>NC_089142.1:14218672-14524172 GCF_009819655.1 Sylvia atricapilla
TATGTGCTGCCAAAATTATTGTACATGTTTTTGCGATTGATTCATTGAGAAATCTTAGGGAAGATTGAAAAGGCAATCACAAATAACAAAATTTGAATTTTGTAATAGAATCATAGAATCATTTAGCTTGGAAAAGACCTTTAATATTATTGAGTCCAACCATTAACCCAGCACTGCCAAGTTTAGCACGAAACTATGTTCCCAAGTGCCACATCTATGCATCTTTTAGATACCTCCAGACATGGTGACTGTACAGTTTCCCTGGGCAGCCTGTTCCAGTGTCTGACAACCCTTTCTGTGACAAGATTTTTCCTAATATCCAATCAAAATCTCTTCCAGCTCAACCTGAGGCCACTTACTACATTAGAGAAGAGAACAATGCCCACCTGGTTACAGCCTCCTTCCAGGTAGGTGTAGGGGAGGGGGAGACCTCACTGCAGTTATAACTTCTTCGTGAGGGGAAGGGAAAGACAGACATTGATCTTGGTGGTGACCAGGGACAGGACCCAAGGGAGTGGCCTGAGGTTGTGCCAGAGGGGTATTAGGTTGGATATTAGGAAAATGTTCTTCACCTTGAGTGTGCCTGGGCACTGCAATGGGCTCCCCAGGAAGCTGTCATAGCAGTTTACTGGATATCAATGACACTTTCATTAGCTTGGTGGACACATAGTTTACTTTCAATATTAATTTACTTGCAAAATTATAGCATAAATATAAAAATAACTTCAACTAATTGAATTCTCAAACAGCTAATGCATCAGCTGGGAAATAATGAAGAACAGACAATGTTTTATTTGAAACAGAAAGAACTCTACCATGCACTGCATACAGGAAATAGTAAAAGAGTGAAAAGGGTATTTGCAGGTTAGTAGGATTAACAGGAAACTATGGATGCTGTTGCAGTGGGTTGCTAGTTTACATCCAGCTGGGATGGGCCTTAAGATATATTTTGAAGTCTTTTAGTGGGCTGAAAGAACAAGCAAGTAATGGCTTTGTGCCAGTCCTACCGAAAATGGTGCCACAATGAGGGATCAGGTTGAAAAGAAAGGTCTGTGCCACCATGGGCTTTGTAGGAAGCTCAGCACCAACCCATTGCTGATGATGCCATGGCCACCAGAAACCCCCTCTGCACTATGTGCATACATTGTGGGTTAGGGCTTGCCCTTGTGCAGGTATTTGTCCTTGTACTGGTCCTTATATTAGTGTCATTTTACATTTTGGTGTCCTGGACCAAAGGGACCAGTTTGGAACACATGCTATACAAGGAATTACTGCAATCCTCCTGAGAACAGAGCAATAAGGCAAGAGGATGGAGGGCAGAGCTACAGTTAGAAAATCACTTAGTTGTTCTTCTTGTGCTTGGAAAATGCATGTAAACATGTGGAGTAAATATCTGTATTAAATGCTAGAACAAAACTTAGAAACTGCAATTATTTAAATATAAGAGCTCAACAAAAGCTGGAAATGTGCTGATAGTACTTGTAACAAAATCAATCTTGAATTTGCAATGTGGCAGTGCTGCAAATGGAAAGCTCTGTTGGGATGCATTGCCCTGGCAGGTCAGGAACAAAAATGTCACGGAGACTAGAGGCTGGGCGTGCACCTGCTGTGTCCTGTACTCTGTGAAGAGGCCACTTCTCACTGCATTCTGGATTCAGCCCCAGGATAGGGCGCTGATGTGGCTGAGAGCAGCTGTAATCCACGGAGCTGTACACTTTCAGGGCCTTAGTTGTTATATCTGCTCTAAGAAGTATGCCCAGAGCAAATCTTGTGGTGCTGTTTTCCACTAGTGTGATGATACATTACAGTTCTAATCCAGAGAAACTCCAGCCATGAGTACTTGTGTCTGTGTGTGCTAGGATGTGAGTGGTAATTAAAATGAATTTAAATTCTAGAAGAGTAACAGAAAGGAAACAAAATTATTAGACTGAAAACTGAGCCTTGGTTATGTAGTGTGGAGGAGATTAATCAGATTTATGGGACAGTGAAGACAACAAGATGGCAAACATTTGGGAAATGTCAGCACTGGAAAGTCCTTGTTTGTGTAGGATGACATTAGAAGAGAGGAAGTTTTGAGGAACATTCCCCAGAAGTGTTGGTGAGAATCTCATTATCTGAGTTGGAAAAACTAGAAAGAAGAAAGTGTTTAAAAAAATTCTGAGGGGCAAATTTTGTCCATTAGGAAAGGTACCTGGAGACATGACATTTTTCTTCCATTTCTAGATAAAGTAAGTATAACCTTCACAGCTGTAGACAAATGTGTGGCATGTCAGGTTCTTGTCTTTTGGAATAAAGTGACGTAGGTTGTAATGAAAGGATATCAAGGATATCTTTGACAAGGATATGGTTATGGCTTGATTAAGGAGCTGATACACAAAACCCAGTGAAGACTGATTAGAAAGGAAGCTGTAATCATGCAATAGGTAAAATAAAATGCTTTTCAATCCACATGTGATAATTTACTGCAAACTTAACCATAAGTGTGATTAGGAGAGGTGGCCTATAAGGTGGTTTTTTTTCAGACTGTTAAAGCAATTGATTACAACTGAAATAGAAAGAAAACTTCAAATGAAGTGTAAGACATTGCTTGGGTAATACACATAAGGGAATGTATTGAGCTCTGTAGAGGTATGTCATTCCAATTGCACAGAAATGTCTGGTCTGAATTATTTTAAAATTAGAGAAAACAATAGAGAAATAGTATTTGTAGCAATATGCTACATGTTAAAAATTGCTAACTTTAAAGATCTATGAAAGAAGATGAGGTGGAGATAAAGGTTACCTCTGCAACTTCTTATGAGTGCCTGTAGGATGAAGGAAACCTACTGGATCAGGAAGCCCTGCCTTTCTAATCTTTCCCTTTCTGTAGCTGTCCTTGTCCACGTACAGGATAGGAGAGTGGCTGGGATTTGGAAAGCTTTGCATCAGTTTCAGGGTCTCCCTATGATTTTGTGTCAATCATTTCTATGAATTAAGAGAGATGCTTAACAACTCAATATTATGTTTTCCATCTGTACCCTGAGCAGTACAACACATCCCAGCCAGGCTCAGTTCCAGACTGAACCCTCATTTCAGTGTCCATGTGTGAGTACCTGCAGGCACAGGCATCTCAATTTCAGTGACCACAGGAGTGCCTGGGGCCTCTTGAGACACTCTAACAGCCTTGTGAGCTTCATGGCTATGACCTAGAAAATGTAGGGGCCTGTGGGGCATCCTGGGGTGTCTCAGATGGCTCAACACTTCTGTTCAATGACCTGAATCACAGCCTGGATCTGTTCTGTCAGTAATGGAAATAAACACACTCAGACACCTACATTCTGACACCTCACATTAGGTGTCTTGAACCCACCAGTCCACTGTGCTGCTTGTCCTGTGACTGTCACCATGAAAATGACCTTACTTGGACACTCTCTTTTGAGTTATCCCCAAAGTGTTGGGACACTTCCACCAACAGTCTGGAGCACACTTCCACCTCTGCCATACGTACTAAGTAACCCTCCATGGGTGAGCCTATACACCATAACCTGATAGAGAAATTTCCCTTCTTCAGAGAGAGAAAAGCAGTTTCACGGAGAGGAAGTAAATATTTGAAATGTTGAGGTTTGGGCTGTTTCCAGGTCTGGATAGGGTTTGGATCATTTCCTAGCATGGCCAGCCTGGTTTACACTGTGCTTATCACTTGCCTTAGTGAAGCAAATATTATATTTGTGCTAAAAGAAGGCATCTTAAGTTTATTTCAGCTACTTATTTAGCATAAGTGGTATTTATCTAAGATAAGATAGAGTGGGAAGAGGTGACTACAGGGGCCAATATATGTCTTAGCCATCACATTACCGTAGAATTCTAAATGGCAAAAATTGGTATTTCTTCTACCATGATTTCTCTGACAAGAGAGGTGCAAAATCAGTTTATATGAAGAAGTATACAAGATGAACAAGAAAATATGTTCAGGGCAAATCCCAGGAGATATCTAATTACTCCTGGAATTAGAAACGGATACTGCAGGCTGCATGGCAAATTTCTGAGACAGAATGTGATGAGATCTCCCAAAAAGCGCTTTCTTAATTATGCTAGAAAAACGTTTTAATATCATCAGCAGATTAATCTGTCTGGTGGATATTGGAAGTTCTTATTTCATTTTCCATGACGAGCACATGTACCCAGTCATCTCTATTCCTAAAGATACTCATTAAAAAGTCAGCCCTGCTCCTTTCTAAGGCATAAGGGAAGTCTCTGGTACTCTGCTCCATTTACATGGCACTCTGGAAAGAGTAGAGAGACAAACATTACGTTCAAAAGCTCTGGAAAGATAAGCTTTTTAGTCTTTACTCTAATTATCCCTCATTAATTTGAAATAGGGTTATGGAAACACTGGACAAAGGAAACAGACTGTGTGAGATGAATTCACAAGATAAAATTTACCAAGGTATATACTTTAACTCCTTGCTTTCCTATGCTCTTAAACACACATGAAAGTTGGAAAAGAATGGAATATGCAATATGGAAAAATTCATCATCATTCTGTAGAAACATATGAATGATAATAAAAATGGGCTGTTCCTTGCACAAGTAATTTACATAATTTGTTTTCTTATCCACTTTGCGTTTTGAATTTCACTTAGCAAAAATGTGAACTGAGCATCTTTCTGTGTTTTGGATTTTCCCGGGCAAAATAACCCAGAAGAAAAAAAAAAAAAGAAAAATTGTCAAAATCTTGTCCAGTAAAAGTGAAAGCCAGTACAGTTTTGGATCCCAGTTACAGCAATGCCTTGCAGCTCTTGTACTCACTTCTTTGTAATTGTTTGTGACTTACTGATTGTAAATACACATCTTTCTGAAATAGCTTGAGCTGCAGGTGATGCAATAGCTCTCCCTCTGATGAAAGGCAAGCTAACTGCTCAAAGCCCTTTTGTGGTAAAAGATAATTGGCTTTTCCATCTAAGTTACTTTACACTGGAGGGCTTTTTGAGATATGTGATGTCTGTTTTTTTGGTGAAGGTTTCTGCAGCAACCTGTCCTGTTTCTAGCCCCTAACAGAATAAGACAACTTTCCTTCATTCCTCTTACAGGATGGGTTTCATTTTTGCTTGTACATGAATCTACCATGTGGTTGAATCCTCTCCTCCTTCCTCCTATAGGTCTCTTGGTTAATATTTCTGTCCTACATGATGATTAACACATCTGAATTTGGGCCGCTTGTTCTTTTTTCAACCACCTGAAAGCACAGTGGTATTACTTCTAGACCTAATATATTGAGAACAATTGTAACAAAAGATTACATAATATTCCATTTGTCACAAAGGTTGAAATAATTTCACATAACATATTAAGACCATAAGATAATGAGACTGTTAAAGTTGTGGAAACCCCATTAATCTTGTTAAACTTAGGAGAACTCAGTGGCAGTAAATCACAGCTTGTTCTACCTGTAGGGAAGGAAGATACTCTGAAAATTGTGGGTCAGCAATAAAACTCCTTGGGTAGTGCAATCAAAATGTATAACCCATCATGAAACGGTATATAGAGCCACAGTCCAATGTTTCGAAAAGGTTAATATTATGGAGTTTTATAATTTTGTTTACTGTGCTAGCAAAGAAAACCTGGTTTGCCCTCTTCTCTGTGGAGCAAGTCCCACATCCAACCCATATATGCAGAAGATACCCTGTAGTCACAGGCATATATAGAACACAATAATGACAGTGAGCATATTTTTCTCCCCAACTCCCCATTTTCATTTCTTCCACTAACTTTCAGTGTATTTGCTCTCTGCTGAGGACCCATTTCATTAATGATGCAGTGCAATGACAATGAGCCTCAGCTGAGCAGCTCATGGGACCTGTCATTAACCTTGTCTCGTTGGTAACATTTTCTCACATCAGCCTTCTGACTGGAACTTACTCTTTAACCTGAAAACATTTCTGAGAGAGCAAGCACAGCACACAGGTCTGCCAGACCCAACACTCACTGGGGCACACTGCTGCTGTCCATGGCCAACACTGTCAAATAGCTAGGCTGAGCAGCATTGTCTGGTGGAAAGACAAATGACACCATTTTGTGTTCCACTTTAATAATGGCAGACGTTTGAAAGGCTTGTGTCATTTTGTCTGAGTGTTTGTGGGATTAATTCTTTCTTTCCTGAGATTCTCCACTGATACGCTTGCATTTCATATTGCAACACACAGAGGTGTTTTTTAGCATGAACCCTCGTTACATAAGTGGGATTTGGGGATTGCAGGAGCTAATTTGCAGTAACAGAGTATGAAAATTATTTCAAGGTAAGTAGAAAGAGACATGGAAAAAAGCAGTAGTTTGGCTTCCTGATCTGGTAAGGCAGGCTAGAGGTACAGCTATGTAGAAGATGTGCACATACAAGGGAACTTGGTTCCTCTGTGAGACCAGACATGTAAAAAACTGTGTGGTCTGTAATACACTATGGAAAAAGGAGTGAAAAGTTTGGCTCAAGAAAGAGACTAAAAAAGTTTGTCATGGGCAAAAGTTAACATGGATTTGTTGTGGCAATTAAGAGTCTGCAAAGTGCCAAAAACTGTTTAAAAATATTTTGAAAAAATCTTCATTTACATTCTCAAGATGATTCAAAACCAGGAAATACTATCCCTCTCTTGAAGTCTGAAGGACCTTTTTCCACCTTTCCCAAGTCCTGCTCTTACCTAACATCAGAGGACATTTTGGAGAGTGACAGCAAGAAGAATACTAGGGAATGGAAAAGTCAGATAAAATGAGTTTCTATTTTTCACTCTGCTGTTAACATTGAAACTTTTGACAGTTCCTTTAATCTGCCTTTTTTGCTTCATACATAGGTAGAACTGGAAAAGTAGAGCTTTTCTCAGGGGTACTTTCCATGTGAAATTATAATATTTTCCATGAGAAAAGGATGAAAATATAGAAAAAGGCTTTTTCTTTTGCCACACTCAAAAACTTTCACTCTCTTCCAGCTTTTGTAGAGCTAAAAAATAGTAAGCTAATGTGAAGAAGAGGAGAAAAATACATTTCATTTCTAAAAATAACACTTTCCCTTTTACATCTTGACAATGATTTCTGAACACAACACTTTCTCTTAAAATGTAGCACTTCTAATCCTTTTCTACTGTTGCACAGCTGGTGAGGCTATGGGTGAAATCTGTGTGCACATAATTCTCAATTCTGCAACAGAAAACTTTGGCAAAAATCTTCTTGACACTTTTAATTTTTTTTTCTTTCCATTTTTATAAGCTGTGCCTCTGCCTGCTTCTCCTTTAAAACAGGGCTTTGGTTCAGTTATACTTGCAGATGAAGAGTATGTTGGAAAAATGTTAACTGTCTCTTATTGTGAATGTGATAATGTTCCCTGAGGGGTCCTAAAAAGGGTTTATTGCTTACAAAAAATTTCTTCATCCTGCAGGAAAAGAATTAACCTCAGAAGCCAAATAGCCACAAGATCGGGAAGTCAGCTCATTGAAAAAAAACCCACTGAAGAGCAGAAGCTGATATGAGGAATAAGATGTGTCTTATAGGATATATCTGGACCCCCACTGCATCATAGACACAATCTGAGTGTCAGAGTTCAGGAGAGAAGCCCAGCTCCAAGTCTAAGCCTGATTAGATCCCAAGAGGCTATTTAAAAACAAACAAGCAAACAAAACCCAAACAAAACACCTCCTTTAAGCACATAAAGTTTTTCAGTGCATGGTCCCCAGCCCATGGCTGCCTTGCCAAGAGATCCAATGTGCTGGGCTGTGCATGGTTTCTCTTCTGCTCTGGAGTTGGCAGGAGGTATCAACCAGTCAATTTTGATTGTACCACCTCGCTGGCTGGATGAGAAGCAAAGCAAATCCTCTGCTTTGGGGTGCCAATGCCTGCCCATCATGCTTCCAGCTGGAGTAGGGATCTCCATCAAGACAAAGAGCACGTCACATCCTGTGAAGCCGGGACTGTGCGTGGCACTGTGGCTGTGACAAGTGCTGCTGGCCTGTGCCTGCACCTGGGCACACCAGGGCTGCCCACAGCCTTCCTGAATCCTACAGCTCTCTCTGAATCAGGGCTATAATCCGTGTGTCTAATTTAAGTTTCCTTATTGAATCTAACACATCAAATGTGTGAAGATACCACCCACAAATGCTGTTTTAAACATCCTACACCATATGTTGACAGAGCCTTTTGGCTGTGACCAAGTGGCTTGGCTAAATAAATGTTAGAAAATATGTTAGAAGAATGACTCCTTTTGCCATCCAAATAAAACAGAGCTGGCAAGTGAATATCTTTCATCTAGATGGGGTTTTACATAATTGTTTCAATATTCCATTTTAATATGCCTGTGTATCTGTGGATGAATCTTGATTGTTCTCAAGTGAAATACTGTGAATCAAAGCATGATGACAGAATCTTGACTATTTAATTAATGTGTTAGTTTGTAACTGTAGTGCTTGATTGTTACAAATGGCTAAATTAACAACTTCATTTAACTATGTTGTTCTCAGTGGAAAAAAACACACTTAAGTGCTCCATGGTGCTATTTACACCTGGTTAATTATTTTCATTTACAAGTTGTCTAAATTACCTTGCCATAGAGGAGGATTGGGAGCACAATCCATGAATAGAATTAAAACTTCAGACATCAAGTGCCAGTTTGTACACTACCTTTGTCAGAGGTGATTCAGAAGCTATTCATATGAGGAAGAATCCACAGCTATTCATACATCTTGCTGTCTTGAACCCACAAGCAACTCAGTTTAGATCAAAATTTTCATTTTATGTCATGTCAGTAGAGAAAGATGGAATGTTTTTTGTTGTTGATGGTTTTTTGTTGTTGTTTTGGGATTTTTTTTTGTGAGGAAATGGTTTTGGAAATGTTGATCCTGTTATCTTTGGACTTGGCTCGTGTCCCATGGCAAAACCACTCCTGCCATCCTTATCCAAATCCAGTGCTGAAATGTGCAACCTGTTCTATTTGTCAGTGCTAATATTTAAATAAGAACTTAAGCTGAATATATTTTGGACCTGAAGTTTGGATTTGAAGTTCCTGAGTGACTCCTGTCCATACAGTGGGCCAAACCAAACTGTAGCCCTGTGCTGTTGAATACCATGCTGGGGTTCAAACTTCATGGCTAAGTTTGTGAGCTGGTAGCTCTGCTGGTCAGCCCTGATCCCTTTTCTGTGCTGAGTACCAGGATTAGGTCCTATTCACTGCCTATGGAAACCACAGACTCACAGACTCAGGGCCTTTGAAAGCCAGTAAATTTCTCTCTGTTTTAAATGAGATGTTTTGAAGAATTCACTCTGAAGTTCATGGCACGTTTTGTCAGAAGCTGAATTCCCCAGTGACACTGGGAGGAAGAACTGGGATTTATTTCAGTGGGAAAAATTCAAAGCAATCCTCATCAGTAATATATAGACATCTTCATGTGATATATTAATTTTGAAATTGGGCTAGAGGGTATAAGGGTTAGATCAAATACAATACAAAAATAAAACATTGGTGTGCATACATAGAAAGCAAGTTTATTAGTAAATGTCTAGACAATTTATTATTAATTGTTGTATTAAGTACCCCAAATCATTCTTGTTTTCTTCGGTAATTCTCAATGGTTTCCTAACACCCTATTTGTAAAAGAGTGAAGAACATGAAAAAGCATGTTTCAATAATCTTAATGACAACCAGAGAAGTTCTTTAAAGTCAGAAGTAGAAGAATAGCTATCTTTTTATGACTTCTCCCTAGAAACTATATATTAAAAATTACAGCTCCTCTTCATGGTACATTAAGAGCAATTATATTCTGGAAATGTATTCTAAGACAAAATTGAAGTTCACATATATTTTAAAGACTTTATTGAGTCCTTAGTGAGAATACTATTTTATTGATTGAAATCCCCACAGACATGGAAATAAATGTATTATTCTCATTAAAAGAGCAAATTACTTTCTAACTGTTTTCTATTTATCAAAACAGAATATATATTAATATAATAAAATCACATAAGAAATTAAATGTAGAATTCACAAAAAGAAAATCTTGTACCTTCACAGATACTTCTTTATATGAGGAGATGTTTGATGTCACCTGCACAGCTTTCCTTTTTCTCCCACTATGGTGAACAATCAAAATTATAAAATCTCCTGTGGAAATGGAAAAAATTAGTAGAACAACCAACTCTGAGATGAATAAGTGACATTTCTTCAGATAAAACGAAGAAGAATTTTCATTGAAGAGATAAACAACAGAAGTTTATGAAGTGGTGTAGATTACTAAATCCAGTGTGTTGGGCTGTCGTCCCCACTGCTGGAGGCAGCTCCTCCTGCTCTGCTCTGCTCTCCTCCATCCAGGACTGTTAACAGTTGCTGAGTGCACACTAAACATGTGACAACAGCGCTGCTGATATTTAGAGCTCATGAAGATAATGAAGCATTCAGAGCCTTTCTCATATCTTCATTTATCCTTTCCCCAACCTTTGAGAGAGTTAGAAGTGCTACTATCTGTATTTTCCAGCCAAGAAATTGAGGGAGCAGGGTACTGAAGTGTAAGTGCAGGAAACCCCTGGGGAGAGCGGAGGTGCCATCCCAAGGAGAGAGTTCTGTCTGCAAGAGTGGTGCCCAGCAGTGCCCAGCAGCAGCTCAGGCATCGTTTGTCCTTGTTTTGCCCTGGAATCATAGAATGGCTTGGGTTGGAAGGGATCTGAAAATCCTGCAGTTCCAACCTCCCTTGCCACAGGCAGAGACACCTTTCATTAAACCAGGCTGTTCAGAGCCTCATCCAAACTGGCCTTGAACACTTCCAGTCATGAGAAATCCACAGCTTCTCTGAGCAGCCTGTTCCAATACCTCATCACCCTCACAGTCGAGATCTAATAATAATAATAATATTTAATCTAAACCTAGTCTCAGTTTGAAGCCACTACTCCTTTTTCTATCTCTACATGCCCTTGTAAAAAGTCCCTCTACAGCTTTCTTGTAGACTGCCTTCAGGTAATGGAAGACAAAAATGCATAAGATTTTCTCCTGCAATTCTTTAAAGTGAAGCCTGATTATTTCTGTCCCATGCTCCAGCTCTTAGATAACTAAGCAGATTTTAAAGACCTGAGCAAAATCTAATGTGAAGATTTTTAGAGGATGAATCAGGTAAAGGGAACTGCTAAAGGAAGAGGAGGGAAAATGGAAAGGGAGGGGAAGGGAATGGGAAAATAACTATCTCGAGTGCTTGCACAAAAGGTCTGAATGAAGAAAAAGACCTCCACATATATACAAATGTGACTCTTCTGTTTAATTTTAAGGAACTGTGAGGGTCCAGGTTCTGTCCCTGTGCCCACTGAGCCTGGCCTAGGAGCTGTTTTTATACTAATCACTCCAAAGTGTTCCTTTACTGGAGAATGAAACTGCATGTTGGAAATGATACTGTGCCCACTCCTGCACAGAACTTGAGGTCTCACAAGGTAAAACAGGTGAAGGAAGAAGGAAGTACAGTGTCCCTAATTTTGCTTTTTGAAGGCAGTCAGGAAGATATAGGACATTTTCCACTTTTGTTAAATCAATTACCATGCATCTTGCTTCTTTGTGTGTACCTAAACACCCAAATTCTATTCATTTTCTTTTATTAAGAAAAGATTTTTCTCCATGGAAAAACATATGAAGCAATAATTAGCTTTCAAGGTTCGTTAAGTGCTGAGCTTCTGTCAAAAATAATCACATGTCATTTCTGAAAAACAGTTTAACAATAATGAAACTACTTTAGTCCATCTATTAACTACATTTTAAACAGCTTTTTAAAAGTTATAAATAACTTCAAGTCAGCCAAGTGACTGCAGAAAATGGGAGCAGAAATCAGAATAAGGCCATTGTCTTTCACATATCACTGTGGAAGAGTCAAGCTACTGTTAAACAACTGTTAAAATTCACATCCTAAATTCAAGCATGACAGACTTCTTTATTTCACTCGTTTTTAGTAACTTTAAAAAGGGTTAGCTTTTCTGACTAATTTAGATTTAAAACAACCATCTAATTTCACTTTTTTGCCAATCATATTTTGTTACAATCCCCCCCCGCCAAAAAAACCCCCAAAAAACTAGGGAGAGAGACAAAGACCAACTGATAAATACCAATTGGCAGTCCCAATTTTAAAATTTTTATTACCAATTCCTGTTCAACAGCAAGATGATTTTGGCCCCATTCAGGTGACATTTACCTGACCTCACAAATAATTAAGAACTGGTGTTGCTATTACTACCTTTACAGTGGTGGTTTGGTACCCCTGACTCCTCCTACAAAGCAAATACCCAGGTTGTGTACACTGTGATGCAGAAACAGCAGGGGTGAACACTGGCTCCAGATCAGCTCTGCAACCCTTTGGCAAATATAGAGTAATAATTTTTCTGTATTAGTCTTTAACTTACCTTTTCGTTTCTGGACCCTTAACGTTAATGAGACAATTTAGTAACCTTGAGGTACTATTTAATTAGTCAGTACTATAATTAGCTGCAACTGGAGTCAACTGAAGAAACGGCAAGGCTTGCACCTGAATCAGCCTGAGATACAATCATAGAATCTTAGAATGGTTTGGGTTACAAGAGGCCCAAGGTCACCTTTAAAGGTCACCTTGTCCACCCTCCTTTGCACTTACCAGGGACAGTTTTCAACTAGATCCAGTGGCTCGGAGCCTGGTCTAACTTGACCTTGAATTGTTCTAGAGATAGGGCACCCACACTTTCTCTTGGCAACTTCTGCTAGTCTTCTACCATCTCTATTGTAAAAGAATTCTTCTTATATCTAGTCTAAATCTGCTCTCTTTTAATTTAAAACCATTCCACCTTCTCTGATTGCAACAGACTCTGCTAATAAGTTTGACCCCATCTTTCTTATAAGCCCTTTTCAGGTACTGGAAGGCCACAATTACGTCTCCCCAGAATATTTTCCAGGCTGAACAAACACAGGTGTCTCAGCTTTTTCCCACAGGATATGTGCTAATACTTAATCCCTGTGAGCAACTTGGTGGCCTCTGGACTTGCTCCACCAGGTCCATGTCTTTCCTGTGCTGGGGATCCCAGAGCTGGATGCAGCCCTGCAGGTGGGGTCTCAGCAGAGCAGAGCAAAGGAGCAGAATCCCCTCCTTCTTCTGCCCACAGAGCTTTGAATGCAGCCCAGGACACATTTGGTTTTCTGAGCTACAAGGCTGATAAAATCTTGGCATGTGTCCAAAGTAAAATGAGAAGCATGAAGAGTTATCAAGTCTCTAAGGGTGTCCAGCACTTTTCAGAATAGCTTAATAATAGTGAGACAGCTTCTCTGAACATGCTTTGTAAAACACAAGGTTTTAATGAAACAAGAAAATAATAAACATCATTAAACAAAGAAATGTAAGTCAAACACAGTGTAGAAAGTGTTCTGACACTGGTAAGGCAGTTGCAAAAAAGCAATTGAGCTCTTTGTGCAGTCCCTTTAGTACTCCGTAGTTCTGGTGGGTTATTTGGCACCTTGCCCAATGAAACGGGCGACAGGCTTTGAGGTGCACTTCCAAAACCCAGTTAGTGTTTCTGTGCTGGCACTGAGCCAATATTGATGAAAAGGCCACAGAACTTTCTAGTTTGGCTTCCTTATATGTTTAAGGTAAGCTGAAACTTTTACCCTTATATAGAAACCACGGGCATGTGGCTGGGTCAGCCTCTCCCTCACAGCACCTCCCAGGTTCTCAGTGAGCCCAGTATTCAAGGAATATTATCTTATGATTTATGTCATCCTTTTTCTAAGTAATTCTATTGGTAGATTTTTATATGCCACTTGATTTGCTGTGCTGTTAAACTTCCTATTTACAAACTAATGGATTCCCTTGGTCACTGCTCAATTAAAAAAAAAAAAAAAGATGATTTTCCTCCTATACCTCCCATTATAAAAATTTTTTTTTCTCTCAGAGAAGCTTCCAGTGCTTCCTTCGACATTGTAATTATTGTAACATAGAGTGGTGACATTTGTATGAAGGAGCAATTCAATCAGGAATACCTAACTACTCACCCCACCTGAAAAGGTGAAACGAAACAAAACTGAGTTGCTCTTTTGATTTGAAGTCATAGCACTATTAAAATGACCAGTAATTGTGACAGTGCAGTTGAGAACAGGAGTGTAATAAATGCAGGGCTCCCGTGCAAAAAACACTGGCACTGGCAGTGCCAAGCCCTAGACCCAAGGTAAATCACTAGGAGACAGCACAGATGAATTTGGCATGCAGGCTGCCAGAGGGACCTCCACCTTACATGTACTGTAATCCTGAAGGTAAGCAACACAGACTTTCTAAATGCAGTACAGAGTAAATCTTTGTGTCCCCAGATGTTCCCAGGCCATCCATGTTTTGGTGCTGGAGTTTCAACACTTGGTCTCAGCTGTGGTAAAGACCAATTTTCCAGTCAGCTCGCAGCTTACCCTGATCAGACATCAGTACAAAGGCATGCAAATATTACACTAACAACTCTTTTAAGAGCACTTTTACAGAAATGCACCTCTATTAAAAGTGTCATTGACCTAGTAACAGCTGCAGAGCTTTCTGCAAACATTGGAGGAAACCATCAACAATTCACTTTATTTATTCTATTCTTTCTCCTTGAATTATTTTTTCCAGGATTGATTTGTTGTTTACAACTTGCTGAATCTAAGTGTTTTAGTGACCAAATAATTTTTCACTAAACTTTAAAACCCACCATGCTGTAATTTTTTTGTTTTCCATAAGGTCTTCAGACTACCAAGTTAAAAGAGATCCTGCCTTGAGACCTTACCTGGACATCACCAGATGGCTCTGGGACATCACCTGATGGTTTTACAAAAATGATTTTTCCCTAGAGAAAAAGGATAGGAATCATTCAGTTGTGCAGCCAGCCTACAACCTGGCATATAATTAAATAATTTATTGCTATGACTAAAAGCAAGCAGCAAAAAGGGAAATTTTAATTCAGTTGTAGGAAGAGAGACTATTGCAGCAGAGGAGGGGGTATATTTTTCTTTCATGCCTTGGACATGGATTATTTAAAAAAAAATTCAAAATCAGATTCATTTGAGAAGCATCAGTTTGCAAATTCTACAATTCCAGCTCAGGTCTGCGCAGTGGTGGTGCTCAGCTCTGCACCAACTGTGCTCTGCTCCCTTTTAAGCTGTCTGATACCTCTTCACTCTTTGCAAAGGCTGTGGGCAAGAGACTGAGCACCAGCAATGGTTGGGGGTTGGACTAGGAAGACTTTTGGCACCCTAGCAGACACTTGGGACCTGAATTCACATCACACAACAAGGCTTTGTCTCCTTCAAACTTCCAGGCTCTTCAGCCTCTCACTTGGGATTACAACTGCAGGCAACATCAATCCTCAGGCAGAAACAGGCAGAAGAAAATTCTCTTTAAGTTTACAAGAAAGTAATCTTTTTACATTCTGTGTTTAGCATCGTAGAGGCTGCAGATGTGAACAGTTTTACAAAAGACACTTTCCAGCACTGTGATTTTGACTTCTGAGATCACTTGGCACTTGATGTCTGCATGTGATTTGCAGCTTCAGATGTACTTCAAAAGAATGAGATTTACAGTAATTGGCACAGAGGCATTTTTGTCTCTACTGAGATATTCTTTCTTGACAGCTGAGCTGGTCACCTGGAGCACACCTACATGAGAAGACATTAACAAACAGCTGCTACATCACCTTTGTGAAGACTATGGGCAGCAATGCAGCCACTGCCAGCCAAGCAAATTCTTCCTTTTTCCATATTCACATGATACTTCCTAAATTCAGAAAATATTTAGTTCATAGTCCATTATGAATACCCTAAATGGTCAAATCATGAAATACTTGTGTGTATCTTGAAGGTGCTGATGGTATGGCACAGATTTTAACTGGTCCAACCCTACCGAAGTCTTGGGAAAGAAAGTAATTTTTGTCATTGAGGATTAATCTTGTCACCATGGCATTCTTTTTCTGCCTTGATATCTGCCAACTAAGGAGAGAAAAATACTGTGCCCATAGTCCCTGCCAAGTGAGTCCTCAGCTCACTGCCAGACCCTGACCCCTGTTCTCCACAGCGTGTGACTGGCATTTTAGTCCAGGGTCTCCTTTTGGAAGAGTTTCTACACTCCCTAATACCACATGAAACAGACCCAAGGATTATTTGGGTTTACAGTGACTGAACCCACACATTATCTTCCCATATTTTCCTGGCAGGCCTCAGAAATTCACATACCCCAAATATTTATCAGGATGTGCTTTTCTCATTGCATCAAAGACTTTCAGCATCACAGCATGAACCAGCCCACTTTCCCACACTATTCACTATTCCCAACACCTTCACTTTTTTTTCAAGTCACTGAAATTAAAAAATCGCAGAAAGTCACAGTAATGTTTTTAGTCTCTCTTCCCAGAGAAGGCCCAGGGTGGATGCTCTGCTCTGTGGATAGGGCCATTTGCTGGATAAGGGGCTGGTGTGTAATGTAAATAGTTGTTGAATGATGATGCTTCTCCCTTAGCTTCTTAAAGCATTGCATAATTACCCAGGACATACTGATAAATGGAGACCTAGTTTACTCTGCAACTACTTAAAGTGGGATTTTCTAAAAGAACAAACATATTGTGTATCTTGGTGACAACAAGACATCAGAGGCTCAGTGACATATAATTTCAAATGACCTGCAAGAACTCTAACATTAGATGGGCAACAGCTTTAAAACTCATTCTCAGTTTATTTGATTCATAAGCATAACAAGAGGAAAAGAAACCCAAGAGAAGAAAATAGCAGAAGCTTGGACTAGGACTACGGTGTAACACAAGCCAAAAATACTTAATTTTAACTTATAACAAAAGGATGTACTTTAAAACTATATTATGCACAGTGTTGCTCTTTATAAAAAAAAAGAGAAGCTTAAGAGAAGTGGTTGCTGAATCATGCTGGCTTTGTTGGCTGCTCAGAAACCCTGTTGGTTGCTGAATGCTTACCAGGAGCTTTCCAGTCACCTTGGAAGTGTGAAGGAGGATTATTGCTGTAATTGCACAGCAAAGGCAGAACACAGCTCCAAAGAGACTTTAGGCCTCTTGAGACTTTATCATCATCATCTGCAATTCCAGAACCTGGATTCAGAGGCTGTATGAGGTGATTAATCCTGAGTCTGGAAATAGTTGGGCTCTATCACATGTGCTTGCTCAGTTTATATCCTTCTCTATTTATTACTGTGTGCATAGTTCTCTGTGCAGAACTGTGCTGAACATTGGTCAAGGGATGTTTTCATGTCAGATTGCATTTTATTTAGAAAATAGATTCCTAAACTCCACTATTGTACACAATAAAGAGTGAAGCAGTGGGTCACTTTTAAATCCCAGGTCAACACAGTAAGAATTTAATTTCCTTTTAAATCTTACAAATAAGTCAGTCTCATGAAGTTTTGAAGACAGATGTATGTATTTAGGTAATTCAGGTAATATAGGCTTGAGGCAATTGGTTCTTGATATCTTAGGCATGTTTCAAGCAATTTAGATTTTTAACTCATTTTTCAAGATATGTTTGGTCTGGAAATTGCATTGAATGTGTGGTCTCTGTGTCACCATTCCTATATATGAGCTGAGACTTGGCAGACCTCAAGACCTGCTCTGCAAAGGAGAGTCACTCCATGTTGTGGTGATGCTTTCAGTTTTAATTTGGTAAATAAACAAGGCATATGAATAATAATCTACAATTTCTATCTGCACATGAAATGCTGGTGCTCTTGGGCCCATTGCACACAGTTGGCTAATGTTCTGAAAAGTGTAGCAAATTAGCAGCTCCTAACTGGATTTGTTTTCAAGAAGTTAATTTCCCCAGTGACATCTCCTTGTATTCATGTATCTCAAACATTTGGGACTCTGATTAGGTATGTACCTAACAAGCAGGATAATGACCCCCAAGCAGTTCACACTAGTGTACACAGTTATGGCCCTGGATCTTCTCAGGGGTACTAATTTCTGGAAGTAATCATTAAGTTCCTGTGGATTTTTGTGCTCAAAAATGCCATAAATCAGACTTGGCTTTTCTACTCCATATAAGGCACAATGTGCTGTAAGTAGTTGTCTGTTCTGAAGAGATATTTAATGATCACAAGTCAGGCTGTTGATGCAAATATCTGATCCCATGGCCATTTTATCACTGTTAGTGAAGTATAAACCTAGATCAGTTAGATTTCACATATCCTGAATTTTTGTCCTGCTGCTTCCAACCTGCTACTTCCCAAGTTTGGCCTTACCATCGGACTGACAACTGTGTCAGTGTTCAGGTCTGCACATAAGAGCTATTGAGTCACCTGCACAGATCCCTTCTTTCTAGGAGTTGAACTGAGACATCCATCTACAGTTGAAAGTATGGCAAATTTTTCCCCTCATGCAGCTACAATCCAAGTATATCTTTGTAATTCATTGCGTCAAATCCCCTACAAATGTCCTAAGACTCCCTGACCCAAAGGTGAAAGAGGCAGAGATCACTAGCTTAGTACCAAACTCTTTTCTTCCAATCTTCTCAAAAAATCTCCTCAACCTTTTATCTGCTTAACAAACAGTAAGATTTATGGCTGCTTCTAAAAGGAATGTAAGAACATTTTATTGATTTTAATGTGTACTCACCAGTGATCTCTTCACCTGCTAGCAGAGCATACCCATTTCTAGGAAAATACAGGAGGTCACATTATGTATGGCAAAGCAATTTGAAATAGGAAATAGACTGTACCCAATTGAAATTATAAAGATATTTAGTCAGGAAGAATGTAATTACCTAAGATGAAATTTGGCCAGGAGATGAAAGCTAATCTTATTCTATCCAGTGTCTACTTAACCTCATATCTTTACAGATATATATATAAAGAAAGAGATATGAAATGTTTATGAAAAATGGGTTATTATTCCTGTCTCTCCCAGCATACACACACATACACATACACAAAAAAATTATTCTTTGATATCAGTATTTGTTCTTATTTACTTGTCTGAGTTGCTTTGTAATGTAGGATCAGGAAAGTTGCAAATATAAAATATATGGCAGATAGACTATCAAAGGGTGCAGAGGCTGATGAAGGAGCAAAATGCAGGAGATAATGCAGAACTGAGCTGCAGTCTGTTGGAGCTGTCAGTCACTGATACTCTGCTAGAAAAAAGGTATCAGCTCTTTACCCTCTCCTCATTTCCACAAGCATCTTTGTGCACCTCCTGATCCCTTGAATTTTCACAGACACTCTCCCAGAGCAGTGGAGTTTACAACTACCCTCCTGTGTACAAGTTACCACTTGGCAGGGAAAGGGACTCCTCTCACCATGGGCACAGACATCCTTCTGTCAAGGCAGCTAATGCTCACACCAAACCTTCTTCTGCTTCCTTTGCAATTAAAGTATTGCTTCCCATTGCACTTTTTCAAATGACTTAGGACTTTTTTTGGATTTTACTCCTCTCCATAGCAAGGAGGCCCTCAGTTTCCCTACAGCATGGGAAAACAATATGTACCTTGTTAAAATGTGGTTCTAGCAATTACCCTTTCCTTTTTAAATTTTGCTGCAGTACTAGTCCAACCGAGCTTTTAGAAAAGAACATCCTTTTGCAATTGTGAAATGAATTTGTACAAGGAAACTCTCATATATGAGCAATTGTATTTTTTCTATATTTCCAACTCCACAGCAGCCAGAATTAGGATGACAAAAAGGACTGGACATCATATAAAACCATTTCCATCCACAGCTAATATCACCTATTTTCTATTGTTGCATGGAAAATGGAAGTAGAAACATACAAAGAGAGTCCAAAATTTGAATAACAAATTGAATTTTCCTCAGATACTAATGGTTACAACAAGAAATAGTGAGAGAATATTCAAGTGCTACACAGCGTTACCTACAGCAGCTGAGTGACTAAGATGCTTATTGTTATGTTAAGTAATCAAAAGTAGCTGCAGTCTTAAAAGAGTGGCAGATCAACCCTATTTAGGCATACTTTTTAAAATGGGTGTTCATCAGCTGTTTTCTTGTAGGAGGAATCTATTAGTAGAACCAAATTGTAGCACTGAGTAGTTCATCAGCAAAAATAGATGAAGTGATCACAGCATCAGCAAGTGTCATCTTCTCCCTGGAGAAACAAAGACAGGCTTTAGCATCTTCATGGGCTGCAAGAGACAGCATGGAAAGGAGATATATTGTTTTTTTCTGTCCTTTAGCCTTTTGGTAGTAACACAGGAGAACTAAAATCTGGTAGTAAATTGTATAAGCACCATTGGTTTTCTCGCTGATTACTGAGTTAAAGTTTTCTGCAGAGCAATCAGAGAATTGTCAAAGAAGCTTTGATTACACTGTAAACTATATACTTAGCACGTCAGTAATAAAACTCTGGGTAATCAAGCTGATGCCTCTTTCCCTCTTGACCTCATGCCAATAGCTCTCCAAAGCCTTCACAGGTTTGAGCAGAGCACTGCCATAAGGCCTTCCTTGTCTTGCTGCTGGATGGTACAGGAACTTTCTTCAAGGGGGAAGAGAATGGCACCCCAGGAGCCATCTCACACACCCAAATACCAACATGCCCATGACAGGAGCACACAGCTATATCAGAAATTGGTCTTGAGCTCTGAGAGGTTGTGTGGTAGGACCACCCCTGACATGACAGTCACTGGACACAGAGAAAAAGGGCTGTAGGTGTGTGAGGTGATAGCATGCCCTCATAACTGTTATTTACTTGAACCTAGTAATCTGTTCTTTGTTACATTCAGCCAGAGATGAGGAGTAGAGCAATGACAGGACAGACCATGTTCTCCAGTCATCTTACTGAATATGGCAAAGGTAGGCAGGGGAAAGTTTTTCTCATCTGTCACTCAATCCTATAAAAGACCTGCTTAGCACAGGTGAACCAGTGAATGGGAAATGAAGATTTTTGCTTTGGTAATTACTAAAGTATCAGCTCATTATTTTCCATCCCACACACTAAGTTAACAGAGGTGCTGTTGAAGTGCAAACCCATTGCTGGGTAGACTTAGAAAGGCCTAAGTCTTGCTAGCAATAAGAATTAAAACATAAACCTGGCTTTTATGCTGACAAGGTTTTGGCATAATGAGTTCACACAGCCTATGAGTTCCTTAGACAACTTCTGCAGCATACAGTTTGGAAATCATCTGTTATACAACTACCTATGTTTTCCAAGGGGAGTGGCAAGGTTTTTTCTAGCTCTTGCTGGATACCTGAGCTTGGTGGTAATGAGACAGACTGGAGTGCAGCAGTGCCTCTGATAGAATTCTACTCTCCTCACAGGTCTCTGGATTCAGGGAAGACCTCCACAGAGAATTACAAGCTGAGCTGCTGGGATGAGCACAGCAGAAAGTTACCAGAGCCTAAGCTTGATGCAAGTGTACCCCCTCTTACCCATTCAGCAATGCACAACTGTATGAGCCCTTCCCCATGGTAATGTAAACTACATTATCTTTCTTTTACAGAAGGATAAATAATCTCACATTTATCATGGGACAAGGGCATCTACTGCTAAAAATTACTTGTCTGATTGTGTAGGTACGTCTTATTTCTACTGGTCAACCCATTTTATTGAAAGTTCATGATAAAAGGCTCATGCAAAGATCCATTTTTATAAATGCTTATCTCGTCATCTGAAAATGCTGCAATGCTAGTACAGGCAGCAAAAGATAATGGAATATTTGTAATGTGTTTGTTTAGCTAGCACAAACAAAATTGTGCCAGGAAGACGGCTTTGTTTTGATAAATTATCCACAGAAGCCTTGTTCTCTAAAGGTTGACTGATCAATCAAGTTTCTCAGTGGTTTTTACAGTATCTGCTGTGCACAGATATCTGCACAGTCACATAAGAGCTACCTCAATAGCCATAGCATGTTGCTCTTTGATGTTACTATCTCTCACAGACTCTTTCCCCAAGTCCTCCATAACAATTTAGAGCAATTATTGCTCTAACAGCAGTCTTCTTTATTACCAGCTTTGAATTTTGTAATCTGTAATTAATTTGCTATTGGTCCACATCAACAGACAATGGCCAGCTCTGCTCCCCAAGCTCTGTTCAAAGAGCAAGGCTGCAGTTCAGAGCCTCATCACTTCCTTGGCAGGGGAGCTCCAGGCACAGGGACCTCCACGGGGCTCTGCAGAGGCCTGGGATGTGTAACCACTTGAGAGATGAAGTCAGAGCTGGCAGGGGAATGTAGAGGGGCATATTCGTAGCACCTTATAAGTACCTAAGTTAAGATGTTTTCCACAGCATCTAAGTTCAAGAGAATGTAAGAAATGGAGAGGATTTGTTCTGAGGGTTCAGCTCCTTGCTCCCTGGACATGCCGTGGGAAGAAAGTGTTGTGACCCCTAAATCAGACTGTTGGCAGCATTGTGGCAGACTGAGCTGTCCATGCTCCCTTTAGCTCAGACTCTGAAGTGGTCACAGGCACAGAGAGCTGTCTGCAGATGGAAAGGTGTCTGTGTTCAGGCCAAGAGCTCTTTTTTCTGTTTGCTTAAATCCAAGTTTGTGAACTAGGAGCCTGAGCTTTGCTAGCATGGATGTGCTGTATTTATAATTCATGAGACAAAATTTGAGGTGTCCTTGCATGGAAGCTTGCATGAAGGAAGCATCCAAAGCTCTTGGAAGGTGATAAATAAATAGCAACCCAAATTATCTTTTATTCTTTAAAAAGAAGGCAGCTGCTAGGAGGAAAAGCCAATATCTTGAGGACTGCAAAGCACAAGCAAACACAGTGCTTCACTAATTGACAACTAATTCAACCTCTTCTGTTCATTTCTTAAGTGCCAGTAATGCCTTTGTAACTCAGACATCATAGGAAATACATTTCTGCATAGCAAATAATTGGGAAAAATTGTCCAAATTAACTATAAGTCTCTAGATGAGCTTTAACTTTTTGATTACTGCTTTATCACACACAGCAGAATGGATTCATAAATAGGATGTGGTAAAACAGTATATTCATCTAGGGCCTGCACCATTCAGGTCTGAGTAGTTTAACCCACTGAATAGATTCTGTGCTGTCATTTGTATTGGCAAGACTGGACCAGAAATACGAATCATAGTATGTAAAGTTTAGTCTGCTTTAGAGTTACTGTAAGGTGCATTTCTTGTGAGATTCTCCAAAGGGAATAAATCAGAAGTACAGTGTTATTAACATTCATAACTGTACTTACAAAATTTGGAAATATAAATGTGTGTATAGTACACAAAAGGTGCAAACAGGATGAAAGACAACTATAGATAGTGTAAATCCTGTTGTGGATTCCCAACTCCTTTGAATTATCTCCCCTGCCATTTATAGCCATCTGTCATGGTTTGACATTGGCCAAACACCAGGCAGCCCCGAAAGTCACTCATTCACCCTTCCCTGCCACAGTTGGGCAGAGGAGAGGAAAGATTAAAGAAGAGTTCATGAGTTTGAGATAAGGACCAGGAGAAAACACTCCAAGGGCAAAACAGGCTCAGCTTAGAGTTACAAGGTGAGTTTAGTTTATTACTTACCAAATCAGAGAATAATGAGAAGTAAAAGAAGTCCTTAAAACACCATTTCCCCCCCAGCCCCTCCCTCCTTCCTACTGAGAGCACAGGGGGACAGGGCAGGGAGTTTTGGTCAGTTCATCACTGAGGATTTTTTCCCCTTCTCTGGGAGAGGACTCCATCCCTTGTGAGGCTGTGGGCTCCCTCCCACGGGAGACAGTTCTCTGTGAACTTCTCCAGTGTGCCTCCAAATCTCATGACCAGCAGCCAAACCACACCTCCTGGATTGTGAATTCCCCCCACGGGCACACAGCCCTCCCAAACCTGCCCTGGTGTGGGTCTCTCTTCCATGGGATGCCTTCTCCAAGGACAGGCTGCCCCAGCCTGGGTGCAGGAGCCTCTCACTCCACCAGGTCTCCCACTGGATCACAGCCTCCTCCAGGCATCCACCTGCTCCAGCCTGGGCACCTCCCCACGGGCTGTGGATGGATCTCTGCATCCTCTGTAGATCCCCATGGGCTGTGGATGGATCTCTGCATCCCCTGTGGATCCCCATGGGCTGTGGATGGATCTCTGCATCCTCTGTAGATCCCCATGGGCTGTGGATGGATCTCTGCATCCTCTGTAGATACCCATGGGCTGTAGGTGGATCTCTGCTTCCCCTGTGGATCCCCACAGGCTGCAGGGGGCAAAGCTCCCTCACTATGGCCTCACCATGGCCTGCAGAGGAATCTCGGATCTGGCGCCTGTAGCATCTCCTGCCCCTCCTTCCCCATTGACCTTGGTGTCTCCATGGTGTTTCCCTCACATGTTCTCACCTCCTCCTCTTCTCTCACTAAAAGAAAAAACTGCCTGTTTTGTTTTGATTTTCTTCTTAAATATGTCATCACAGAGGCATTATGAACCTCTCTCATTGAGCCAGCTTTGTCCAGCAGTGTGTCCATCTTCAGGGACATCAGGGATTGGTTCTGCAGGATGTGCTGGAAGCTTCCAGCAGCTTCTCACAGAAACCACCTCTGTGGCCCCCCACTACCAAAAACCAGGCCATGCAAAACCACTGTCCTCCCACTTTCTGTGTCTATAAGCAGCTTTTTCGTAGCAAGAAAATGGTACAAATCTCAGAGAATAAGGCAACAACCTTGCGACTTAAGTTGTTTGAAAAATATTAAAACAAAATGACTTTATGTGCATGTTATTAGTGTTGTGTTCTAGACACTATGCTTGTCCTGTAGTAAATGTTCTGCAGGATTGAGAAGGATTTTTCAGGAGTAGAAACTTTAAGTTTTTGATTAGGTGAGAGATTTCAGGGGACTAAAATTCCATTAAACCAGGTAGATTATCTGCTGTTTCTCCCAGGCTGGAGTGGAAAGCACACAAAATGGATGGCATGATGATTTCTGTCTCGCTGGGCAATGCTTTGTGCATTTATTGCCCAGAATCCCTTTACAAGATGCTGCAGAATCACCCAGTGCCTGATTCTTATCCAAGTCCTTACAATCACAGCTATCTGTGTGTGACAAGTGAACTTTTTAAGCTTAGAAATAATATTACATTTTTGAATAGTCAGTGCTAAAATTATTAAAAGTACAAAAAAATTTCTTCCCTTCAGGAAAATAATTTCTAACTAGTAAATATTTTTTGGATATGTTTTACTGCATCTTCCCCTGCAGAAAGGGACCTAGAGGGCAAAAAAGTCTATAAATTATGACATGGAAACACCCTTATTATTGCCTTTAAGGAAGAGTAATGGCAAAGAGACTGTGACTTCTCATTTCTAAAATATAGATATTTCTTGAACACAAGAAGGGATTTAAGACTTGGGATTTAAGGCTATTACCCTGTACCAATCACCAGTCTCAAATACTGCCACTGTATCCAGCAGGAATTTGCCAGGCTTGCTCTGAGTTATAGTCAGAATCTCCTCTACAATATCTCCAACTTCTTTAAGCCTCTATTAGTTTTTCAGAAATGGTTTGGACTTGAGCAATTACTATTTGCAACCAGTGCATCCCTCAGTTTCCCCTAAGGAAATGCTGAAATGTGCTCATGTGGGAACTATCTGTGCTTTGTTCGCTTGTGAATTTTGTACAAGCAGGTACTGGAATTTATATTGCCCACGTAAGCTAAAGTTACACACATCCTGCAATTTTCAGGATTGGCTCCCTAAACTGCATTCTTTTCCATACTTGTCATTTAGAGAGAAACAGTGCTGCAAGGAACCTGAGATTTCCCTGAGAATTTTAGGTCAAGTTTAGGGAAGGGAAGAGAAAGATACTAAAATAAGTAACCGTATGTTACAACCAAGGCTTCATTTCTTTTTTCTTTTTTTTTTTTTTTTTTTTTTTTTTTTTCCCAAAACCAAATATTTATTTGTTACAAATCTATAACAAGGAAAAATTAAGTTTATTAGCATTCAGGGGAAAAAAAAGGATTAAAAATCTCCTTTTTAACCTTTTTTTTTTTTTTTTTTTTTTTTAAAACAGAGTACTGGAACCTATTTAGCTAACTCTTCCTTCCTGAATGTCTGTACTCCCTGACAGCTGTGGCAGAGACCTAAAGTGATTCTGTTCTGTCCACGGCACCCTTAAACTTGTTCCTGAAATATATCCACCAGATTTCCTAAAGTTTTTTGGCATTGATTCACTACTCTCATGATGCTCTCATCTACAGCAGTAGAGTATTTACTTTTGTCTCTGTACCCAAGGCTGTATTTACAATCATGAAATTTTCAGGTAAAACTGGATCTTGGGTGCAATTTCAAATAAAAAGCATGAAGGACCGATGAAATTCTAACATAAAAGCAAATTATTGAGAAAGAACTACTGGCACTGAAGATTACTTTAAACCATACATTTTGTCAGATTAATTAGTCAGGATTAGTTTCTACTGCAAATTTATGCAGTGGCTTGATCATTGAACTTCACTGATAATTACTTACTTGCATCCTCATAAAAAAGAGGAGATAAATGGTAGTTGATGAAAGGCTCTAATTTATTGTCCCTGCAGAAATAAAAACAAACTTTGCTTTTATACAGAATGGTCACACAGAGAATTTCTATTTTCTTGCTTTGAAAATAGGATTGTTATTAACTGAAAGGGATTATTTAACATAAAATAAGAGGTAAAACATTCTCTCAAAGTGAGATCAAACTGCTCATTATTGCTTTGATATATTTTTAATAAAGTGAAAAGGATTCATTCTCCTTTGGATGACTTTAAAGTAGACTTTACAGAATATATAGAAGAAAAATCCTGATCATTTCCTTCCTTCTTCCTTCCTATTATATTCAATAGGAATATTTTATTGACTTCCCTGGATTTAGGACTTCTAAAATAGTTGAAGGGAAGGAGGGAAACCTCAGTTTTACTGCACATTTCTCAGATGCCCTCCATTTGCAGACCCCGCTGGGTTCTGATTATGAATCTCTAGGAAATCATAAACTCAATGCACATTTTAGGGAATGGGAGAACATTTCTGCATGCTTCTTGGGAAACTCATATACCATTTGCAATACAGGAGAGCCCAGGAGCTCTGCCCGGCTGTGTCTGTGACACAAGGCATTTACACAGTAAAAAAAAAAAGAGCCTTTAGTCTCTTCTCCAGAGAATTACATTTCATGTTCACGAGCACTAGTGGAACAAAGCAAACAAAGTAGGATTGAAAGAGGCAACTCCTCTAGGTATGTTTTGCATAGCATATTGTATATAAATGTAATGAGCAGATTAGAAGTGGTAACGGATTTGCTTCCAGCTTACTTGTCACTTTTTTGCTATAGCCTTCTGTGAGGCAAACTAATTTTTAAGACTTGGTCATAAGCCATTTATTTAGTCAAGTTTTCTTTTGTTTTTGATTTTTATTTGTGCTTTTCTGGTTTTGGACTCTTTGAACATAAAGTCACTCCTATTGAACATAAAGTTCTCCTCCTTTTTCAGATGAAAGAGAGAAAAAGCCCATTTTGAAATCCTTTCAATGGCTGAATTGAGCACAACACATTTTCAGCACAGTCCTTCTCCTCAAATCTGCTGGTTTAAATTTTCAATAACTCAGTACTGCTCTGTGTGCCAAACCACTAATTATGTTGCTCCAAATAATCACCTCCAAATGGAGAGTGACAAAAAAAATTCCCTTTTGCCAAGGATTTGATAAACCTTGAATCCTCCTGGGAGGGAGACAGACAGAATATGGAGCCAAGGAAGAAAATATCTTCAAGTAATTTTTGGTAATAATTTTGTCATTTTCAATTTTTTTTTTTGATTGACGATCCTTTGACTATAGTGGAGAAATGGAACATCTTGTTTGTCAGTTAATGTAGAGTGCTTTACAAAAGATGTTATGACATTTGTCTCACCCTGTCTACATCAATACAACAGTCTCATTAATAGTTCACTGTTTTTTCCCCTCACATTTGTACCATGAGGACAAGTATGGAATCACCACTCTTTTTGTGGTGTGTATTTACCTTCTCCCCATGCACTATCTGTCTAGCCTTTTATGACTTAGTTCAAAACACTACTTTGGATTTCCATTTACTACATAGAGTCATAAATATGGATTTATGTAACCTAGTGTTTATTTAATTAATCCAATGCTCATTACAATGGAAGTGAATTGTTAACTGCCTTTTCTGAAAATATGTTTAATATAAGGGCCTAAGTTAACGACTGGCTTCAAGTCTCTCATTTTTGGGGTAGCTGAGAATGAATCAACAAGAGATGGGTACCCAATGTGCTCTGCATATTCTATCAGCAAATATGAATATTCAATATCACTATGAATTTTTAGGTAACAAGTAGCAGAAAATTCACCCTTGATATGACCTTCCCTGCTGCAGAGGAGCTTTCACAGAAGAGTCAACCAGAAGAACTTAGATTTCCAGTGCAGGGCTGTGTGTGACAAATGCCTCAAAGAGCAGGAGATGCCTGTATGTCTGCCAATCCTCATGGAGGCTGGCGATGCTGTGACTTGCAGAGGAGACTGAACACTGTGCCTAGGAATTTTGGAAAAGAAATCACTGGGATGATTTGATATAGATAAATGGTGGGAATTGGTAGGAATGGTAGGAATTGCCACTATTTAAAAAAAACCCAATAGTAGTCAAATGTGTATATGCCTAGGCAAAAAGGTTTGGATGCTGGTAGATTTAGTTTTGAATTATTTATATATCCTACCAAATGAACCTCACCTCCCATTTAATGCAATAGAACTTAAGCAATCATTCTGCAAAATAGGTAACTGGAAGAGACAGGTGAACTTTAGTCCATATTTACTTTTCTGTAGTAGAGTGGAAAACATTTAATTTTATTAGCACAAGGATAAGGTGATTTGAGATAAACCTAAGACAAAATGCCAAGAAAACTGTGCAAGATATATTTCAGTGATGAAATGACAGTGCTAGGATCAGTACACACAAAATCTCTTTCCTTACTATTTTCTTTAACTGTAAGATTCACATTTGAATCACAGTTAAATGCTGCAATTTTGTGAGGCTCACTAGATTGCTTTATTTTCCTCTTTCTATAGAAATCTCTTATCTCTGATACCATTTCTAAGGAATTCTAGGTGTATTACAGTGCTGAAATGTCCATTGCTAACTGTGCTTTCCAATGCTCTGTCCCTGAGATGCTTCCAAACTTGGCAGTGAAATAAACCATTCCCAGATTCTTCTGCTGATAAAAAATTTGGTCTGACAAAGACCTTTTTCTCTATCTGACCTGTTTGGGACCAGACCTGTGAGTTGAAAAAGTGCATAAAAATATGTGAGCTCAAAGCAGCCTGAGTTTCTCCTCACCACTGTATAAGGAGGGGAAGTCTGTGAGCTCCAGATGTACCAGGGGGGCTAAAAAGGCTGCTACAGGGTGCAGCCCCTGCCAGTTTGTGCAAAGTGGTAATGAGTAATGAGGACCCAGGACACTCTGTTAGTCCTGCCTGCAGGGTGGCAGTCTGAGCAACTGCAAACCCCTACAGCTGCTCTTTAATTCTCTCATTTAATCCTCTCACCCTTGTTCCTAACTAGGGTAAGCAGTAAAACAGCACCAGAAAAAAACCCCAGAATAACAGAATACTTTTTGTTTGATTGAGGTTTTTTGGGGTTGTTTTGTTTGGTTGGTTGGTTTTTGGGGTTGGTTTGTTTGTTTGTTTTGAGTTTTTTTGCTGTATCTGCTCTGTCTTTGTATGGAAGTTAAACCAGTAGGCTCAAGCACTGCTCAAGAGAGAAGCAAGAACAAGTTTCTGACATTCCACAGGGTAATTTCTACCTATGTTTACTGGAGTTTGGGAAAAATTACTCACAAAGAGATTGATTGATGCCCACAAATTATGAAAGAGAAATGCAGATAAAGAAATATACATTTTGGGCAAGGAGGTGATGGATGTTTAAAAACAAAATCGACTCCCCCGTATAGCAGATCTGTGTGTGAGCTTTGAATCTGGTGCTTCCATCTCCCATGGTTCAAATTGAACTCTGGCTCGTCTGACCCATACAGACACTTGATATTTGCTTGTTTGAGAATGGAGCCATATCAAAGCAGTGGCATTTACATAATTAATTATATGTGGTAGGCAGAGGTCTGCATTTGCATTTCACTAACCCAAAACCTGTAAAGAAGCTGATGGCCCTAAAGACAGGCTGGTGATTTCAAGCTGTCCTTCAGAGGCAGAAGCTCCCCATGAGACTTATTTCCTGATCCACTGAGGTCTCCATGGATGGTTCATTGCTGTTTCACCCTGTGGTAGGAGATAATACCCTGCTCATCCTTGGGACAGCACTGAAAACCACAGCCCTAGGTTCTCTTAGCTGATTCAACCACAGCTCCACAAGCAGTGACATAATCAGTTGTATTGCTCAAAGATTGAAATTGTTCCAGCTTGTTTTATTTTTCCACACTAAAAGCTTATTTAAATTAGTGTTGTTTGGCACAAACAGTAGTTGAACTAATTTCTTGCTCTCTCACAGCCTTGTTTGTGGTGCAGCATAGCACTTCGTGCTGTCTGCTGTGGCTGCTTCCTTAACAGACTGCTCAATGGAAAAGATAACTCTACATAGTCATCCTAGCGAAAATAGCAGTTTTCTTGAATCTTCATCTACAAGGAGAAGCCAAACTTCTCAAGTATTTTTGTATTGTTCTTCCACATACAGCCTTAAACTGTAAGGGTTATAAAGGAGAAAATTAATTTTTCCTTCTACAGCATTAAGTTTAAGAAAGATACAACTATGCAGTACTGAAATTACCTCAGGAAAAAATCTGTTACTTTTATATATAACATTAAATAATAATTAAAGGCTAATGAACTTTCTTATCAGAAGGGACTATTCAGCCTGACTTCTCTGGAGGAGGACTAGTAGAGTCAGTTCAAAATAACTCATGCCAAAATCCAAAATCTCTTGAAGTCAATACTAACCCTCTTTTTTTTTCAATACTTAGCAGGGTCCCCTCTTAAGTGAAAGTTTTTAAACCTGAATTTGAATGTACCTCATATTTCTTGGTCAGACATCCATTTCAGAGGGACAGTACCATCATGTGTGTATGTACATATATATATATATATATATATATATACACATGTATGTAAACCCCAAAATGATTGCAGGTCCGTTCCATCTGTTAGGTACAAATAAGACTGTGAAATGCATCTCTTTATCCCAATAAAATATCAAGAAGGCAGAAAATACTTGTGCTGATTCTGTGGGTGTTATAATTGTGAATTGTTTTACTGAATGTGAGGTTACTTTTGAGAGTGTCTCTGCCTTGAGTTGAACTTTAGGTTACCTGTATAGAAAGGTATTTTTAACTAAAATCCTCACTATATCCAGCACAGATGGGTTTCTTGGTTGATGCATGTGATAGGAGTCATCTTTTATCCCTCTGTAGACTATATAAGCATGATTTCCTGTTTTCTGTCTCAAAACATCCTTACCAAAAATTCAGCAAGGCTGGCTTGTTTCCAAAAAGCCTCCTCTGTGAGAATTAAAAGAGAATGTTTGGAACACTCTATAATAAAAGCAAACAAAATACAGCAGAAATATTTTTTGATCTCAGTAAGAACTGAAATTGAAAATAAATAAAGACCAAGTGCTGCTTGCTGAAATTTCTCTGCAGTGTGCACAGAGCACAAAATAAAATAATTTTGTTGGTTTTATTATCATTCTTGAAAGCACAACACAAAGCAATGCTGATATGGTACAGGTCCATCTGCCAGCTGGGGAAGAAGAAAAGAAAAAGCAATTAAGAACATTATAAATTTTGTTTGTTGCTCTGGGCTGGAAAGATCCAGTTAAGCATTCTGTGATTCTGAACAGAGAAGTACAGGAGAAAAGCCAAGAGAGAATTTCTCTTGATATTATCACTTGACCTGTTTCCAGTGCCTTGCACAGCTCTCCCAGCCAAGGATATATCTGTAGCCAAATCACCTCTGTCTCTCAAAGCTAAAATCTGACAGTCCATGTATAAATACATACTCCTAAGGATGTGTGGACTAAATACCAGCCTGGACAACCTATTCTTCCAGTCTGACCCTGTAAAAGAGCATCATTCTGCATACCTCACTGAAAACACCCAGCCCTGATTTCTACAGCATGGAACTAGGTGACCATTTAGACTTACTTGTCCTACTCCTTCTACTATCACGTCCTTGAAACGTATTTGCTTGATGTGTGAAACCAAGGAGTAAAAGTATCTCCCCCTCTGTATAGGCAGTGAGAAATCCACACCTTTTCCAGAAATAAGGCTCAGAATTAATTGTCCTGCAAATGGTCTTGTATGTTTTGTCTGTTTGTAACATGTCAATTAACCAGCACTGGCTTTTTGTCTGGGGACAACACAGGCCAAGAACTGCCTTCACTGCACCTTTTGCACTCTGGTTTTGATAGTCTCAGTGTCCTTTCTTGGTGATTCTGCATAGGATTCTACTGGTATGCACATAAAACAGCAATGGGAAATGAGTCTATGAGAAATGAATCTAGACTACATTACTCCTAAGTAAGCTCATCAGGCAGCTGCTGCAGGTCCAGCCAGACACAGCTCCCTTGAAACCAAACCTTATCTTTAGGTGTCACTGTAATCTGTAGAAATGAACACAAGGGAGCTCTAAAGTTATATCTGCTTTCAAATATCTGTCCTTGAAAACTGATGATGTATAATAACCCATTTCTCTGGGTCTCCTTTTGGTTTTCCTGTTCCCAGGGCTACTGTGACATGGTGCCCTACACAAGTCTGTGAAGCACAGCCCATAAACCTGCTACCACTGCCTTAAAACCATTACTTTGCCATGTGCAGGTCACCCTGAGCCTGCATTAATTGTACTGAATTGAAGTTATTTTTGTAGTCAGCATGACTCATTTTTCCATCCCCTTCACATCTCACACCTGCTTGGTGTGCAGCCAGAGGCTCGCACACAGACAGCCGCCCCGTGCCAGGGAGCGGATCCGCCACGCCTGCCAAGCTACCAGCAGGCACAATTGTACCACTGGTGGTCACAGATTTGGGCAGGAGCAAGGCAGTCACCTGTTTGTATTTAAATAGCTCTGATGGCTGGAATAATAACAAGCCACTGTAGGCTTGGTGGTGCTTCACAGTCAGACTCTGGGATCTACCCTGGGCTGGCTTAGTTGTTCTTGTTTTCATGCTCATCTACAGAGAGACCAACAACAAATTCATGCTGGCCAACAATGATGGCCACAGTACAGTAGCCTGGCAACCACCTTCACGGGTATCAGCCACCCAAATCAGCAACAGCTTGGAGAATGCCATGTGCTGAGAACTGAGAATCAACCTGCCAGCACTCAGCTGAGCAGATGCAGGATTCAAAGCAGATATTGCTGCAATCTGATGTGAAATTTGTGCCAGATTATCTCCATTCATTAAGTGGGAGAATAGAAAAAAAAATGGCCATTTTAATAAGGGTTGGAATTAAACTTGAATACAGAAAAAACCAGACTAGTTGCCTAAATAGAATAAATCTTCTATAGTGTGCCCAGTGGTTTATAAATCATTCCCAGCTAGCTCATGTTTGTGTAGAAGCTTTTCATGAAAAGCTGATCTTATCTTACTGCAAGCATTTCTCTCCTGTTCTGTGGGGGGAAAAATATTTGGTTCTATTTGTAGAATGAGGTTAGAAATACAATTTTGTAGCAAAATGGTGGGATTCTTGAGACGGAGTAGTAACAAAGAAACTTCAGAGAGAGAAAGTGGAAAAAGGTTATTAGCTCTCCAATAAAGGATTATTTCACTCTGGAAATGTTGATTTGCTCTCCTTTTTTCTATGGCACTGGGGAAACCAGAATTGGTTTTTAAATATAATAATACAAATTGGAAATATATTTCAAAGGTAAACTTAGAGGCAGATATTTAAAGAGTAATGTTATACCTTTGAAATGGTAAGTTTAATTAAAAGACGGGTGTATCTATAAGTGTTGTAAAAGACCAAAACCTGGGTAAGCACTCACAGTGCCTCTCAAATTTGGTTTATTCCTGTTATTTGAAATGGATGAGCCTTCCTCATAAGAGGCTCGTTCTTACTTTCTCCTTTACCAGGCTGTCTGTTTTCTGAGAGATTGGGAAAATCTTTGTCAACCCTACAGGCACTTTGAATGAAGCAAACAGAATTTTGGAAGGATTTTATTTCATGATTTCATTTTATTTCATTTATTTCATTTCTCTTTGGTAATTTTGCCCATTCCTTTAACTTGCAATTTAAAACCTGTTTAAATGCACCATTAAACATTTTAATTTGTTTCCAGGATAGAGGCCACTATTTCTCATTTAGCAAATTAATGAACTGAGGCACAAAGTGTGTAGCTGAGACAGGTGATGCACCTACTAGGCACAGATTAACATGCAGTACTAGTTCCTGAGATCTGACCTACGGCTGATAATGTCTTCAGGGACTGAGAATCACATGAAAAATGGGTCACCAGAAGAGGTGGGAATGATCTCAGGAGCTTAGGAGTAGGGTTTGGATCTGAAAGCAGCTGAAGAGAATGTGAATGTTCTATTGGCCTGAGTGCGTTGCTTGAGGTTCTCACGATTTCATCCATTTCAGCAGAACATAATTTAATAGTTTCTAGTGGAGTTATTTGAATGGAAACAAAAGGCAGTTCTTACAGCACAAAACCCTAAAATAATAAGTTTTATAAATTAATGCTTCAGCCAGTTCAGTATCCAGTCTTGAATAATATTTCACTCATAAAAAAATAAGATCATATTTCTGAAATATTATTTGTGTGGAAAAAAGATAGACTATTTAGAACAATGTAAGAATATCGTACTGATGCAAAGATACAATTTGACCCTGAGATTGTGAAAATATTTCTCCTTATGTAATGTTATTAATTTCCAATAGCTGTAGGTTTAAAATGGAGTACTGATTTGTCTCATGGAATTTAGCAGAATGAAGAAGCACAAAAACCCCCATTTTTGTTGTCTTCCATTTTAATGCTCCACTGGTTATTTGAGAGTTTAGTGTTTGAACAGGTTGTTGCAGTGCATTGCTTCAGTGACCCTGGTGCTTTGATTTCGTAGTAAATTATATTCCAAGAATGCTTCTATTTTGCCTAAATTTGTTAATTTTTAGAATTCATTACATTCAAAATGGTCTCTCATTTGAGCAAGAGAGCAATAATTTTATAGCAAACTAAAAACAGTTATTGAATGGACATTAAAATCTAATGTATTTATTATATTTGTATGCAACCGACTCAACTGCTTTCAAATAAATTCAAATGTGAATATTGTGAGTAGCTTTTTGCTGTTTCTGTTTTTCATCTCAAATGATTATTTCAAACATCAGCTACTTATTTCCTTAATTCTTTTCCAAAATCCAATAACCGAAATAAAATTATGTTCCAAAATGGTAGCAGAAATCAATATCCAGATCTACGAGTGGATGCTCATGGACACAGACAATACCATGTTCATATTACCATGATGTTGGTCCAGATGCTCATGTGTCAGTTGTAGGCATTCAGGAGATGGGTTGGGAAGATCAAGCAGTTCAGGAGCAACAATTTTTAGGAGGCTCTGGAGTGACTGTAGATCCATGAGGTTATTTATGAGCTATAACTTCAGCTCCACTCCTTAGTGCATGTTTCTACCACGCACAAAATCCCATTCCCAATCGTTATTTGAAAATGATCCTTTGTACACATGGATTGTGTGGGCATCATTAGGGATTTCTGAGGACTTAAAGGAACACAAAATCCAGTTTCCTGTTTTCTACACATTCAGTGTTTCTGAAGGAAGAAGAATTGTAATTTGAAACTCTGTTGTTCTATTTATAGATGACCTAATATCACAGGTTAGGTGTATACAAAATTTTATTAAATTCCAAGGCTGGTAAATCGCTCTTGGTCAGATCCAGATGTATTAAAGTACTTGGTTCCTTTAGGATGTGGATGTAAATGTCAAAACTCATTTTATGAGCTTCATTGTTTCTGGAGTGAGGCTTCTCATACAGCTTATTAATGTACCTGATTTTTATTATCTTTTCCTCAATAAAAGCCTGTTTCTTAATAGGTATTTTGACATTGAGGTTTAATGGCATTTTAAAAGATGACAGAGCCAGGCACAGAAATTGCAAGTCATACGTATTAAATTTTTCAGTCATGAAAAGATCATTCCACCCTAAAAATGGAATTTGATCTTTTACCATTTAGGTTTTAGTTTTTGCTCTGGTAGTTTGAACATAATACTCTGGCTAAAATAATTTCCTTTTTCTTTTAGGAATGATTTTTTTTTTTCTGCTTGTCCAAAAACTAGAAGAATGAGAGAGACAGCAGCTAGATAATCCCAAGAACATTTATGGGTTTTGAGCATTTATGTAACCTGTATAAATCAATTTGATAAAACAAAGTCTTCCTGCATGAATGCCCCTAATAGTACATTACTTTATGGATAGCTATTTCTTTATTTGTACAAGCCACTCTGCCTGTGAAAATACACTGGATCACCATACTAGTATAAAATTTGACTAGGTGGCCTTCCAATTCTGAAGGAAAATCAGGTCAAACTTCTAATTGTCAAGATTCTACTGGCTTCTATTCTTCTCTGCCTCATTGACTTGTGTCAGTAATTCAGATAAGACTTCTTTTGTGGATTTATATAGAATATTTTATCTCAAAATTTGTTCTCAATATACTTTTCAGTTGCAAAAAGTTCTCTACATTTTAAATGTATGCATGTATTTAAGCTGTCACTAATTTTCATAGAGAACATGGAAATGTAATATACATAACCAGCTCAAGCTCATTACTGTGCTATTTAAAAAACTTTCATAACCATATTTGTGCTAAAATAAATATTCTCTTTTTCTTAACAAGCTGCATTACTTACAGACAATGATATGTTCTTGCTTTAGGCAGAGGAAGCACCAATTTTTCTGATGGCCTGAAGCTTTTCACCCTGTAGATGTGGTTGCAAAAGGATTGAGGATGTAGCCCTGTGGAGAGCACAGATTTTTCCTCTGTGCACAGAGCAGTATAAACTTCATGCATGTGTTCTCTTCTTGGAAATGTCTGTCTGGTTATCACATGTTTTCTAGCTCTGAAATGCTGCACTTCTGCAATATGTTCTCAGCATAACTCTGGATGAGTGCCTGTGTGAATGGAGGCACTTGCAGTGAAGGGGTAATGTGATCTTCAGAATAGATAAATATGAATGGGAGCACTTTGGAAGCAGAGATCAAACAGACTTGTGAGGGATTTTCATTCCATTTGCAGGAATTATTTGTTATTACTCATTTTCCAGGGTATTGGACCACTTAACGTAAAAGCCTATCTTTTTGCTAGAGGACAGGCTTGTGAGAGGATTTAGTCTTGTACAGTAAGCAGCACGACTTGTTTTTCTCCCCAGGGATTTTATGGTGGTCTCTAGGTTCTTATCACCTGGATATATGAATATGGACTGGCCAATCAGCTTCTTTCATGTTAAGGACAGATGCAGTTAGAGCAGTGAAGATCATCTTATTTGTATTTAGACTGAGAATACTCTTTAGAAGTCCTGGAAAACTGCTGTGGAAAGGGAAGGAGAATCACAGAATCAACTGCTTTGGGATAGACTTCAGGTACCCTCTGTCCAACCCTGCTGCAAGCAGGATCATCTGTAAATTCAGGCTCAGAGCTTTTCCCATGTGGGTCTTGAACTCTCCAAGGCTGAAGAAATTCTCCAAGCAGTCTGGTCTTCTGACTATCCTCAGTGAAATTTCTTTTCCTATATCCAGCTGGAATCTATTCTTTCAATTTATGACTCCTGCCTCTCATTCTCCTACTGTGATCATGAGGAGTCCATCTCAGCTCCTTGATAACCCTCCAGGTAGGCAGGGCCAGGCTGCTGTGAGACCCTCCTGAAGCTGTCCTTTATCCAGGCTGATCAAGCCCAGCTCCCTTCAGCTCTGCTCACAGGACAAGCCCTCTAGCCCAAATCAACTTGGTGGCCTCCACTAGACTTTTCCAAGTTTGTCAATGACTTTAAATACCAGGCCAGGACTACTGCAGAAATAATTGCAGAAATGAGATCTTGAATTTGTGTTTGTCATTTGAACGTTTTTATACCAATTCTTTCTCTTGCTGTTCATTGAGCAAGAACCTGTCACCACTTTTCAGAAAGCAAAATCTATTATCACTCCATAAGATGCATTGCTTATAATAGCTATCCCCTTGGAATTTCATTAGAGACATTATACTCATTTTTCCTACAGTGTCTTATTTTCATTTTCTTTGCCAAACTCCATGGATGGCAGACGCTTTTCAGGATTAATGAACAGTGATAACATCGTTAGTCACTATCTCAAGATCCAATAATCCTTTAAAGGAGTGATGTGAAAGTCAATAGGTAAATGAGAAAAGGTTTTTAAATTGCTTCCTGTCTCTAACAAGTCAATAAAGGCCCTCAGTGGGAGGGTTAGCATCTCTACATCTCAGTGTAACAGCAGCCAAGGCTTCCCAGGATAGGACACAAGGACATACAAAAGACAGGAATGTTTCAAGCTGCTTCCAGGCTGACCTGCAAAAGAGGTCTCTTTTCAGCTTGGGGTGGCAAGCTGCGTGGAAAGGATAGTGCCTTCTCTGTCTTTATTTCTAACTGACATCTGAAAAATTATGTCTGAGCTCTACTTTACCATCACCAATGAAGGAGCAATTGCAGATGATACCAAACTGGGAGGAACAGTTGCTACACCAGAGTAGAGACTGCTGGTCATAAAAATCTTGAACACCTTTTTCTCCTTCAAAAATGGAGTAAATGAGATTGAAGAAGTGGGAAATTATGTGGAAGCTGAAGCTGGGCTGGCATAAGCAGAACACTCATGTCTCATTCTCACCGTTTGCATCCCCACACCTTTGGCTGTGGAGCTGTGAATTTTACACCAAATAGGATTTAAACATCAGAGAAAAGTAAACAATCATGAAGGCATAAAGAAATATTTCTGCTTGTTCAGAAGCAAGGCAGCTTCCTCACACATATCCCTTTCTCCAGGGCTTTTCCTTGACAGTTTGAAGCAAAGCTCCATTATTCCATGTAGCTGAAAGCTGTATCACACCCAGGGCTCTCTCCTTGCAGGAAAATCTGCCTTTAATTTCTGACTGTGTCTTAAAGTGAAGAAAGTTCATTCCTGACAGTATTATTTTTTAACAGAAGACTAAATTATCAGATCAGCTTTTTAGGACATTTTCCCTCCCTTCATTTCCCCTAGGCAATTTGTTTTAATGTTTAGCTTTGTTGGAATTGCCCAAGAGTAACTACACATTGGGAAAGCTGGGACATCACTGAAGTCCAGCCTGAAAGGTAATTTGTGTCAATGCTTTAGGAACCAGAGCTGAATGGGGGACTAATCTACTGTACAGAGCACAGCTCTCCTATTGCCAGTCAGCCAGGCTGGAGTTGTCTAGGATGAGTCTGCTGGGTATGTGATTATTCTTAGGGAGGGGAGATAAAAGGTTTTTATAGCAGTTTGTGCAGCCACCTCCCACCTCCTTTGCTTGTACATGTGCAAGCACCAGCATTAAACACCAGCACATCCATGTCCCTCTCAGGGCAGAGAGTGGAGAGCTTGGATCCCCCTTCCATCACCAGGACAGTCAGAAACCAAAGCAGTTTCAACATTCATTTGTGAAAATGCAGACATGCCATCTCTTAATATCCACTTTTCTTCAAGGGGAAGCAATAATGCTTAAATCTACCTCTTACTTGGCATTTCACCCATGAACTTCAGAGCACTTGGCATTGACAGATATTTTTATAACCAATTAAATAAATGTACAGATGTTCCTCTACATTTATTTCACAAATCTTTAAAACAATTAACTCTTTTCTCATTTACTTAACTTTAAGATCAGGAACCAGGAGTTAGTTGTTATCTCACAGAGGTTTTAAAGAAGAAGCATCCGCTGTCATGATTTATAATGCCATCCCTGACCTTGGATTACTTGGTAGCAATTAAACCATGTGTTTAAGTTCCTGAACTATTAATAAGAAAGTATGTTAGAATGAAAGAATATTTTTCTGCCATGTCCTGTACAAAATTATTATTTTAAATCATAAGCCACAACTCACTGCAATCTCCTTGATTTTCTTGCAGGTACCAATCAGAAGTAACCACAGAAGACCAGTGTATCAATGAGAATAATATAGTGGGTTTATTTCATTGCAATTATTGGTGTTTTCAGTTTCACTGAGACTTTTTCTGTAGGACTCAATAACAAGAATTACCAACTGGAAATTTAAGGGACAGGATATATAGCCATTAATTTTCATGATCATGAAATAATCCTTTTATTAATCCTTTTAATAATCATGATCATGAAATAAGTAATACCTTTCTGTGCTGGATGCTTTTTCAAATTAAGTGGGTCAGGTCTGTGCAGGCTGTGGAAGAAATAACAGAATGGCAATTTCATTCTGAGGTAAATGGACAAATAAGGATATGGGAATAGATTGAAGCTCATTAAGGAGTTGGTTTCATAGCTTCATAGTTGTCACCCTCTGGATTGTAAATGGGTTCCACTCTGCTAATAAACACTTTGAGCACCATACAGACAGCAACCAGTAGTAGAAAAAAAAAATTTATGTAAATTCAAAGGATGAATTAATATGTCTAAATATATGTTAGTTATTCCCAATGGTAAATGCAATTATTAAAAGATTCTTCTGTTACAACTGTAGCAAACTTTCCTGAAAGCACTCTAAAAATATTTTTCATCAATCCTGCAAGACTGACTCTATTCATACATATATATGTGTACGTACAAGCACACACATACACATATACACCATCACTACTCACGCTCACTTTGTTGTCAGCAAATGACTGGCAGTGCTAAAAGTACTAAAAGGACTTTCATCATATTGAATTAAAATCACTCAAAGGAAATTGGGAAATGGAGCTTTGTGAGAAGACAGAATGGAATAAAAAATGTAAAAGATCTCTCAACCTCTTCTCTTTTGCCTTTCCATTCTGTAGTGTCTCTCTCTGTATTGCTTTTCATACTTCTGCTCTCTATTGCCCTTCTAAATTCTGTGCTACTCCCACCTATTCTCCTCCTCTGCTTTCATGCTAACTAGCAGTATGTCCTGTCATGTTCCCATCAAGCCTGGGCAAGTAGCAAATGCTCTCTCTCTCATGCATACTGACTTTTCTCATTGCTCTTAGCTGAAAATGTGCAACTGTGCCTGCTTTTCAAGACGTTTGTTTGAGATAGGATTTTTCAGGGTGATGAATCAGACTAATTTTGTTCTCCAGTCACTGCGCTGCAGCTTTGATGTTTCTGTTCTTCCCAGTAACGCATCAATGACGATATCTTTTCTGCAATATAACACCATACCAGGCAGTCTGATGGAGGGATAAGTTCATGACATGACTACTACCAAGGGTTAATGCTATTTTGACAGCAGTAAGATCTGTGTCTGTCACTCCATCTATAATAAACAGGAGATGATGTCACACCATTTCTATGCAGGGCCACAGTGCGGACTAAAGAACATGATGCTAAACTTATGTGTGGCACTAAACATCATGGAGCTACACCACTATTTGAGCTTCATCTGATTCATCTCATGATAAAAAATGAGCATGCAGTAGTTAAGTAAATGTTTGCAAATATTTTGCCACTGAATTTAAATCACAGATTTATTGCAATAATAAGCATGAGAGTGCATCTTGATAGTTTGTTAATTGAGTCGTGTGGGTGGTTAGCCTTTTATTTTTATTCAGATGATTCTGTATGTGAAATCACATGATTTAGTTATTTAGTCTGTAGTAAGAATACTGACCGTGGTCATCAGCTATCCCAAGTGATCTTCATTCCTTTGGAGATCCTAGGACAATAACATCAGAGTTATTACACAGAGTTTTGTTTGTTCAAATTGAATATGCATGAGAAGCTGTCTAGAGCAAGCTAGGCCAGACAACACTTCTGTTAAAGTGCTATGAAATTCTATGAATTTCATGAAATGAATTATATGAAATGCTATGGAATTAGAAGCAATCTTTAAGTATTATAACAGAGCAAAATTTGGTATTGACATGGTTTATGAAAAAGCTCTCTAACATTCAACTATAAATATTAAAACCTGGAAGGTAAATCTCCTTCTCCTTGCAGACTAAGAAAGAAGTTAATTGGCTTGATCTAGCCTCATCAGCTGGAACACATTAACCCCACGGTTCCCAGCCATTGTTGAAAGACTCCTGAATTTACATTTCCAGAATAGGAGATGACAGTGCAGTTTATAGTGCTGTCTCCATTGACGTGAGGGATCAGGGACTGGGAGAGGAAGGCTTTTCAGGGTAGGAGAATAGAAGGAGGACCTGTGCAGAGCAGTGGTTGTTCTGCCAGGGTTATGGGCTGCAGGAGTCAAGGCTGCAGGAGTCAAGGCTGCAGGAGCTGCCAGACTGTCTCTTGCATTTTTGGGGAACAGTAACCATTCTGCTCCCATGGCTGTTTCTGATCCAGTGCCAGGACACATGCCCCACTGCTGATTTTTTTCTCATTTTCTACTGACACAACTGGCACAGGACCTCTTTTGATCTGTAAGATCAGAAACATATGTTGAGTAATTTAGCTTGATGATTTGAGGACAGGATTTGGTAATACTAGGTATATAGTTGAACTTTATGTTAAAGGTCTTTTCCAGCTTGAATGATTCCATGTTTTATAGGTAGGGGTCCAACAGCCAGACTAAGGCACCCCCTGATCTAACAGGGAAGCCTGAAAGTCATCCCATCACTCTTGTGTCACAGACTGTGGGTGCATCCTTAATACCATGGGATTACGGTACCTTTATTCATATCTGATAGATATTTTTTTCTAACCAAGCATCATGGGAGGAACTCATTCTATGATTCTTTTGTAGCAGAAAACTATTCAGCTGCATGGTTTTTTTTGTAAAACAAGACCATTCTCTTTGCTTTTCCTCAGCAAAGTGCTCTGTACCTCACCATATGATTACAAATTCAGGAAGCAGACAGCAGACAGCAGAAGTGAAGGCTGAGGTCAGCACTAAGACCCTGTGCACTCTCAGATCCCTCTGGAGTCAGCTGAGATTCACCCAAAACTGATGGTGGAGCCCAGCAGGCAGCTGAAGTTCCAGGAACAATGTTCAAGCAGACACAAGGGCTGGGATTCATTTGCCCAAACACAGACACCTATTATCAGTGCAGGTGCTGTGAAGCACCTTTTTTGGCCTCTTGAAGGCACCTCAGAAAGGCTCATGTGTTCCCTAGATGTATTTGCCATCCCTTGCAGATGTCTCAGGCAGCTCACCCTCTCTCCTGGACAACCTGCTTCGACTGGCTGTTCTTGAGCAGAGGGATTGGACTGGGGGGTTTCAAAAGGCTTCTTCCAAACTAAATGGTACTTGGAAATGGAAGTTGGAAACAAATTCCAGTGCATTGGGCACCTAAAAGTTCTGCTCTGCTGAAATCCACTGACAGTGATTCAGCTTGATTCATTTGATTTGAGGATGCTTAGGAGTTTCATACCCCATGAGATGCCCTCGCCTTTCTGGGACAGAAAAGCACTTAATAGGAAATATGCATCATTTCATGCCAGGCCAGGAAGGACACCTTCACTATCAGGTACATTGGGTACTAAGATCTGAGTGACTGACTTCTCAATAGTCACATCTTTTGAAATATTGTATAGCCAGGAGTCCAGGTGGCAAAATCTGCCCATCCAAAATTCATTCCTTCCATGGTAAGATAATTGCATGCTGTGATATTGTGCATCTCCCTAGAGTATGCTACACTTAGTAATTTATGCTTTTGTCTGTTACATTAACAAGCCCTCAGCTACCTGGAACTTCCATGCTATGCCGATATGTAATCAAGCCATGTCTAAACCTTTTCTTGGGCAAACTAGGAAAAAAACCAAAACAAAACAAAAATTACTTTTTTTTTTTTTTATTATTATTTGAGGCAGAACTTTCAGATTGCAGCCTTTTATTCCTGCAGCCTTTATCATGAAAGTTTTTTGAGCCATTAAATACTAAAGTGTTGGAAGATCCCCTGAATGCCAGAGGACATGGCTTACTATGATGGTATATGTCTTTTGTCACTTGATCAGAATGAGGCAGATGAGGCAGCAATTGAATTCTGGTGATCTTTCACTGGAGCATGCATTGTTACCCATTAAATTTTAGCCGTGGTACAGTCTGAACAGGAGAGAAAACAGTGGAATCAAATTAACAATAAAAAAGCTGATTTTACTTTAGTCTCTGATTATAAATGAAGCAATACCTAGAGACATGCTTCCCAAATGTCCATCACCCTCCCTCAACAACCGTTCAGTAGTAAGAAATATCTTTTTTTTTTTTTTTTACGAAACATTTTCTCACACAGTGATAGCACAGCACAGGGAAATGCCCCATACATTCCCTGAGCAGAAGAGAAGCTGCAGTACTGGGTTGCAGAAGAGGGTCCTTGGGTAAAAGCTCACTGTAAGGCACATTTCCAATCCTGCAGCCATTGCCAAGATCCTTGCTTTGCCTTCCCTCTGCCGCTGGAAGTGGCTGCTCCTCATCACAGGACTGATGTAGAGAATACCCTTTGTGTTTTGTTGCATCCTGTGTCTTGGATTGATGTAGCAGTGAATTAGCTTGAAATCTGGGACTTTAGATTACAAGTGGTTGCAACTTCTTTAGTCATATTGAACATGGCTTTTTATTTTTCCCTCTAAAAATCGTGATGATAGAGAGCCATGAGCTTTTCAGGGTGGCACAGATTATCACAGGCAGATTAGGCAGCAAAGCCAAATGTCACTGTTACTTGCACTGACACCAGCCAGTCTCATGGACCTGAATGTTATCATACTGAGGCTACCTACAATGCTGTGATTAAAATTGTGTTCCCCTCCAAAAAAATCTTTGGGGTCCCTAAGGTTTAACTGAGGGAAAAATGTTGAGTCCCCTAGGCTGCTCTACTTTTCTCTTATAATATTTCTTGTACTTTGAGCATCAAGGAATTTTGGCCAATAGTGTTTTCTGTCTGGGGAGTAGGAAGGGACAGACCTCTTTTGAGCAAATATCAGACACAACCATCCTTTGATACCCACCTGCTCACTGCCAACCAAAGCTTAGAGGGCAGTCAGATGAGTGAAGAAGAGAGCCTTGGATGCCTCTCCTGACCACTTTTGGGTGGCTGAGCCAAGCTCTGCTCTGAGCCAAGCTCTGCTCTGAGCCAAGCCTGCATGCACCCTCCCCAGTCAGCCCTCGGATGCTCATTGAAGATCTTTTTAGCTTCTTTACACCTCTTTCCCAACTCAGAAACATTGTGCAGTCACTTTGTGCAGACGAGTTGCATCAGATATGGGAGAGCTCACACTAATGCATCTTTGAGACACTCAGGTCTCATGTGAACAGCTGTGATAGTAAGAGCCCCAACATGAGGAGGACAATAACAGCTCCAGTGTGCAAAGATGAAGTCCAGCTGGCAGCTGAAGTTCACTCCTCCAGCCAAGGCAGTACAAAGGTGCCCTATGTGAGTCACAGCAGGGATGATGTTGTACGGCAGCAATTAATTTGTTTCTAAGGCAAACGAGCCTAAATGGTAAAGGCTTCTGCGAATGGAATTTGCTGTTCCAATGTAAATAAGGAACTGGCAAACAATAACCACTCCAGCCTGAAAGCCCAGCCAGCAATTGGTTGACATTTGGGCTGCAGAGAGTTTGCAGATTCCCCACGAGTTGGAGAGGAGCTGTGTTTTGCAGAACAATTGATTTATTACTGTGACAACGAGTAGAAATAGAAGGACCTGCTGGCAGACAAGGGTGTGATTTGTTCCTTTGCAAACAAGCAAGTGGTGTCCAGCTGGACAGTGGCCATTGGCAAGCAAAAGCCCAGGGAAGGATGCAGGTTTTATCTCTTCTCTGCTTGAGTTTTACCCACTAAACAGTGATGGAATTAGGGTATTTTTTGTTTTTTTATTGTATGAAAACAGACTTGTAATTAGTAATGTTTCTATGAAGTAAATAAGGGGGAGACAAAGGTCAGGCTGTCTTCTAGATATTTCACTTCTCAAGCACTAGGATGAGACTTTATCTCTTATTCATGAGCAGAAAATAATTCACATTTGTATTGCAGCAGCCCCTGTAAGGACCAATCAAGGTCCCATTGTGCAGATGCCTGATTGGTGGCTGTGAGCAGGAAATTGTTGGTGCCTGCTTGGATGCAGTTCAGAAACATCCATTTTTTTGCCATGTAAGGTTTAACACAAGCACATTCTGATCAGCAAAGCATGTAAGTGCACATTTGAAGCAATCTCTTTCCAGCCAAATGCTTCAGTGTTTCAGTCCTCTCAAAGGGAGGGGAATTTAAACATATGCAGAAATGTTCAGCTAGGGCTGAGCATTCAGACAGGGCTGCAGCATATGGGCCTGACATCCTTTGAGAGTTCCATATATAAAAGAGAGTTTTCTTCTGATGCAGGGTTTGGGGGATGAGGGGACAACATCTCCAAATGAAGTTTCATGCCTGTTTATTTTCTCTCCTTGGGCATGTTCTAAGCCTGCCCCACTGAACTGACACCATTCAGATAGCTGCACTGTGCAGGACCACACGAGTCACAAATGCATCAGGGGTGTGAGCATCAAGACAGATGAATAACTTCCATTTTCTGAAACAAAACATCAAAGCATAATAGGGTGAAATTAAGGTATGAAAAATTAGGGTGAATGAAAATAAAAACATGCCAGTGAGAAGAGATGTCTGATTATGGAGTAATCTTGATGGAACAAGAGAAGAAACCAAAAAGGCATGTAGCATTTCATGGCGGTTACTCTGGAATAGACTAAGTCAGAAGGGTTAATTCTTTAGTGGTTAACAATGGATAAGCTGAGACTTCAGAGATATGAGCTGTTGAAATCAATAAAACAATGAGTACATTGTTTTTCTATTTATGTGAATATGGAAAAGAATAGTTGTGGTGAATCATTTTTGCTGCAAAAGTAATAATAAGAAAAAATCAACAGAGACAAATAGCTAGCTACAACTACTTCATATTCTGGATGTTGTGTAAAATAGCCATTGTTTACTATGCTAGTAAGCCTGGAAAACATTGACTTTGTAAAGCTGATAACAGTAATGCAGTGGAAACATTGTCTGGGATCAGTGGAGTGCATCATACTGATAAAGAATTTCCGTGTACTGCTCTTATAGAATTGAAGCTACTGGTTTTTGCACAGTAAAACACTCTGAGGCTGGCAGAAGGTTTACTAGAACTTCCCTTTGCAGTGCCGAGCAATTTGCTGCCTTCATCCAGGGACTGCTCACCTGAGTTTCCACAGCTTTAAGATACAGAACCTGTAAGCTCTAGCACAGATTTTAATGAATCTAGATAATTTATATTTTTAAGACATTTCACTATTGTGGAGTATACAGGTTAGTTCCTTATACAATAGGGAATCAGAGTATGTTGTACTTAAAACCCAAAGCACTGGGGTCACCATTTGTGTGCATTATTATCAATGAAATCAGTAAAGTGATGCACTGAAAATAAGAAGATTTTTGTAGGAATATACAGCATAATATTCAGCATCATATTTCCATTTTGAGATTTTATTTTTAAAGAAACTTGTCTACTTAGACTCCTCTAAAGATTTCCCTTCCTTTCTGCTTCTATTATATATCTTTAACTGACCAGGATGCTTTAGCAGTACTTGACAGTCAGCATGTTAAAAAGATGTTCAAGGTTACTTTATATGGGAAGACAAAAAGCAACTTTAAAAGACTGGCAGCTTTCTCACCTATATATGAAAGCAACAAGAAAAGAAACAATTAAATGGCACAGCTGCTCCTGGAGCTCTCAGACCTTTCCATCATTTTTATTTTCCTCTTAGCAATTTACACAAGCTTGCCTTGTACATTAGCCTGGCTCACTTGGCTCCATCATTCCCTATAAAATTCCTAAGGCAGGCAAAGCTTCCACTGAATCTGAACCTAATACGGTTCATTGCAGGAAGAGAAACCAATTTTGGTTTCAGTGAGATATCTACAGCTGAAGCAAGTGTATTTAAGATACATTGTTCTGAGCCGACTTTCACACTAGTGTTATGTCCCTGCAACTCCCAGTGAAGTTTGGTTTACACCAGGCAGTGCAGAACTTATTACCCACATCACTAAGGACCCTCTGTCTCAAAGGGGAAGTGTCTTGTGAAAGTTGGTGTGGAAGGAAACACTGATATTTCCAAATAGACAGTCTAGGTAAAAATAGATAAATGGAGAGTGAGTCAGTTCCTCAGAAACCTGGGTGGGTAATAAGAGCATTCTCCTGTGCATGTGCCCAGTAACTGTTCTACCCGTGTAAGTAAGGAATTGTAAGGGGTTTTGGTGGATATAGGACTGAGGGCTGCATTGAAAGGGAGGAGGGAGGAAGTAATTCTGCCTAGCATAATTCACAAGGGGCTCTGTTCTACTTGTTTGAGCATATCTGGCGATGCAGGTGTGTCTGGAAGAGGGTTGTGGGGTTTTTTTCACAGAATCACAGAATATTTTGAGTTGGAAGGGACCCACAAGGATCATCCATCCCAACTATTAAGTGAAAGGTCCACATGGGGATCAAACCCACAACCTTGGCATCATTATCACCCTGCTCTAAACAACTAAGTTAATGAATGTGTTTTCTAGTATACTTAATTGTTAATTTCTATTCCTTAACCTCCACTTTTTATGGATATTTGAATGTTTTGTTTCAACAAACACCTGTTTGTGACTCTTTTATCCAGTCTCAGGTGAGAATTTTGGGTAGTTATTTGAAAAATCCATATACAGAGAATACATAAGACTGAAAACAATCTTGGTTTCTCTCCTTCAGCATTCTTATCACCTACATTCAAATAGTACTTTAGGCAAAAAGAAATCTGCCCAAAGGGTTACTGAAACAGCATCACTGTCAGCTTCACCAGCAAAAAGTGATGAGCGCCCTTAGCACAGCGAGGGACAGATGGGCCATGATCCCTGGTCCTCAGCCCTCCTTTTCTTTGATAGGAGCTGACTCTGTCTCCACATATTCACATTCTCCTGGACCCGTGCACAGACCAGAGAGACCTTTTCAATTAACTTTGTGTGGCACTGCCACACCTGCAGGACTGAGAGGCTCTCCCACATGCATGAAAGCAGAAAACAGGGGTGTTCTACTATTTCCCATGATTTTATTGGTTTCTTTTAGTCTCCAAATCATACATACACATCAGTCCAGCAATAAAACCCTAGCTACTGATGGCTGTTTCTGCCTGGACCTGAGCCTATCTCCAAAGTGAAGGTGGCTGTGACATGCCAGCCAGAGTGTGGTGTGGGCTGAATGTGTTAAACACCTGCCACTTCTCTAAGACTAATGCTGTGTGTTGCTAAATATTCCAGCCATCTCTCACACTTCCAGAAGCAATTTCCACTCTATTAAGTTCTATTGTTTATGGTGTCCAGGAAACTAGAAAGAGGCTTAATTTTACCCACAGTTTAGCAATTGTCACCAATCTACCATTGGCTGTGTTATTAAATTAAGGCTATTGAGTCAGATTCTGCTGGCAGCTATTTGATGTCAAACCTGGATTAATCCTCAATTTACAGCTGGTGTTATTCGGGTGACTGGTGTTATTCAGGAACTAAAAGTTTTTAACTTCAAGTTTTAACTCTGTATATTAAAGGTTGTTTTAAAGATTCAAAGTTTTCTAGAAATAGCCTGGGCTGGCTGCTAGAGCAGATGTCCCACAGGATGACTTCTCCAGAGGACAGTTTGATCTGCTCACTGTTCTCTGAAATTGCTTAAATGGTGAACTGAGGAACTTCTGTATGAGAAGGGATATCAGCTAAAATCATAGCAGCTCTGTTTTGTTCTCCATCATTCTGGTCAATGGGCTTTCCATAGAAGAGTACTACATGTTTTCTCAGATTCCAAATTTCCTATGGAAACAGTGACCCCTTTCCTTCGTACACCTGTGAGTCCAAAGTAGAGTCCTAGCACAGCAAGAGTAAGGAGAGATCCAGGTGGTTTAATCAGATTTTTCTGCATTTGGATGTATTCTAGTTATCCCAGTCCTGTTTCCCAGGTGAAGGGTATTAAACACTAGGGACAGAGCTCCACTGAGAGCCAGTTGTGCTACAGAGTTTCCCATATGTGTCTGGAGATGCTCTCACTTGGAATGCATTGCATTCATTAATTTAATTGCATAGACTCAGCCTAAGTGCCCACAAAGTGCTTGGGAAGAGCTTGATGTGGGGAAAGCATTGCTGGGTTGAGAGGTGCAACATGTGCCCACTTCACACAGAGCACAGAAATTAAATTTGCATCAAGCACGGTGCAGTTTCCCCCTTGGAAAGACTTCAGAGCTTGTCCCAACTTTGGACTTGAAAAATTCCTGTGTCAAAGAGTGGGGATGTCAGAGCCTTTGGAGTGTGTTACTTACTCTCTGAGAAAGGGCTGCTCTAACCCTCCCCCCCACCCTCCAAGACTTCCAGATTTTTAAATCCTTTTCTTTATTTAGACTACCTTGTAATAAAGGAAAATCAGCTCTGCTGAGTTGTGTAGAATATTAAAACAATAGAAAACAAACAACCCCTAGATCACTCCATGTTTTTAAGGAGTAGAGCCTTCTGTGCAGTCCTGATTTCAAAGCCAGTGGTTTATGGCAGTTTCTGGGTCCCCGGGGACCCAGCAAGCCTCAGGATTTGCACCATCAGGATTATGTGTTCAAGACCCCCTGCTCCTCTCCAGTCTCAGCATCTGCTGATAGCCTGCCCAGTCCTTCCACCACTGCCCATGTCTCCCCCTGCTCCTGCAGGGTTTTCACACCATGAGCCAGGCAAATAGGCAGGAATCCATCCTGCTCACACACAACCTTTTAAGAACACGTAACTTATAGCAACAAATCGAACAAATAAGGTCTCTAGTGCAGCAAGACACCCTGAGACCTGTCTGGGCTAGAGCAGCACCAAGGTTGTCTCAAAACTCTTTCCACACTGACAGAGCATAGGCAGAGCCCAGTGCTCAAAGGCATAACTCATGGGAGAAATTAGCCCATAAACTTATTTCTGATAAAAGAGGCTTATTTTTTATTTAATGTCAGGTTAAATAAATCACAAAGCATGGCAGTGAGGATTTAGCACTTGCAGTGCTAAACCATATTACTTAGTATTAACACAGTGCTTTCCTCATTCAAGAAAATACTTTTGCTGACTTAATTCACTCTCAGCTACCCTCTGCATGTCACAAGGGAAGTCAGGACCATTTAATATTCCTGCTGATAGATAAGGCTGGACTCACACAGCCTTGTTAGTTTCCCTCTTCTCCCACCCTCAGCACCCCAGCCGAGTCAATATTTGCTGGTTTGTAGCCCATACTTGTAACCTGGAAATCTCAAAGAGCACAAAGGACATGATCCTGTCCCTTAGAAGAGAGCTGGCTACAGTCCTGGCCAGGCAGCCAGGGAGAGGAGCTGAGGCTGTTGGCAAACGAGGAACAGGTCTCAGCAGATGAGACAGAGTAAGAGAGCAGTTCTAGAGGCTAAGAGCTGGGATGTGGAAAGGAGGGTTGGGGGGGAAAGGGTGCCTGGGCTGAGGGAGCACTTAGAGTGGCTGTTGGTCTCAGGAAGGAGGGAATTTGAGACAAATGCTGGTGGAAGGATTTGGGTACAGAGATGTTTAGACATTGTTTGAATTATCTTACTTGATGGATCTATGTAAGGAAGGACATGGTAACAGGTTGGGGAAAAGGACATTAGATCAGACAGAGGGCTGGGGCATGGGGATACCGAGTAGGTGTCCCTGGAGAAGAGCAATTTGAGGTGTGAGGGGTAATGTTAGGAAAGGCCTGCAACCTAGGGAAGCAGGGGCTGATTTCCATGCTAGGAGAGGTACAGGGTGGGTGGTGTTCCTGAGGAGTAGCTGCCCTTCACTGCACACCTGCCCAGCCCCTACCTGCCACCACTGCTCCCCGCTCCCAGCAGGACAGAGCGCTCCCCACCATCAGACACATACCACTCTGCCAGGGAACAGGGATAAGCACGGTGCCAGAAAAGAGCACAGAGCCCATCCCTCAGCTCTGTGCCCCTCCAGTCACTGCTCCTGTGGGGTGGATGCCACAGGCCCACTGCTTGCCCACATTCCTGGAAAAAAGTCCCAAAGATCTGCAGGGGGATGGTGGGCATGAGGTGCCCAGGGATAGGTCATGGATCATGTTGCTGCATTTCACCTGAGCAATGGGCTGCTCAGCACAAGAGGCAACAAACAAAGACAGCTACTCTAGCCCCTTAAACATTTGGGATCCTCCTTCTAATGTATGTAAATATATCTGTGTGCCAGCAGTCTCCTTCCCTCCAAGCTGACATAACTCCTAGCTTCAATGTATTTCTCTGGTACACACTAGACCTATTACACATACAGCTTTACACCAACCAAATTTAGACTTATGTAGATGGCACTTACTTTTGGAAAGGATAGTACCTATACACTGGTGTTGAATTATTAGTATATTAATTAATGACAAAGATAACAATTAGTGCTTACTACTTCTGTAAACTAACATTTACAAAGTCATGTAGTTATTGCAGGGGATGGATATGTTAATTAAAAAAATAACCAAGTAATATGTTTATTCAGCTAGATATTTTTACCATATATCAATTGGAGATCATACTATTTTTACTGAAACTTTCTGTGCATTTACTTTCAAAGAGTTAAAGTTTCTTATTTAGAATTACTCAATTTAACTTCTTTATAAACTTTCCTTGATTTAGTAGAGAATTACAGATACCACAATTTAACCTACAGTTTTAAAAAGCTACTTAATTATAAATCCTTCCTGAAAGATCTCTGCATATATAAACCATGCTGCAATTAATAGCTAGAACAAATATTTTTAAATTTGCTCCTTAAAATACATTGATTCTGTTCTGCATCTCTGCTCAAAATATATTTTCATGTCCCATTGAAAATGACACTTTTTCTGGAAAGACCAACAGAAACCTAACCAAAAAATTGACCCCAAAGTACATTTTACAAAACAAAGCCATTTATTCACTCTAATGTTCTGCACACAGTATATGCTGATACTTTCAGTATCTCTAGGCTCAAACTGTTTCTAACATTTTGCTGTAAGCCTGAATCTAATACAAGTGAAAGGCTGCTTTAATTTTTTTAAGGAGCAGTTGCCCTAGCTGCAAAGGCATCGAAGACAGTCTGGAAGACACAATCTGTGTGATGCTGCTCTTTATTGTCACAGGTACAAAGTTCTGATGTGGCAATGTTGCACATTCGAGTCATCGAACAATTATGGATCAGGAAGGACTTTTCAGTCTCTGCAATGGTCACAAATGTTTTTTGTCAGAACACACTCAATATAAGCAGTCTGATCTCAGTGGAGTCCTACTATTTCATGTTGGGTTAATAATGGTAAAGTCTTACCAACTGTTGATGGAGAAGCCATGGGGTTGATTTATATTCATGTTGGAAAAGCAAAGCAGTGCTCCCTCCCAACTCTGACAGTTCTGCGAGTCCCTTCCATAGCTGATTGTCAGGTTGTCCCGATGTGTAGCTTAGCGCTGACAACAGCTCACAGTTTATTTGCAGCTTTGAAGCCTGGTCCTATAGTTTTTCTCTTCTGACAGGAGATGAATAAAGGTGTCACTGTGGGAGACTTTTATCCGGCTGCTATAAAAAGAATCATCTTTGCCTTCCCTTGAAAGATCCTCTAGTTCAGTTCTGGAGCCTGCAGCTTTCCCCTCAGCAGAGTTTAGCTCCATCAGCTCCAATTCATGTTTGGCAGCTGTTTCTAAAACTCTCTGTTTGTTGTAATACCTGACAAAGTTGTTAATGATGGGATGGATGGGGAGGGCGATTGCTATCACTCCACAAAGAAAACTGATGGCAGCATTCAGTTTTCCCAGTGTTGTTTTGGGGTAAATGTCTCCATATCCAACTGTGGTCATGGTAATGATTGCCCACCAAAATGATTGAGGGATGCTTTTAAATAAAGTTTCGGGGTGGCTTTGTTCCATGGTATAGCCTAGGGCAGAAAAGACAAAGATTCCAACAGCTAAGTACATGAGGAGCAGCCCAAGCTCCTTAAAGCTTCGTTTCAGGGCATAGGTCAGGGTCTGGAGCCCTGAGGAATGCCGTGCAAGCTTGAAAATCCTTGCGATCCTCATGATGCGCAGTGCCTGGACGGCCTGCTGGACATTGCTCAGCTCCATCAGCTTGGCTCCCAAGTGGGTCAAGGTCAGGCTGATGTAGAAAGGAAGTATTGCTAGCACATCAACAATGTTCATGAAAGAAAGGGCAAAGTGGAGTTTGTTGGGAGAGGAGATCAGCCTCAGCACATACTCCATGGTAAACCAGCCTATGCAGGCGGTCTCGATGCTGTCCAGGGTCGGGTGCTCCATACGATTCCCCTCTGCATCTACCACCTGCAAGTCTGGGATGGTCCCCACACACATCACAACAGAGGAGATCAAAATAAACAGAAATGACAGTACAGCAATCACTCTAGCTGGATAGGATGATTCTGGCTTCTCCAGAAATTTCCAAATGCATTTTTGGCACCTTTTCCAGCGACTTTCTGAGGCATCTACTCCCAAGTCATCCAGAATGAGTTGCACCCTTCGGGCTATTTCTTCCAGTTCCTCCTTTTTTTCACTTAGGTGAGCTTTACAGCAGTCATCCAAAAAATTCAGATCCACTTTCCAAAATTCCATTTCATTCTTGAAACATATGGGGCATATTCCTTTCTTCATGTGAATTTCCCCAAAGTAGTACACGTCAATAATGCATTTGAAAGCATCTGGATCTCTGTCAAAGTAAAACTCTCTCTTTCCAGGATCATAGTCATCACAGAGGGAGAATATGCTATCATATCCCCCTGCTAAACAATTGACCAGCTCTGCCAGCCGTGTTTCTGGGTACTGATTCAGGTTATCTCCGTAGAACACCTGCCTTACCCCACCGACATTGACTACAATCTCCATTTCTTCACTTTTTTCTGACCCATCAGTGTCCACATCTGGAAACCTAGAGTCACCTGCCATTTTATAATTTTATTCGATTTTGGTTGATTTTTAGCCCGTTTTTTGGTTTCACAGCTTTGTGGTATTAATCTCTCATGAAAGCAGATCAGCACTGAATCAGCCCTGCTACAAATGTCACCAAACTGACCTGGAGTCTTGCTGGGAAAGGTTACTGATAGAAACCTGCAGTCGGGAAAGCCTGGTGAAGAATGCAACAAGCTGCAGGGAAAAGACAAGTCATCGGGCTGCTGTGCCTGCAAGCAGGGTATTAGAAAGCTCCAGCAGACTGGAAAGACAAGAAACCATTTAATAAAACTCACCACTCTGTTCAGTGCTCGAGAGTCTTTTCAGGTCCCATTCTCTCTCTAAAAGTCATATCTATTCACAGCTTGGAAGTCACGGCAGAGAAATAAATCCTGAGCTCAGATTAACGCAACGTGCAGTGAGTGACAGTTCTCAGAGACACAGTCGGCAGGGTGAGCCCACAGGGACTGCCGCGGCTTCTCCCTTCGATTCCACAGATTTCCCTAGAAAGCTGCTTTTGAATTTTGTTTCTCTTTCCGTTTTCTGTTTACTTTAAGGTCTCCCAGAGTTCATCTGCTGACTCTCGCACATAGTCGGTGCAAACAGGCAGAGGAGAAACTTGTGCTTGTTTTCCCTTCGCTGTTTCCCAGCACAATAGGGAGCCTAGGCTGCCAGGAGTCCTTTCCAAACTCTACCCTCTCCTGGTGAAACACAGCAAAGCACCAGATGCACAGAAAGCACTTCTCATCTATTTATACGCTTGCCCAGTGGTACAATCGTGTGTTTCTATACTGCCAGGGACTTTAAGGAGTTTTTCAAACATTTTTTTTTTTTTATCATACGCAAAGCTTAATAGTGTAAAAAGTCATTCAAGGCTGCAGAGAGACACACAAACATTTTCTCCCGGCAGAAACCAGAAGAATCAATACTGTGTTTTGGGAATAAATGTATGGCATAACTCTTGCTCTCAGTGGAACTGGAGCAACTCTAGGGCATCTCTGTCCTGTGTCAGGACATTGAGTTAATCTGGATTAGTACTGGTGTCTTTGAGAAAGAAGCAGAGGCTGTAAAGTTTCTGTTGCAGATGTGGAGCAAAACTTGCCCTGCACTCTGTGCATTTTCCTAAAGCTCCGGGTCCTCAGTTTTAGCCATGTTTCTGTGACCTGTACTCAGCTGAGCCTGAGGAGGGTTTGAAGAATTTGCATCTGTGATGATTTCTCAGTGACTGCTCCTTACCAGAAGCAGTGTTTTGTACTACATCCAGCTCTTTAAAAGTAGAAGTAGAATAACAAGAATTTCCTTTAAACTTGGTTTTCTCTGAATTCCAGGATTTGACGAACATTTTTCCCCAGACCTCTACACCCAGAAAACCTACCACCCTGCTCTTAAATCATTAAATCTGACTCTACAGTTCATTTTAGTGGGTCCAGGAAAACCTAGAGTTCACAAGTTAACTGTTTCTGGCCACAGCAGAATGATCTGTACAAGCAAGTTATGATCTTTTCCAGTTTACTGGCTTCTGAAAAGCTTCTTGGTAGAGGGGAATAGAGAGTGGCAAATCTAGCTGACTGTTTGCCCCTCTCCAGGCTTGTGTCCATCCTGGGAGAAAGGTGATATCTATGACATGCCTGCTGTCCTCCTGCTGGTGTCACACAGCAAGGGGCACCTGGTGAGGACACAGTATTCCTGCTCAGAAGCTTATGGGTGATTAGTAAGAGGTGCTCCAGATCTCATCTTGACATGGAGTGTGCTCATAGCATCACACACCCAGGAAAAGGGAATATCAGGTCCCAAGAAGAGAGTAATACCTATCAGTCTACACCTGAGTCATACTGTGAATCTCTGGAGGACGGTGTCACCTTCACGTGCTCCTGAGTTTGCTGCATAATTTGGGTATAATACAAGAAGTCCCTCAGATTTTTTTTCCAGGCACACATAAATTTACGGATACTTGCAAGCTTCTCGTGACAAAAGAAATACTTCGGAGACCTGGAAAAACCCTCATTTTTGGGGGTTCATCAATAAAAAATTACCCACCTGTGGCTTTCCTGCTTACTAACTTGATTCTAGCAAAATAAATTTTAAGACTCCAAGAGCAGTGATGTGCTTGCACAGGGGAAAATGCAGATGGGATTACTTATCCAACCTTGCAAAACAAAATCAAGATCTGGAAAAGTTAGGCTTCAAATTTTGTCATGCTGCATGAGCATAGGGAAACAGGTTCTGTAGATTTAAATCCTCAGATTTAACCATTTCAGATCCTATTTTCTTTGATCAACAATTCATTCGGGTGACCTTTTGGTTTTTCTCTAGGCAATGATAAGAAATGAATGCAGAGTCCAGCATGATCAACACAGAAACCTTTGTTTCCTAAAAGGCTTTTCTCCCCTCCCCCCCTTCCTCCTCCCCATTCATTTTACAGAACAAATACCTTCAAAAAGGCACACAGGACATTGTTCTGTATGAAAGGTGAAATCAGCTCCTTTCAGATGATAAGTCTCAGCACATTCTCAAAAGGTTGAGAAGAAACTATTTTTGAAATGCCAGATAAGTCCTTATAAAGACTTTACTTAGTGTGGCTGCTAAAATCCTTGTGCTTTATTCTCTCTCGTCTTGCACCTTTTCAGAGTTCTTTACACCTTTCAGTGTGCCTGTGAAATGTTAGAGATCTGGTAGCATTTTAAATCCACTTGGGCAAATGTAAATGATCCAAAGAATGGTCAGGGAAATCATAATGAATTAAATCCTTGTTTTTATAGCTGAAAAGAGTGGCATAGGCTTGCTTGATGAATGTTTTCTATCAGATGTAGCACAGATCAGCAAACAACAGGAGCAGAAAGAATAATTTGCAGCAAATAATTCATTTCACTAATTCATTTTTCACCCATGAAAAGAAAGCTTCTCTAATCTAAAAATTTAAATAGCTTCTCTAATCTAAAAATTTCAGTAGATAATTGTTGCCCTGTAATTCATTTATGACCAGATTGCTGCAATTGTTAGGGCTCCTAAATTCAACTTCTGTTGTCTGTGAGAACAGGTCAAGCTGTGCTGTGTCTGCTGGAAGTGATATGTACTGGCAATTGAATTCCTACAGACCCGACAAGAAACACAGAGCAGGATTTTTTTCTGTGATGGTGCTTTGGCTCAGAGAACAACACATGGATTTGAGCTGACAGTTGTGTTAAGTTTTGGCTGTGGTTCAGACAGACTCCTTCAGGGGGGAGGAGGAGGAGGAGGAAGGAAGAAGAGGAGGAGGAGGAGAAAGAAGAGGAGGAGGAGGAGGAAGAAGAGGAGGAGGAAGAAGAGGAGGAGGAAGAAGAGGAGGAGGCCGAGCCGGACACCAAGCCCTGCAGCTCGAGAGAAGGGCTCCTGGGTTGCTGGGCAACCCCACCAAATGCAGCCATTTGCACCAAATGCAACCCATCCCCAGCAGGAATGCCCAGCATGTCCCGGGTTGGGGCTTGAACCCCAGCAGGGCTTGGTCCACAAAGTGTAGGTGGAGCTCAGTGTCTCCCCAGTGACACTGGCTCCTTATTGACAGATGGAGGTGTCACAGAGCACCCACAGTGACCTGCAGTAACACTGGTCCTCAGGAGATGCTGACATTCGAGGTTCGGCTCCCTTGTTGACGACTTTTTGGGAAAGGACTTTTACCCCTGAGTGGCTTTGTGCCAGTCTGGGAAGAGCGATTGCTCCTCTTGAGCACTAGTCTGGCTCGTACCACATTCCTGAATCCCAGCCAGCACCTCTGTCCTCCTCACAGATGCAATGAGCTGTTCCCCACGGAGCTGTGAGCAATAGTAGTACATGAAGGACTGTGAAAGGGTTAGGAGCCAACCCTATGGAGATAAGATTAGATTCTATTTAGAGAAGGGTGCTTAATACAGAGGCAGGACTTGGACAGCCTCTCTGCAAGCAGGCTGTGATGCAGTCAGCCCCTGCCTGCACTGAGCACAGCCTTGCCTGTAGTGCCTGGGACCATCTGACCTCTGCCTTCTCCCAAAATCAGGGGCAAGCTCAAGAAAGTTTACGAACCTGATTATGACTGTCCAAGAAACAGCTAAAGCAAGTCTGGCACAGATCCAGCTCACACTGAACAGCTAACATGGACATTTCCTAGCCATCATGTGGCCATCAGAGACCATTCTCAACAGAGCATTTGCAGGCAGCACCAGATTAAAAGGACTCTTTAAAAGAGATGGACACCAGTTGTCAGTTTGCCTCAATGCCAAAAGACACCCTTAGGCACATGTAAATCTGCTTATACTCAGTATAACCCTCTCACACACTTCTGTTGTGTCATATTTGAGTTTTAAATTACATTCACAGTACTGGACTTGTGATAGATCCAGCAAGAGATCTCAGATCTAACATCTAACACACCACTTATTTCACTACTTATTTTCAGCTAGATGCAGACTATGGAGAACTGCTCAAGACAAGAATATGTCATCGAAATGTACTATAGAAAAGTCAATCAGGGACCTAAAGGAGGATGGGGAATGGAAATATCTTATTCTTCCTTCCTTCCTTGGGGTATTGTGGGGATGAAGTTTTCAGCCAGTTATTATACCCAGTTGCACAGACACCATTTCAGCTGACAGTACAAATTTCTGTATGGAAAAAGCACCATATAATTACTTCATGCCAATCACAAGAAATGGGAAGCAGATAATCTGGAAGGAAATGAAGCAATGAATAATGTCATTCTGGGCTTCAGACAGAGCAAGTCATCCAGAGTAGCTATTCTGACTACTTTACCACAGCCAGCTTCAGTAAGAGATTCAGGAAAAAATTTGCTGTAAGAACCCTTTAGGGTTTCCAAATCTAAGGAGGATTCTACTGGTTGGTGCAGCAACATCACAACCACACTGGAAGATCCAGCACACCCTCTTTGGCAAACTAATCCAGCCACTGCAACATGCTGATTTATCCTTTATAGCTCAATATTTCAAATCTTTTTTCAAAACACACCTTTTTTATCCTTATAACATACTCTACAATAAAGTAAGCTGTTTTGATACATCAAAGACACATGGATTGCCTTCCCACGGGCACTGTGGTTCCCAGCATGGATGTGGTGGCACTGCCATAGCCCCAGCATCAACCTCATGCACCTCCTCAGCATAACCAAAGGACAACAGGGCATGACTTCTTGCCATGGACTATAACACCAGGGCCTATGGGAGAGGAGAGTTATGGGCACTGCCTGTCTGCAGGAAACTTTTGTGATTCAGCAGCAGTACTTCATGGTCCCAGTACTGATGTGTGTCTTGTATGTGGAGCCATGAGCTACTGCAATGAATCTGAGCTTCAGCATGAAACATGTCCATTGCCCACTGCTGCTATTTCTAGCAACACATAAGTCTTTTGAGTCCTTTGATATGGTAAAAGAAAGGTCCCTGTAAAGCTAGAGAAACAAATTGTCTACTTTTTTTAATACATCTCTGTGCTTTGTATGATGTTTCTCAATACATTAGACTTCCTTCAGACTGATATATTAAGAACAAGAGATTATGAAATCTCTGAGCTGAAATGGATGTCTGGACCATAACAGATATGTTCACCTTGCATATCTGGTTTTATGTGTCTCTGTTTCCAGCATATTTACACATTTCTCCAAAATTATTATTTCAAAGTAGTTTTTTCCCAGTTTATTTCCCCCTCTCTTATCTACTTTGTTCTTTTTTTCAAGTTCAAGATTTATACATAGTTTATTGTATCAGAACTTTTAATTAATACTTTAATAAAGGGTTGGTAATAGCTTGCTGCACATTTCAATTGGCCTTGCCTTTCATCTGACATAAATGAGTCTGTTTTCCTGGACAATTAGACCTGCCTTAAGTGGCCATTCAGGAGAACAGCCAAAGCTCTGATTTAATGTAAATGACATTAAATAAATAAAATGCAACCTTCCCTTTAAGCAGCTAACAGATGGGTTCAAATTAAGCATATCAGTGAGCCATGAATAGGATGGGAGTTGGAGATGCTGTAAAAGATTTAAGAACCTTGGCTTGTTTACAGCATCACTGTGTCTTGAGGAAGGACTGGAGTTCTGGCACTGGAAAACAGTGCCATCAAAAGCTTTGAATGTGGTTGCATGTACAAAGAAATGAGGTGAAAAGACTTAGTACAGTTGCAGAGACTAAAATGACTAAAATATTATGAATTGCATATATATTGAGTATGGCCATGATCCAAAAATTTGCATGTTCACATGTAATTAGGGGCTGTATCATAGTAAATAGGTGCAAGGGGATTCAGTGCAGTTTGCATGGGTGATCTCAGCTCTGGTATTTCCCAGCTCTGACTGTCTGCCTTTGCACTCCCACTGCTGACTTTTATCATGACTTGCTGTAAATAATCTCCTGCAGGACCCATGACATGCTGATGCTGCTGCCTGGCAGCTTCCCTGGAGCCAGCTTGAATGTGGGAGGCCCAGCAGAGATATGTAAATGGTACTGGAGTAAGTAAGCAGATAAATGTAATGGTACTGTAAGAGGGTCTTGCTGGTGGCCCTAGTGAAGTGTGGGCCTGGCCCCTTCCCAAAGGTGAACATTCCCATCACTACCAAATGGAATGGTTAGCAATAACTGACTGGAAGAAAAGATCAAAACCATGGCAGCAGAGAGGAAGGTGCAATGGGAAGACTGTCTCCTAAGTTTTGGCAGCAAAGACACAAAGACAGATCTAAGACTGATGGGGCAGAGATTTTTAATGTGGTTTAATGTGTTTTCTTTAAAAAAATTCAACACTGCAGCCCTCTACTGCACTTGGAGTTTGAATGGTGATTAATAATACTCTGTACAAGCTATTGTTCCTAATTTTTGAAAGAGGAGCATGTGCAGCAATTCAATGTGTACCATTTAAAAATAGAAGTAATTTTTATATAAACTAATATTTTATTGTGTCCAATCAAAATGAGGAATATAATCAAATAATTCATAGTAAATATGGTCAAAAGTACTCCTATATGTGTGCTCAAAAAAGAAGAACATATATGTAATATTTTCTAGTGTGAAAAACTATAAAGAAAACCTGTTGGAAAAAAAATTCCAGAAAACATTTCATCAGTGTGTTGAAACAGAAATAAAAAATAAAATACTTTCATTGATTCTAGAAAACATGGTAGCAGAAAGAAAAATACAGGATTCAGCAAAGCCTGCAGTTCTCATAGGCCCTTGTAAATACAGCTATAATTTTCCTTCTTTCAGTGAGTGGTAGAAGATGAAGGAGAGGAAGGCGTGTAGGCAGAAGCAGAGGCAGAGTTCATATTTTCACAATTATGCAATTACCAATGGAGGCATCCTGTGGACATTCGACTTCATTAAACTCTGCAGGACTGAGGGCTGCGGCAGGATGCCCTAGAGCCCCTCGCTGACAGTCATTCCCACAGTTTTCAGGCTCTCTGGACTTGCTCCCTCCATCTCCTGGAATAGTGACAGTCCTGCCTGTAGCCAGGAAGGCAGTCAGGGACCAAAGGATGTGGCATTTCCTGGCTGGCATCCTGCTTGCAGAGCTGGCATAGAGTGGAAGCATTAGAGCATGCAAATTTCTGGTGATGAAAGTAATTTCTTATCAGTAAACATTTCCACTACAGATCAGAGAAAGGAGAACATCAAATGTGCTTTCCTCTTCCCTTGGTGTTCGAATCACTGCTTTCAGAAGTGATGGGACCATGTTCTTACTCTTGTTGCCTTTGAAGAAAAAGTCCAAACCTCTGTGTGACCCTACCTTGACAAACTGCTTTCAGCATCTCCCTTTTTGCCTGTGTTCTTTAGCTTTGCTTAGCAAAAGTGCTGAATTTGAGTGGAATTTATAAAAAGTTTTAAGTCAATCAAAACTACATTTTCTGGAGGACAAACGATCTGTCAGAAATTATTTCCTGGCCCTACTCTGGATCTGCCACTAGGCAAGTCTTTTGCCTTCTTGCTACTTATCTTAAGCTGTTTGGCAATGCATCATATTTCTTAATATTCATATTTCTTAATAGCTTACAAAGGAGTCAAATAAAAAAAGCATTTTTTATTTGACAAACAGATTACAAATAAGCTTTTACATTGTCTGAATGGCTCTAAAGCTAACCCGCATATTTCTAAGCGATTTGTCTAGACAATGGATGAGTCAAGCCTTTTATCCATTCTGTTTTATACAATAATCAGTTCTGCTCAGTTAAGATTTCATTTAGCATTACTAAATTAAATGCCTTTCATTACTATGTGCTGTTTAATTTAACATTATATTGACATCTTGCATACTAATTCACTTTTTGCTCAGGGTAGAGTCATAAGCCCATTTGCACAATGTGATAAGAGCAACACTATCTATTGTATGCAGTAGTAGTGTCCTCAAAGATGAAACTACAGAATCCAAGACGTCCCATTGGGCAAAATAAAAAAGGGCTAAGAAGACAAAAGGAAGCTCAGTGATGAATGGGAAATGCTGCCTTCCTTTATTACCATTCTCTGTCATTTTCAATTGTTCTGTCGCAATGAGTAACGAGGACTTCATCGCTTTTGCCAAGCTCCACTGCAAGCTGCTGCTGTGACTAACTCAGGTTAATCACAGGACAGGCAGGGGCTCCTCACTTCTGGCAGCAGGAGGATTTCAAACACCCTGTGACTTCTCTTTGGTGACCTTGAGAAAGGAGTTCCTGCCTACGACAGCAATGATGTTAAAACTTCCCTTAATTGAAAACACATCCCCCATTCTCTACAGCCAGTTTTAACTGCTCACTCCTTCCTACTATTTTCTTTAAGCTTCTGTGCATATTATTGAAACTACACAGTAACAGAACCACCAGGAAAAGGAACCACTTCCCTGGTCAGAACATCCACAGTCATGCTTGGCCACAAACCACTGGGACACATCCTACAGATCAGCATAAAAATTCCTATCCTGACAGAAAATAGCACTGCACTAAAGATCAGAATAGAAACTGGCTCTTCAAAACTAAAACTTTAATCCAATCAGGAGAAATACTTCAGTATTTAGCTGTCTCATAAAAACATAGTTAGTCTTACAAAAATTGCTCAAATCTCAAAGCAGATCTCCTTTATTTTGCAGTAAGTATGGAAATACTGCCATACATGTGAGGTCAGGTGGTAGTTGTAAACATCCCCATAAATGTGGCCAGAATGCAAAATTATCAGAACTTATATATACAAGTAGTAAGGAAATTAATTGCCTTATCCTTTATTTGGAAATGGTTTTGCACTTTATGATTGAGGTTTTAAAGGCACTTGTCAATGTCTCATGATAGGTGGGTTTGCCTTTGGTTTGTTTGACTACAGAGCTGAACATACCAGTAGCACCATTAATATGCTAAATAATCAATCATTACTCAATACATGGCTGAGTTCTTCTTTCATATTGGTCTTAGACCGGTTGTGTACAGAAACCAAAATCAGGTACTGTGTATGTTTTGCAATAAATTCCTGATGTACATGCATGAAGAACTAAATGGTGACACTGTATAGGTGGGGAACAACAACCCTGCTGCTCAGCTTCAAAATCTGCTTGGGACTTCTGTTTCAGAGCTGGTGACAATTCATTTAATAATCAACCATTTACTGTTTGGTCTTCACTCATCTCTTGAAGTCTTTTTCCTTGATAAGACTAACATGAATTAATTTTAACTAGACCTTTACAAAATACATAATATTTTCTAGGAATTTCTGATACCCTGACATTCTGTTGAGATGCAGAAAGAAGGAAAAACTAATCTGCATTTTAAAAACTTCCCTGCAATGTGTCAAACAAATCTAAATATAGGACATTGGAATCTTTAGTTTAGCAACACTGAAATTTTAAATTTTACATTGTGAAAATGTTTATACACTATATACTAAATATTACATTCTGATATTGTGTTATAAATACAATACTGCTAGTGAAGTACAAGGCCAAAATTTAAAAAAAAAAATGAAATTACAAACCTTAACTAAACATTTTAGCTACAGAGATAAATATATTTTGATATTATGAAAACAGTTTATTTCAGCAAAAAGATGTATCTTGATTAAGTGTTTTTATTGCATTTTTGGCAACCTTCAATTTAACTGAATTGTGCTCATCTGACATAAATCTATTTTGTCAAAAAAATTATCTATTTCCATTGTACAACACCAGCAATTCTAACACTCATGAGATTCTTCACATTTCCTTGCCAGACCCTCTCTTAGAAATTGGAAATGACAGATGGGATTTGTGAGAGAAAAGGATACTTTCTGAACATATAGCTCAAGGGTATGAGAAAAAGTCAACATTCTCCAAATAGATTTTTCACTAGCTATTGCCTTTGTTTTCTGTGTAGCCCTTCTCATCTTATTAAGCCTGAATCATCTTCAATTGTTGTTCCTGAGTACATTTTTCAAAAGGAAAGAATGTCCTTAATAAAACCTTTGGGGAACCCATGGATGTAATGAAAGCACTCTTTACATCAATCAACAGCAACAAAGCTGATCCACCCACCATAAATGAAGTCTGATCTCAAAAGTGGCCAAAAATCTGTAAACCACCAATGAATGTAATTCCTTTTCTGTCAGAATGAATGCAGTGAAAAGTGGAATTAGGATCCTATTAAAAAAAAAAGTCACTGCTCCAACCACAACTGGTTTCTGACTGCAGCACTGCAATATTAATACCTGATATTTACAGTATGTATGTATTAGAGTTTTAAGGCCAGAACAAAAACCAGGGTACCTCACACCCGACACACGTCTATACACTTTGTACATTAATATATTTTTATGGGAACATCTGAATTTCATCTTCTAGAAACTAATTTCTTCTACAGCACCAGAGCAGAATGGTTCAACATCTCTGCATTTCAGATCAACAGGGTAATAGGATGGAGTATATTTTAAATTCCCTCTGTATTCATTCCTTAATTGGAATAATGCTGTTAATTCCTCTTGCCTTTCATTTTTTTTCCAAATTTGATTTTGAAGAAGATACCACTGGCTGGGTTTTGGACTAAATTTACCCTTCCATCAAAATGGGTGATTTTTGACAAACTTATCAAATATGTAATTGTTGCACACACATTGAGAAAAATTATTCTCTTAAACTGAGTCATTATGTAAGTTGACAATTTTAATAATGTGGTGCTATATTCTGCAAGAACTGTCTCAGGTTTCTTGTTGATGATAGTAAGTCGGTTTTTAAATTAAACAAAAGCTTCCAAATCAGCATTTCAAAAATGCTCTGTAGACTGTAAATACAGAATATAAACATAACAGGGTCCAGACAGTGTTTCACAAAACACTGCATATTTCAAATAACTGAAAAAGTGATATTGCCTTTTCTGCTTACCATAAACTTATTACAAATAGTTCTTTCAATTTAAATATAGAATATTATTGCAGTCATTTTGCTCTTTTTCCTGCTCACAAATTTCTTGTGATCCTGGTTTTCTTAAAATATATGTACTATCTCCATTTATTATCTACCAGTGTTACAATTACACACTCAGGTACCATTGAATCACTGGGATTTTTTTTCATGTAGTTGGGAAATTTTTTCCAGCAATGAGCAAAAAGCAGCCAGAAATCCATAGCAATCAAGAGCAAGGACAGGATAAGAGAGACACCCTGCAGGAAGACCTGGATAGGCTGGAAGAGTGGCTGGCAAGAACCTTGTAAATTCCACAAGGACAAGTGTAAGGTCCTGGGAAAGCAAAGTCCAGGAGTGCAGCACAGGCTGGGATCTACCTGTCTGGGGAGCAACTCTGAGAAAGGGACCTGGAGGCCCTGAGGGGCAGCAGCTCAGGGTGAGCATTGTGCTGCTGCAGAAAAGAAAACCAACAGGAGCATCACCAGCAGAGAGAAAGAAGTCATTGTCTCACTCTATTCAGTGATTGTCAGGCCACATCTGGAACACTGTATTCGGTTTTGGTCCCTGCTCTGCAAAAAAGGCTGTGGACAGGCTGGAGAGGATCCAGAGAAAGGCACAAATAAAGATAAAAGGATCAGGCAGCCTGCCATATGAGGCTGAGAGAACTGTGTTCATTCAGTCTTGAATAAAGAAAGTTCAGGGGAAACCATATCACCATGTTCCAGTTTTTAAAGCGAGGCTACAGAGAAAATGGAGAATTCCTCTTCTAAGGAGCCATGTGAAAAAGACAATGGGTGATAGGTACAAGGTGTTCTTGGGGAGATTCCAATTAAATACAATTGGAAAATTTTTCATGGTGAGAAGGATCAAGAACTGGGATAATGTACCTGGGGTAGTGATGGATTCCCCAGTATTGGACACTTTCAAGATTCAGCTGGGCAGGGTGCTGGGCTATCCTGTCCAGACCATGCTTTTGCCAAGAAAGGCTGGACCAGATGATCCTTGGGGTCCCACGCCACCTGGTATTTTATGATCTCATGATTCATACACTAAAGCCTTTTATCCACCTGCAATATTTTTGCATAAATAACAACCATTTCTTCAGTTTGTAAACAAAACTCATATGTGTGTGTCTACACAGGGGGAGATGTGTGGATTATTTCCAACGACTCTTTGGCATCAAATTTGAATTAATAAATACCCCTAAACCCAGCACTGACAATATACGTTTTACAGTTATTGAGTCAATAGAATTCCACGTTCTGAGGATGAAACTGAAAATATCCATCTGAAGTTACCCCTGGGACAGCACAGTATCCCTGAGGCTGCAGCCTCTTCACTCACTGCCAGGCCCATGATCTGGTTCTGTAGGGTCCAGCTCTGCAAAGACCCATGTTTTACCACTGCTCTACATTTAAAACAGATGTCTCATATCACAGCAATGAGGAAAAATCAACTCTGTGACACAGAGATGCTGTCTCTCAGATTGATACCTCTTCTCCCCACACCCATGGAACAAGAGAGCTTCTGCCCCAGAAACAGAAATCACTGATTTCCTCTTGCAAGTAGAAGGATAGAGGCAGAAACAAGACTCAAGCTAATGCTGTGCATGTCCTTTGACCCCACCCACAGCCCAAAACAGGCTGCTGAGCTCAGCATCTCCTTCTCCATCTTTCACCCAGGGAAGGAGTATCTCCCTTCTCTCCAGCCTTCCTGAAGGGTCTCAGCAGAAGCTGTCATAGGTGCCTGAGGAAGGAAAAATCACCAAAATAAACACTGCTCCCACACATCTTTCATCCGTCCTCCCACACATACTGGGCATTAGAGAAAGAAATTCTCTTTTGTCATATTTGGAAAGCTTTTTTCTTTTTAAAAGTGTAACGCTTGATATTTACTGTCAGTTGTGGGATGTTTCAGTTGAACAACAATTTCTTTGCTGTGGATGTATAAATAACCTTATTGAGTAGACATTTTATCCTTCACCAAATATGTACACTTCTTACTACTAGGTGAACAACTTTATTCTATTTTGAACTACCAGTGAATTTCCTAGTGTATGTCTGGTCTCTTGTGTAGGAAAACAACAAATAAAAGGCAATTAGAAGAAAAGAGGTCTATTTTACTAGATTAAGCCTGAGTTGTTCTTGACTAAGAACACAAATCTATTATTTGGTAATTTTTAGAATTTTTCTCAGATTATATGTCCTCAGCAATATTTTGGAAGGAAATCTGGTGGTGTACAGACATTAGGATAATAATACAGTTTAATTTCCTAAATCCTCTCTGAACATTCAGGTGTTACAGTCTCAGCACTTCTGCAGCACAGTAAATTCCCTAAGCACACCACAGGGTTTCATACACCAATTCCTTACTATAAAAGGACACTGAGTGGTCACCAGAAAGGTTCTGTCACATGAGGAGCTGAACGATAAAGCTCTTCTAGGGGAAAAAACCAAAACAACAACAACATACCAGCACAAAAGCAAACAAACAAAACCAACAACAACAAAAAGCCCTAGTAATCTTTACTAAACAAAACTAGCTGTCATGACTAGCGCCTTTCTCATTCACTTAATTTCTTCATCAGATCACAGAATTTGATTATTTTTCATTTATCTTGCCTTGGACCATGGCAGTAGCTGTCTGAGGGGACACACTGATTGTCCTTTACAGTTGTTCACAGAGCAGTAGCTATGACTGTCTTACCACTGCTAACATATTAATCCTTCTGCAGGGACTCAAAATCTTGCCATAGTGAAAATATTTCCTTTTTCCCATTTCATGGCCCCTAGCTTTGACATCCTCGACTTGCTTCTCCAGGTCAAATGAACATGCACTGATTTAAAGCTGAATGGATGTGCTGAAGAATTATCAATCAAGAAGCTGGAAGACACTGCATATTTTTACCACTATCCATTGCAGTTAGGACTGTTTAGCCACACTGATAAACTACCATCACTCTGAGTTTTAACTGAGGTACAGATACTCCTGTGTCAAGCTGCTTATTACCAGGATAATTTGACCTTCTCATACAGCAAATGTTGTTTCACACTAATACAGTTGCAGAAGGGGAACACCAGTGTCATTGGTAATACCAGGTTTTAAAACTGGAAAATGCTGTCTGACCACTTGGTAAATCTGTCAGTAACAAAGAAAAACTAATGCAATGACACCTTAGTTTTTTCCCATGAGCTGGGATTTGCTCTGCATTTGCCAGCTCACTCTCCACAGCACTTGCTCAGAGTCAAGCTCGGAGTCAAGCTCAGAGTCAAACACAAGTAACAGGTGCTTAAGGAGCACATGGGTTAAACATGCCAGGTTTTTCCGGCTCACTCATGGGATTCTCCTTCCGGTACTTTGTTGTCTCTCAATCTGAGTGGAGCCAAACAGTGGTGGATATACCAGTTCTTCATTCAGGCTTGCTCTTGCTGCCCTCTTGCATGCCAGAGACAAGAGTTCAGTTCTGGATGCAGCATCCTGCTCCTTATCACATGAAGGTGCCAAATTTGCATGCACTGGTTTCTGGACCAAGCATTACAAGTGACAGCAAAGTCTCCAAAAACAATAGCTGGGGCAGAGGATGTAAGGAATAAGAAGAGTGAGTAGCTGAAAACAGTTTGCAACCTAACAGTGCTATTAGCATTGGAAAAAAATGTCTCTCCATTAATTTTGTCTTATCTGACAGCCCCAGCTTTATGGTGTCTGGAAGCCAGAGGAAAGGATCAATAGACATTTGCTGACAACTGAGATTTTATTTTTATCCATCCACAAATGGTTGTGTTTTGCTACCAGATGTTTCTATGCAGGCCTGAAATCATAAAGAGAAGGCCAGCTAGCTCTTTACAGGATTCATGGCTTAAACAGCAAGGCATACTGCTTGATGCAGACCAGACCTCCAGTTTGCATTGGCAAAGTCCACCCTGGTGACAGAGACACAATTGTCATGTTCAGAGTAAAATGAACGTATTATGTGGGTAGGTTTTAGAGACATTGTAATTTATTAGAACAAATTACATTCCCGAAGGAAGTAAATAAGCTTTCAAGGATGTCAACTGTCTTCTAAATGTAATAGTCAGGGTGTGATGAATTGTGTGTTTGTAAATACCACTTGGAGCCTGGATGTTGAAGTTGCTGTATAGAAATGTCAGATTGTTTTAATAATTTTATAGTCAAGTAGTATCCAAAAGTCAATGAATTCACATGAATTCATGTCTATACTCTGTTCATTTAGTTTTCTTTAGGGACAGGTACACAGCAAATTTTTATAAATCTTACATCAGGATGGAATTGCTAATACCTGAAAGAAAACCCAGCCTGAGATAATTGTTGGCTACATGTGTCCAAAGCATCTGGCCTGTGCTTGTGATAAAGATGTGAGATTTCAAGCAGGAATGAGCAAGGGAAACCCAACCTATCTCAAATCTTTAAACCAGTCAGAAAACTTTAATTCTAGCCAAAATGGCAAACAAACATAGTCAGCTCACATTCACAATCAAGTTACAGGCAACAACATTTGGTGAAATCTTTTAAGATGCTCACCCAAATTGCTGAACCTCTTTCCTTCAGCCACCTGACAGCTGTGTTTGGTGCCAGAGTGTTTATAGGATATCAGTCACTTCATATTCTGGGCTGGCTGAAAACCAAAGACAAGGAATGTTTGAAAAAGGTATTTCCATTAAAAAGAAAAGTTGTTTTGTTTGTGCTCCCAGATGACTCTAAGGCTGCCTCTGCTTTAATACCTGTGCTTTACCTCCTGGACTTCAGTTAAATTATAGATTAATTTCCTGGTTGGTTTTTGGGGGGTTTTGTTTTGGTTTGGGTTTTTTGTTAGGCTTTTCAGTTATATTGCCATTTTCTGTTACTTACACAAAAATATCTCCATAATAACCTTATTCTCCAATATTAACATTCCTTTGGGCTGTATGGGAGCTTTCATTCCAATTTCCAATTTCAGTAAAGGCACTGCTCAAAAGCTGCTGAATTATTCAAAACTATATGTAACTGGTACAAATTCTCCAGGCTCTGTCTAGTTTAATTAAAGGTAAATCCCAGCAGGTATTGTAACTGCAATAGGGAGCAAACAGGAAGAATTAAACAACCTGTAAATGGAAGATAAATAAACCCCCCCGCCCCACCTTCTGCAGACAGCTTCCCCCCCTTATTTATATCAAAGCATTCACCAATAGCTTACCTAAATTCTGTTCATTTAGAAAAAACCTATGCCATTACATGTAGGAGTGATTTTTATGATGACACAGCAGAATTAAATGGCTATTCTCAGTAGCTTGTCAGAATAAAAAATTAGTCAACTTATTTATCTGGGGCCTGATAACTCTGAGGAATAAAAAAGCTAGAAGTACTTGCTTTAGGAAGTGTTTTCAATATGGCTGTGTTGCCACTGCAGAATATAAACCTGCCATGGGATTACAGCAATGATCCTGTCAGATCCAAAGCACGTGGACACCTGAATTTGGGATGCTTTTTTCTCAGACTGAATCCCAAGACTTTGTCTGTGTCGAGAGGGGCTGCAGGTCTGTTCTGTGCAATTGGCCAGGCACTGAGGGGAATATTTACATCCCAAAGCACTGAAGTTGAAGAACAGTGTGAGGCACAGCTGACTGTGAAGAACAGCTGCATCTGTTATAATCAGAAAACTCAACAGAATAAACAAAACTTCTAACAACTGCCACAAGCAGATGTTAAAAACGGGATTTGTTGGGAAATGTAAAGCAAACAGTACCTACAGTATGCTGATTGAAATTAAATACCTGTCATAAGTACTCTTGAGCTAAGTCCACCATAAGAAGAAGCTGGGTAATCTCTGAAAGACGTTACTCAGGAATGCTCCCTTTTACCTTTGAAAATATCACTTCTAGTCCTATTCCTTGGCATGTTTGCATGTGGGATGGTACAACCATTCAGCTCCTATGGCAAACATAGGCCAACAGAAAGGTTTGCCTTCTCCCTGTGTCATTCATGCAGGTGTCAACAGGATGGTAGAGGTGAAAGAGAATTCAGCCATGGATAGAGTCAAGCCTTCATTCCCAAGACAAAATCCATTTGGGAATTCCATTTGGCCTTCTCACACTGCCTTGAGAAGATGGCATAGAGGCCTCATGCCTCATTTCTCAAAGTTGACTGGGAAAGCCATATCCATCTTTATTTCTCTGTTGGTGGGATAAAGGGATGGATTCTTCATTGATTTATGTGCACAGCAAGGCACAGTGGCAATCTTCTTCAAATTAGATGCCACACTCTGAGGGGAAGTGAGGTGAAGTTCTGCCAGCTTGACTGATCACCTCTTATTTGTATTGAATTTCAGGACAAGGTTCACTTGACAAACCTGGAGCCCTTTTAGACGCTTCAGTTGTATCCTGCTTGACTTTCAATGCCAGAAACCTACAGAACTATAATTAGCCCTGTGTCATCTTAGTCAACCTCATGCCAATAGCTCAGATGTCACTGGGCTCCTCTGACAGCAGAAGGAGCTGCCGGTTTAGAAAGGATTGGTAATCCCATAAGAGGACATAAACCCTATTTAATTGATCTTTTATACAGCTAAAATTCCACATCCTTGCAACAGGAAGCATTAGATAGCATTCAGGCTAACCCATTTTTGAAAGATAAAATATAAGCAGATTTGCCCCAAATATCTATTAGATTTCCTAAAATTCATAAAACTTCTAGGACATGAACCTATTTATGAGCAGTTTGGAAGCAGAGTGAGGCATTCATTTCCTAAAGCCTTGAAAAGTATTCAGAAGGAAGAGCAGAGAAGAGGAACAGAAATATTAGTCATGTCTCATTGGTTTGTGGGTAAATAATGTGTGGAACAAATATGTGGTATATTTCCTTCCTTTAAGGATGCTATTACCCTACAAAGCGCAATATTTTGTGTGGCCTGCCAGGAAAGACTACTGCTAAAATCTACAGACTTGTAATGAAAGCAACAATTCCCTGTGCACTGAAATTTTGCGTATCTGTGGCAGTGAAGTGATAATGGATAAAAGCAAGATTTGGAATACACTGAACAACTGAAATGAATGCAGAACAGGTTGTTGATGCCTGTTGCAATAGGACATGAAATAAAGATGTTTTACTCCAGTCAGAAGGCAGTAGAAATCAGAAAGCTTTATTTACAATTCATTCAGCCCTTTTATAACATGCTTCACTAAGAAGACACATTATTGGTCCATAGGACTGGCACATCTCCCATTGGCTAAGCAACAGAAATAGCAAACAACACCTGTTGTTATGGGAAAGGAATATTGTTTACACAAGGTTGTTTTGGGGAAACAACAACAACAACAAACCAAACCAAACCAAAACAAAAAAACCCGTTGAAAAGTTTCCCTTGGGAAGAGCTCAGCAATTCTCAGGCTCAGAAAGCACTGAGCCCACAGCTGCCCACTGACAACTTAGTTATAATTTAAGCAACTGGGCAGGGACAAAAGGCAGGAGTGGAACTCAAGTCCCTCTTGCCATTCAGGGGAAATGTACCCGCAGTTTTGGAGCAATATTGGGCAACACAAAATACATTTACCACTGGCTTCTTTTTCACCATCTGAAGAATTAAGTGAATGGGATTTTCTTGATCTCAGCTGTTGCCTTGAGATGTATCAGAGACCATGTATAAGAAAAAGGCTAAAATTGATGGGGTTATTTAACAGAGACTGGTTTTCCTTATTTCCAGCTAGTTGGAGCTAAAAAAGCTAGTGTGATAGCTTGCAGTGTGATTTTCTTTTAGGAGTCAGTATCTTCCCTTGAAAGTCTAATTCTGCAGTAACTATTACTTTAGTTGAACTAATGCTACAAGTCAGTCTTAGTGGCCAGAGCTATGAATAGATTAATAGCACTGACATTCTGGCTACCTGTTATCACCCATACCAGCACTGGACCAAGCATGTGAACTGACCAGCACTAGGGTGGGAATGGGAAGTCACCCTCACTTGCACAGTAGTGACCTTTAACTGTGCTGCTGCACCATTGTGTTGGACACAAACATGGAATCCAGTGTTTTCAAGTATATTAATTTAAAGGTAGATATCCACCATCCTTATCTGGACAGATCAATTATTCCGTTCTGAGTGGTTTGCCATCGAGTTTTTATTCTAGCTAGGAAATCAGACTGCTTTTACCAGACTGCCAATATACAAGGCCAGATGTCACAGCTAGTCTTTAGCTAAAACAAAATAAATCTGGCCATGGCAAGTCCAGTTTGGCTGACCTGACTTGTTCAAGAAGTCCCTAGGTGAATAAGAGAACCCATGCAGAAATCTCAGCCAATCAAAGTCAGTCCAGAGAACAGACATATCACTGGTCAAGGAGCTGGGCAGGGCTAAGACTCAGACCAATCAGTGTCTGGATCCAGGAGTTTGGAACTCCCTATGTAAGAAGGTTTTAATCAATAAAACAGGCTGTTTTTCTCATGATCAAGAGGATTTGAGTCATGATTTGTATCTCCTACCTACAACCGTCACATAATAGCCACATGTTCAGTGTCATATACTTAGGAATCAAGACTTTGGCTTCTGCTAGTCTGATTGCTTTCTGTGGAAGTAAACAGCTTTACCTTTTTTTGTAATTTCATGCAAACATCAGGAGGTACAAGGAAAATGAAGGCACAAGGTTCATGTCAAAAGGCTAAATGACTAGCATGTCTACCCTGAGAGCTGTTTAAAATCACATATAAACACTTCCTTATCCAGTTTTCCTATCTGCATTAGTATAGTAAGATTCTGCATTTTTAAATACACATGTTCTCTCATCTTGTACAAGTGCTGGAAATGCTCCCATACCTTGCAGAGGAATACAGGATGTGGGTGGCAATTTTTTCCAAACATTTTATCAGGCAATTTTCAGACAGCTTTGAATTATGGATTTTCTTTCCTTACTAAAGAAGAACAACAATAGTGCTATTAAATCTATTAAAAGATAATAGCTTATACCTACAGAGCTAGAGAGGGCTGAGAAAGTGGGAGAAAAAGTAGTTCTGGTTTAGGCAACTGAGACTAATCCTGTTATATGCTGAGCTACCCCAGTTCTTCTTTCAGTAGTGGACAGAGCCCAGACTGGCTGCAGTCAGTGAGCATAAATTTCAGCTCTTGGTACCTGATCACTGAGACATAGACTGGCTGCAGCACAACTAGGGCATGGTCCTGGATTAGTGGTCTCAGAAATTCTGACTTCATCTGTTCACAGAAAGTAGGGGAGACCTGTTGGGTGCAGATAGTTTGAGATGGCTGTCTCCACTGAGCCACTTCCCTGCACGGATGGGTATAAGGCAGCTTGGCTGTCTGCATCACCTGGGACCATGCTGTGCTACCCCAAGCAGCTTCTGCATGAACTGCTACATCTGCATGGCACAAGGGCACAACACAACTTTGTTTAGTTTGTGGTTTGTCACAACATTCTCTCACATCAATCTATTGCTGTTAACTGAAATACAGATCAAACTGATTCACCCATTTACAAAAGGAGTCATGATTGTAGAAGAATATAACGAGAAAAATTGGATCCTGATCTCCCAGACCTCTGGCCTAAGCAATAAGCTGTCCTACTTGTAAAATACTCTTATTACTGTTCATTAATGTAGATATAGAAGATACCTGGTTATCAGATGTATTAGTGAACAGTGAAGAAACCACAGATTTGCCAGTAAGGCTGGTATGAAAGAAACTGCCATTTTTTGTGTTTTATTATAAAGAAATTATTGAACAGGTAAAAGTAGTTTCCTGCATTTGGCCATTAAAATTAGAGCATCACAAGTCGGATGAACTGGGTGCATGGAGCAAGAATACTGACCATAAATAGAACTTGATCAAGAGGGACAGGAAAAAGCCATGGTGTATCTTTGAGCTAATAAAGCCCATATGCCCTTCAGAAATAGCTTGTACACAACTTCTCAAATTCTGTAGTGAAAACTTGGAGCTAAGTGCAGAGTCTCACAAAAAGGCATCGACCATTCTTTGAGATGACCAATAGCGCTCCTCTTGGTTTAGTCTAGAAGGACTCAGGTCTTGGGTCTCTGTCACACCCGGAGCCACGCATCCTCGGACACACCAAAGGCCACTCACTAGACACCAAACTATGGCAACTATGGCAGCTGAGTGCAGTCCTAAGACTGGACCTGGCAGATCCTTTTTCCAGCTCTGCTACAAATTTCCTCTGGGACTCGGGTTAAACTCTTAAGTTAACTCCTACAAAGAGACTCAATTTCCATTAACTTCAGTGGGAACATTGATTCTTAAAGAACTGGGTTCATCCAGCCTAATTTAGATAGCTTATCTGCGCCTGCAGTTTAGATGCCGAGTGAAAAAGTTCTCCAGAAACCCAGGCAGACAGGATCTTCCTTTGAAGACATCTCACCACTGACTATATGGCAAATATCAGATCTTTTTTTAGGATAACTGTTTTGCTTTGGTATTTAAAATGCAGCACATTAGATGTCTGCAGTTGGATAGAGTGAATTTGATCGTTTAGATATGTGAATGTGAACTGTATAATTTAGGTTTAAAAATCCTGAAGATTCACAGACTTTGCTGTTAATGTACATGCATTTCTGAGCAGTCTGAGCATGACTGTGGAAGCCTTATGCCCCATAAGGTTCATTTCAGCAAACACATAATTTTGCTGGTACAGATGCCCAGATTACAGGAAAAAGGGCAGTGAGTGGAATTTATGGTAGACCATTGAAGATGTTGGCATTAGGTTACACAGTGTATTTAACTAATATGATAATGTTCATGTGACCTAATTGCAAGATAAATCAATGTTTAGGAAATACACAGGTCTGAAGATGGAAAGTGAACTATTAACTGAAAATTATTATTGTAATGTGAAAGCACCACCTGTGTTCATCAAACTAATTCTTCTTTTATCCTCCTAATTTAAAAAAAAAATGGAAATAACATGAAATTTTCAGTGTGCAAAATGATCTGCTCATAAGCAGAGCAAGCAGCAGACTAAGAGAATGACTCAGTGGATTATACCAAATAACATCTGAGAGAACCATGATTTTCTTTCTGGAATATATAGAAGCAAGATGGAATTTAACAAACAAAATTTCCAGTGTGAACTAGTCTCCTAGCTGTATTTCAAAGTTCAAAAAAGAATAAAGTCTAAGCAATGCTACCTCACCAAAAAGTTCTCCAACACTGCAGTAAACACAGATCAAAGATTTGGGCGTTTTATCTTTCATTCTCATACCAAAAACAGTTGTTTGGTCTATGCTCTTCAAAATTTTTGTGACTGGGATTCATCTCACCTAGCTTTAGACTTTTGCAGTCTTGACAGCTTCATCTGAGCCCAATGCCTTTGGCTTGCTTTGTACTCAAAGGAGAGCAATAGGTAATCTGAAGTGCAATTCAGCTGTCCTATTTAGGAGGCCTAATTTTAGGTTAAGATGAATCACATTCCAGAAGTGTCTATGTCTCTCCATCAACTAGAAAGGGAGCTCAGATGTGAAATTTCTGCATCATATTTTTTTACTCAGTGAACACTGCTTTAGAAACTGAATCTTAATGCTCACCAGCTTCATTTTATGCTGTGTAAAAAGGGAGAAAAACAAAGTATAAAAAAAAAAAGAAAGAAAGAAATCTTGTAGAGGCTGAAACAGTTTTAGAAGGAAATGCTGAACCCATCTGGAGCAAAGGTAAGCTGGTGCTTAATGTCACATTAATAGAAAACAGTATTCCACCTGAAGAGTCCTTGGAAGGAATTAGTTTGTGCCTAAGACTTCTGTGTCATCAGAGAATATTCTCCCATGGCCACACCATTGATCTCTGAGCAACAGTGGATTAGAAGGAGCAATTTTGGCTTCTTTCTGCATCAGCATTAGCGACAGGCATGTTTCAGATAAGGCAGCAGCTGAATGGCACAACAAAGGGCATAAACAATCAAAGCCCTTCAGGAGCTTGCTTTATAAGTTTCCCAAAAATCCTTTTTAAATCTTCAGTCTAATTACATTGGCCCATTTTTTGCCCCCAAGTTCCTCCTACCTTAAACACAAATAAATAAGAAGAGTGCTGGGTCTGTTCAGCTCAAGAATTTTCATGAATGAGTTTTGGATTATATTTAGTAGAAACCCTTGCCTTTTCCCCTTCCTCAATACACACTACAGAAAAAAATTTCTCAGGAGAGAGAAGTGCTGACCTTGCTCCTATGGCTCCTGCAAGCTGTATCCACCCCTGTGGATACACAGAAGGTGCTGTGACAGGTGATGTTCCACAGCTGGGATTGAGGGAGCACCAAGCACAGCAGAAGTACTGAGTGTAGGGCCTCCTGTGGCCAAAACCTGTTGAAACAGAAGTGTAACAGATCCTAATAAAATCCTTTTCTCAAATTTTCTCAATAGGAATGAAGCTAAAGAACAGGCTACTGTCCATGAGAAGAAACTAAAACCCCAGAAACTGCTTAATTAATACTCTTAGGCTACAATTAAGGAGCACTAGTGTACTGTTGCTGAGTGATGTGTTTCTACATGACAACTCTGCTCCTGTATTTACCAGGCTGTGTCCTTTAGATGAGAAATAGGCCAATAGGATTGATCTTTACATGCTTGCATTGTATGTGAGCTCTGTAATTTTGGCATTTCTTCCTTTAGCTATTGTAAAAAATGGATACTGCAATACCACCAGAGTCAAGAGAAAGGAGTCCCCTGCAGAAATTAGTCCAGCTCAAGGAACAGGGAAGAAACACTTGACCAGCTCAGCAGTAAAAGTGCTGTCCTTGTGCTATTCATTCTTCTTCAGCCAAAACACACAAAATGTAGTTCTTCTGATACATAAAGTATAACTATCAGTGACAAATGCCATTCCCGTTATCTTCTTTTCATCTTACCTCCTAAATGGTCTATTCTACTTAATGACACCCAGTTACAAGTTCCTGATATTCTTTGAATTGCTGTAAAACTGAGGAATCTCCATGTATTCAGAGCAGCTTGCAATTAGCATACTCTGATCTTAGAAACTAGTCAATTAAAAATATGGGCATATCAAAGCACAGAATCTGGAAACCTGCATATGTTAATCTTTCACAGATTTCAAATGCCAGGGTCAAATGATTCTTGGATATCTTGTAAAAGCTTATAAATGTCACCATTCAGGTGGAGAAGTTTAGAGAAATTTCATACTTTCTTGAAAAATATTATATTTCTTCACACTTACCCTTTGTACTGTTTTCATATGAAGAAAATATAAAGATTAAAAAAAAACCCAAAAAAACCACAAGATTTGCTGTATATAATCACTCTTGGATTTTGTAATTAGGCTTATATCCACAGCCCTACTTAAACTATGGAGATATGAATATGAAAATTTAATCCAAACTCAGAGGTATCTTGCTATGCAAATTGTCTCATTTTGTGATGTTCCTTTCAAACCAAGGGGTTGCTGGAGAGCCATTTCTACTGAAATATATATTTTTTTCTTTCCCCTAAAAAGTGTAAGAAGTAATGAATGTATTCACAGGAATGTAGAGATTAAGACTGGGTTTATATTGATTTCCAAAAAGAAAATCCTGAAGTGGACAATATAGTTTTCCTCTTCATATAGCTGTCAAAGCAAAGACAGGTCTCTATTTTATCCAGATTCTCATTTAAACAAACATGTGCAGTAGCTGGGGGCTGGTTTCCATTTTAATAGCAAATATTCTGTCAATAACAATCTTGTACATGAACAGGAGCTTTTCTCTCTATATTAATCAAAGTAATTGAACCACAAAAGGTACTGCTATTGAGTAGACACAGGACAATAGATTCTGTAGATCTGAAGTGTGTCTGGAAGTGGCAGTACCAAAGTAAAAAAAAAAAAAAAAAAAAAAAAAAAAAAAAAAAAATTCATCTGTGTACAAGTATTAGTATTAGTATTAGTATTAGTATTATTACTGAAAACAGTATTAGGTAACAAACAACACATTTAGCTCAGTGCCTTCACTTGGCTATCTAAGGGATGAATTTGGGCCAAAGGCTGGGATTTGGCTCCACATTTAGATACCTCTACTGTAAAAGCAGAAGTTCTCAGGTAAGGAAGCTGGCTGGAAACAGTGTAGTCAGTGGAGATTTAGGATAGCTGCATCATTGCCACAGCCCAAGCAAGTACAAAAATGAGCTGAGAAAGATCTGCTCCTTTCTGCATACAGCTGCTCAGCCAGGAGGGCATCTCAGGGCACAGCAAACACCTCAGAACCTGTATTTCAGAGTTGCTTAGTCAAGAGTCAGTGAGGCTTGACTGAGCTGATGCATGTGTCCACTTTAGGGTGGGATGAATCACCCTCTAGATTCCTTTGAAGGCTTTGAGTATTTCCCCATTGAATATAGGGCTATAGTAGGATCTCAAGCACCTCACATACAGGAAGCTACCTACATTAAAGATGCCTACATGAATGCATCTGAAATCAATACAATGACTCCAGTGATGCATATATTTTTCCTCTGAAAACAGAGAAAGCTTACTTCCTTTGTTTAGACTGGATACCTGATACATGACAGTAAATACGCTGAGTTGGACCCCACACTCCCAGCTTGCCATATACTTCCCAGTTTTATGTAAGTACCCTTTGTATCAGGTATTCTTTTTGTAGAAATGAGAAATAACATTTTTATGCTATTCTCTAGTAAAAATATGGTGGAAATATTGTCTCCTACCAGGTAGAAAAACAAGCTAAATTCAAAAATCCAGAAGCTGAGCCAATCCTCATGTTTGTGCTGTTACCAGGAGTCTGAACTTGTGGTTTAGAGATAAAGCTAGAAAAAAAATCTGTCCAAATGCTATTTATATATTTGTTAGCTCTAAATTGAGTTTCCAAACGTTTTGCTGTAATAATCATGGTTCCATTGTTCTAGACAAAGAATAGATGTGTAATCAAATTTTCTTTTGATCTTTTGATCACAATATAGCTATTACCAGATTTTTATTTATTACCCTCAGAAGAGTAGTCTGCTTTATGTGACTTTAACCACTGAAGATAATCAGGAAGACCTGGAAGATCTGTAATTTGACATCTTGATTTTAATTACTCCTCACATACTGCATTTGCTCTCTCATAGTCCTGACCAACTAAGACTATTTTTATCAAGATGTTAAAAACTTGATGGAGTGCTGTTTGCTCAGAGGGTTTGGCAGCTGCAATTACTTAGACCCCAATGACTCTACAATCTGTTGTTTGCAAACAAGCAGTCTGAGTGGCAACATGCATTCTCCATACCCCACATATCTTGGTAAAATCATTCAGTTTTTCTTCACAAACTTCAGCAATACTAATCTGATGCTTCAGCTGCACTCTTCCCATGTCATAAATATTTTGACAACATCCTTTACAGTATCTCAATCTCAAATCTCACTCAGCTTCTTCTGTCAGTTACTGGCATGTTTGGTTCATTTGCTTATAATGGGTAGATTCTGTGCTTTCAGGAACAGGAGTCATTAGAAAATATCAATATGACCAGAAAGTCTAGAGAAGACAAAGAAGGAACATGAAAGACCAGAGGAAAGCAAATCATACAAAAAGATCTATGGAGATCATCCTTTCTTAGAAAATTATTCAGGAGAAAAATGGTGAAATTGAGAGGCAAAAAATTAAAATTAGAGCTGTTTTCTCTTGCAGATTGCAATTGTCAAAAGATGCTCTTAAATATGGGTTTCCATGTTATTTGTCAGTGTCTCTGGTCCTCAATGCAGAGGTGATTTCCAATCATTTTTAAAAGACAGTTGCATTCCACAAGCACCCTTTGCAAAAAATAACAAAAAGAATGGGATAGTTTGGCTTTGATATCCATTCGTTTAGTAAAATATCACATGTGTCCATGAAAGAAATCAGAATAATCATTAAGATGATGCTTCATCAGCAAACAGGAGAAAAAGCAGTAAGATCTTTACAAGAGTCTAGGGCTGACTGATGAGAGAAATGGTTTATACGACTGCATAAGCAATGCTGTGTTTTTTGCTTCTTATTTCTGTTCACTGGCAGAATTGCCAGTGGCAGGCCAAAGGAAGAAAAGAAAACCCCACATAGAAAAGATTCTCTGCAGACTTCAGCCATCCACTTTGTTAAGCAATAACTCTTCCAATACTACAAAACATTCCTGCTCCTTGTGGCAGAACTGCAGATATTGATGGAGTTATACGTCTTTGCTGTGTATCCATTTTCCAGTATGGCGATGTTGGTTTTGGTTTTTCTGGGCACTGACAGCGTGCTTTGAATTTAGGGAAAAAAAACCAAACAAAACCAAAACAAACAAACAAAATCAAAAACAAAACCAAAAAACCTGCTTGACTGCTTGCTGAAAATATTAACAGAAGACTAGATTTTGTGCTCACTTCTATAGGGAAGTAAGTAAAAAAACAAAAACGAAGTGCTCCTCCCCTGCATTTTCTGCAGCAGTTATCAAGTTTCTGGGCAGTGAAACACAAAAAATTGCAAGTTTTCTGTGTGAGGTTGCAATGCAAGATGTAACCAAACGTATGTATTTTATAACCATCAGTTAAAACCAAGTGTCCTTTATTTGTTCTACAACCCATCCTCTGTCAGGGGATATCTTCTGTTAATGGGCCATTAAGGCTCACTGCATGACTGATAAAATTACATCACCCCATTGTGAGATGCTCCACCCAGTGGGAGGAGCCAAGCATTCCTACCTGGGTAAAATCTGAGAGTCAGAACACCAAGATAGTCAGTTTTCCACTGAATTCTCAGAGGACTGGGCCCATCTACACCACCACTGGACCTTCAGAGGAAAACTGTATCCTCCATTGTTTCAACAGAACCACTTCTGTCACTCTAGCAGGACTAAAGCCACAATTCTAATTGGACTGCTAACCACACAGTGTCAGGTCGCTTTCTGACTCTGTCAGTGGGGATTTTTTTTAACTACTACATTTTTGGTTTAGTTTTCCTAGTAAAGAATTTTTATTCCTATTCCCATATCTTTGCCTGAGAGCCCCTTAATTTCAGAATTATAATTCAGAGGGAGGGAGTTTATATTTTCCATTTTCAGGGACGTTCCTGCCTTCCTTCACAGACACCTGTCTTTCCAAACTATGATAGTTTCCTGCTGCTTGTCCACTCTTAGAACAGGAAAGAGGGTACCAAGCAGAACAGAGAGAGCACTGGATCAGTGTTTTGACTCCTCACCCTAAAACACGAACCAGCAAACCTCAGCTTTATTGGCTGTGCACTATATTTATTTTCTTTGCCTTCTCTAACAAGGAGGAATTATGATTTTATGCATCAAAGGGAATGACAGTAGTTCAGGGGCCACAGATTTGATGTTTTGCCCCTGTTCCATGCTATGCCTGAACTCTGAATCTGTGATGGCTTTGCCATTGCCAGATATGGTGAAGATGCAGTGTCTACATCTTCTGCCCACTTTCCAGAGCTATATTTAAGTAATAACAATATCAAAAAGAAACAATTTTATCTAAATAAATTAAGAGGTGGTTATCATACATATGAATCAGTGAAGCTGGATGTCACCTGCTGTCAGTAAGTTTTTACCTTGATTGGAGAGTGACTGCACTAATCTAGTTATGAAATTTTACTAATACTCCCAAAGGGGGAAAAAAAATCACAAACCAAAAAACAACCCCAAATATATTTAGGAAATTGCAACTATGAGACTTTTGAAGCTGGAATAAATGAAACTAAGTTATTGGTAGAGAGGCAAGCCTATGAGTTGACCTACACTACCTAAATTTTAGACATGTATTTACATTCACATGTACACTTTACATTCACATATAGATTTGTAGGGCAAATTATCTGTGAGTATAAAATGTTTTCCTATCTCCAGTATAACGATGGAACAAATATTGATAGATTCCTAATCCTGAGGTGAGAAGACGAAAAGGAGTGATAAAATTGAGCACACAGAGTAAATGTGTTATACTTGTAATTAATAAGCAATATTAAAATCTAGAGTTAGTTGTACTTACTATCATATTATGAATAAAACAATGCTGATCGATAGCAAAGAAAAAGTCAGCCACCAGTTTACTAAAAGACATGAATATATCCTAAGAAATAAAGCAAGAAATAATAATTTTTTAAAAAATTTAAAAATTCCTTGACTTGCTCTCATTGCCTTCTTCTGTATTATAAAATAGATCTCAAATAAGCATTAGCTCACTGCTAATACAGATCTTTGCAATGACTGCCAGGTTTTGAATGCATCATCCATATATGTTACAGACTGGGATACATGTAACATGACCAAGAGGAAAAACTGTCATGTTAGCAGTGATGCTAGGAAAGGCTTCCGCAAGCAAACTATGACTATCAAAATTATCCACCTCATTACAATAAATATTTCTATACTTAGATGTGAATCAATCTAATCTGTGCATTTTCTTTAACAAATAAATACAGAGTATTATATATTTTGATTCATAACAAAATGAATCAAAATATATAATTTTGATATATATATCAATTATATATAACAAAAAGTTTTATATATATATATATATATATAAAACATATAACAAAATAACAATATATAACAAAAAGTTCAGCACAGAAGACTGTAAACTGATCTTTAGGATACAAAAATATCTCAGTTCATCTGAAAATCTGAATAAAGTACATGGAACTAAGTTCTGTGAGCCTGAACTCATTTTTAATATGTCAAATAGCAACAGTGCAGCTTCCCATAGCTACCATATTACTATTATGATCTGTTTTGCTCTCTCTGAAGTTGTTTTTCAACTGCACAAGATGCAACAAAGACTCAGTTCTGCTCCAGAACACATGTGACAGCTAACATGAACAAATGGGCAAGACGTTCTCCAGGAATTAACAAAGGAGGAAAACACATTGGCTTTCACTAAATCACTTATTGGGCTAAAACAGTACAACAATAATCAAACCCCTCCTGATATCAGCCTGTGGGACCAGCAGAGTGTGGCTCTGCATAGCAGTCTTTTCTTATGTCCTGTTGGGAAAAAGAGAGAGCTTCCATGGAAGAACTTTACAAAGACAGGGATAAAATTACTGACCACCCCTCCCAGGCCAGAGGGGTACTCCGTGTTCCCCTCTGTTTCTTCTCCATGTTCTGGAGTTCCCACCACCACTGCTCTACAACAGTGATAAACCTGAGCAGCTGTGATCTGCTGAGGATGCTGACCCCTCCTAACAGCACCACACTGTCCTGCCCTCTGCTCCTCAATGCACTCCTGGCTCATCCACCCACCCTGCTGAAGGAGAATTCCCACAATAGAGTTTTGCTCAAAGCAATCCCCATGAGAATCATCCCTCTAAACATATGAAAGAAACATCTGCTGTTGGCATTGTGAAATGTAGCCAGGGAATATTAAGGAACATAACAGAAACTACTGGGGCAGATTGAAGATTTTCACTTGAGAATGTTAAAAAATTCTCAGAGTTTATACAAACAGCAAGAGCAGGTAAATGCTACAACTTTTTGCAATATTAGCCTATGATTTTTTGACTTTCACTTAAAAGCAAAAATATTGCCCAAACCTCTGCACTTGCCTGCCACACACAGAGAAACATTTAGTCTCTAGAGTGCCATTACCACCACTATTGCTTTTCCTGGGAGCATGTGCCAGCCTGGAAGGAACACAGCACACAACAATGGTTATTCAGCTTTTTCTATACATGTGCAAAATAAGACATTCATTTCACAAACCTATGCTGTGCCCTAATAAATACTACGATTTGAAATTTTAGCACTTACACATGCAAAGTTTGGTTGAAGGAGATATTCACATGGTGGGCTTGATTATAGTGTTTTATCACTCAGCTGAACATCTAATGTTTAGCACAGTAGTTGGAGTGCTTCTTTTCATGTCATAACAAAGGTTGCCCTCAGATAGTAATTACAGCCTTCCTAATAAAAGGAAAGGCATTTTGAAACAGCCTGAATAGTTCAGAAGCTACAGATGAAGTTTGGAGAACGAGTTTGCCATCACTTTGCATTTGGCAGGTAGTTTGGTGCCTGCGCTGTACAGTAAAATGGCAGAGCTGCCTTGAAAACCTTCCCTCAAAGCTGGAGACATTAAAAAATCATGAACTGAGGAAAAGGAAGTCTCCAGGATTACAAAAAATTACAGCAAAGTTAATGTTTCTGAAAAAAACCATACAAAAACAGTGAGATTAATTATTATATGCTTTTTTAAAGTAGAAAGGCATAGGGACACGGAGCTATAAAGCAGAGCACAAGCAGCGGAATATATTCAGAGCAATGCTGCCCATGCTGAGTGCAATGGTTAAGCATTTGTAGCTTTGTTCCCAGAGCAGTATGTGCCAATATGGGTTATATTTTCTAGTGACATTTCTGAATGCATCTTAAAGTGCCTCTTGTGAACTGCTAATCATATATGTCTGTGTTTTATGTACTTACTACATAATAATAATCATCTTGATTAAAATAGTTCGGAAGGTTTATGCAGTTTAAGGCACTAAATCACAGTTATGCTTCTCATCTGTCTTTGAAAATTCCAGGTCAATTTTACTTCTGATCTTTTAGATTTCTCTTTTTCTCTTCTGATCTTCAAAATTACTTCTCAGTCACCAGCTACTTCATTAGCAAGTATCTTATTAATTGCAACAAATGGAACTGCTAGTTTTACCTTCACAACTTACCAGGGATTCTCTTTTATTTTAAACCAACAGTGGTATTAACAGTTCTGAGGCCTCAAACTTTATTATCGGTTTCAGAGCTGGAGAGGACTGTCCACATATAATTTTATTTTCAGTACACTGGTAAGTACAATTTTTTCTAATTCTCTTAGATGGGTAATAACTCTATTTTTCTACTGTCTGTCTCCTTTCCTACAGAGATTGATTAAATATGCTTTTCTGAACTGTATGTTCTGTGTTAGCTCCTTTTTATTGCCATAGTTTTGCATCTACCTTTTTCTGGATTGCAGTTTTGTCTTCAAATTAAGGTGTCAGATTTTGACATATTTCTATGTGGATAAGTTTGATTTTCATTTTCTGTGGTGCCTAGGCACTGAAGCTATACCATGCAAGCACTATTCCATCATAAAATTAGAGCTTCCAACCCTTCTCCCTCATCCACAGCCTCCACATCCTCTGCTAAAGCTGTGCAGTTCTGCACTAAACTGATTAGCCCTTACAGCTCAATGCTGCATTTCATGCTTAAATAAGCATTACTTTATTAATATGTGTGGTCACAGAGATAGTTTGACACCCTTCAGGGTATGTGATGTTTGTTTTTTCTTTGCTTTGAAGGCTGAAATAGTCACCCTTCTGTGGTTAGGTAGCAAATGAAAGGTATTTTCAAATGCTTTGAACCAGTCAAGCATGTACCACAAGAAACATCCAAAGGGGAAGAATGAAGAGAGGAAGAATACAGGTTGTCCCATCAGAAACAGCCTAAGATGAAGCCTGCTGGGGAACAAGGCACAACATTTTTCTTGTATATCCTGGAGGCAACAAGAGCTCTTGCATGTGCTCTCATCCATGAGAGCTGAGGGCACGTGTTCCCATCTGCAAGACTTGGAGGGAGGGAGAGGAGCACAGCCACTACACCGAATTTGTGACACCTGGGAGAACAGGGATACACGGGCAGGGGAGTAGTGCAGCTGCAATAACTCATCCAGCTGGACGGTTATGAAGAAAAAATATGGAAAGCTTTAAAAACCACAAACCAGGCTTTGTCCCTTTGATTACCTGAAAGCATCATGGTAAAATCAGGACCTTTCCCATCTGGGAAGAGAATATTGATTTTTGTGAGTGTTTCAAGATCTGGGTGCTGATTACAGGCTGCAGAAGGGAAATAGCTCAAAGGAATAATCATAGGGAGCAGATCTTCAGGAAAAGGAGGGGTGACATAATGAAAATTGCATTCTGCATGCAGGTTCTTGCTTGTAAGACCAGCAGTTCATCAAAATCTGTGGCCATGATGATATCTAATGCTTCTTTGCTTCCTGTTTGCTTTTATGGAACATGCAAGCTCCTTTTTCCAAGGTACAGCCCGGACTGTACAGTTTGCTTCTCCTCAGAAGTGTCCTTCAGCCAGTGATCTCTCTGAAAAGCACACCAGGATTTTTTTCAAAGGGTTTTCTCTGCCAGGGGTTTCTGTGCTCAGGACTGGGACAGCTGTGGTGTCTCCTCTGGTCTGTTCTGCCTCTGCGCATCATGCCAGCTTCTTGACCACCCATGGCTTTGTGCCAGCAGTGCTGGACCCCCAGGGTTATGGCAGGATCCACCAGAGTATAAGTGCTCCATGCAATCCTCTAAAACAGAGGACAGTAGGCACACAATTCATAACAATTTAGGAACAGCATACACCATGTCAAAAGAGGACCAGAAGGATGTTGCACATATAATATAAGCTGCAAAGCTTCTGTAGGTGGAAGAAAGAGACTCCCTGGAGACTTGATTTATCCTCTCTCCTCCAGACCATGCAGAACATGCACACTTGCCCCTACTGACAAGATTCATGGTTTGGATTCAGGTGCATGCCCATCATGGGATTTTGTCATAAAACAGGAAATGGGCTATATAAAACTTGCTTTGCTCTGGCAATAAATTCTATGTTTCTAGCAACTTGTCTTATGCTAAGCTTTTCTCTTAATCCTGTGGAATTAGTACTGACAACATAAACCATAGTATCCTCTTGTGCTTCCCTCTTCTTATACAGCTGTCTTTTTGAGTATCTAAGCTAATGATCTGAGGCAATACTGATGTTCCTTGAAAAACTCTGAATCTACAGATAAGGACATTTTTTTCTTAGAGATTAGACAAGTCAGCTGCAATTATAACTGGATGGTTTTAGCAAATAACTGAGAGAATGTTTCCAGCAAATGTGGGGATCATTCACTTTCACCAGTGTGACATTTCTGCATGGCACAGTGGAGGATCAGGAAATCCATCATTTTTGGGCACCATAAACACCTTAATATCAGCATCAGGGTGTTACAGCTGCTGCTGAGAAATGGGCCCTGGAAGGTGTCTCAAAGCCAGAGCCCAAAACTTTTACCACACCATTTTTATGTCTCCCCTTTGCACATTACACAGATATCGATGCCACTACCCATTCAGGGATGCACAATAAAAATAATGAACAAGAAAATGCACCTTTTAGAAAGTGAATCAAAATCTTGGGATAAAATACTCTAAAATTGTCGTTGTTTACTTGGATTTCATCTAAATTCCAGCAGACTGCTGGTTTCCAAAAGCAGCTTTCCTATGTTTATTGATTAATAACTGTCATTTTTAGAGCAGCTAGGCAACAGACTGTATTAATCTGAAAACCCAGTTTAAAGTCACATGAACATTTGCCTGACTTTGTCCATCACAATGCCTGTTGATGGATAAATCTGAATGATACTGTTTAAATTCTAAATATTTTCCAATAAAATTTTGTGGATGCTTTAAATTTGGAACACTTAAAGCAAATTTACTGGAACTGAAAAAACCCTGGCAGTTTGAAAAGTGTGTTTGTTCTGTTTGGAGGACTTTCAAAGAAGGCAAATTTCACTTGTTTTGGCCTTTGCATAGATTCTGTCCCCCCTTCCTGGCATCCTTGCTCCAGTCATTAGGATATTCCAATCATCCACAGCGTTCTGTCTCCTGGAGCCACGTTCTGAGAACACAAAATCTTGGAGCATCTAAAATAGCTGGTGACTCTACAAGACAGTGCTGGAAAAGCTCTTGAGAATGTCAAATCCAAGTCCCTGCCTGCAGGAGGAGCATGTACCCCCAAATCCCTTCTGACAGAAAGTAGTTCAGAATGCTGCTTAAGCTCCAGAGAGGGAACATCAGTATCCCTAGCCAAACTGTTATCTTGTTTTGCTCTTCTTATCCATGGGAAGTGTTCCTTAGTGCTTAGCCTACATCTCCCTTGCTGCAGTTTAAGCCCATTAAGAAGAATTATAAGCAAACGAAAAGCATCTTATATTTGATCCTCTAGAGAGGACAGCAATAAATTATTGGAAGCACCTTTAGGGCTTCTCCATTACATATACATGATCCCAGCCTAGTTTGATATTCAAGAACCACTCCTGTTTCCCACAGCCAATGTTCCGGCTCTAGAAGTGCTGTAATGCTGCTGCTTGCTGCACTCCCGAGGCACCTCTAGGAATCTAGAGGAGCCCATTGGACCTCAGTGGGAGTAAACAGAGGCCCTGGGCTCAGCTGAGGAGGTATTTAAGGCCACTGTGCCCAGCACACACAGAGGTCATTTTAAAAAAGAAAGAAAGAAAGAAAAAAAAAAAAAAAAGAGCGGAACAGACAGCTGCACCTGCTCTCCCCTAGGCTTCTCAGTGCTATGACTCCATGCCATAGCCCAGGACCTGCTCACAGACCTGACAACACAGGCTGTCTACTGCTCTTCTATCATGCTTCAGTCAGATTTTTTTCTCCCTCCCCTGACACTGTCCTTTTCAGTCTTTGCTTTGGCCTCCGTCTCTGTCAGCAGTGCAGGAGAAACTGGTGGTGCTGGGGAAGCCCTTGCCCAGAGAATTTCTGCTGGTCTCTGCAAGAGACATCTTCCTGCTGCTGCCATGCTTACATGATGTGAATGCCCCTTCTTGCCCCCAAACTACCCCATAAGATGTCACCACTGAAGTTTTTCAATGGGATCAAACTGTAGCTTTCACTGCAATTACCACAGTGAGGAAACAAGCAGATACCTAACCTGACTAAAAACAAATCACTAGGCAAAAATCAGGAACAGATTCCCTCATTACTAAAGCCTTGAGTCAGGCTGACTGCTTTGAGAAGACTAATTTTGGTGTCTTAGCACAGATACATGGCTCCAGGGTGATCCAGGAAACAGGATCCTGGGGTTCCCCAATGAAGGAACTCAGGAGAGTCAAATAAACTGCTGCCAAGCTGACAGCAAAGAGGGAGTCAGGAGTGTGCAAACCAGGCCCAAGATGTGAATTTCTGTCTGGTCCGAAAAATTCAGAGCCGCCCCTTTTATGTCTCCCCATGCCCATGTGTGAAGGCAAGGGCACCACTGACTGCCTTGGTGTAACAACCCACAGACAGCACTCCCATGAGCAGTTAATAAATTCAGCTGACTCTTCCCCTGGAAGTCCCTGTTGCCTCCAGGATGGTTAGGCTGAGGACTGAGAAAATCAACGCTTTCAGAGGTGATGGGATAAGAAGCTTAAAAGGCAACAAATAGGCAATGCCTTGCTGAGCATTTTGCTGCTGCTGTGAATTACACCTGAAGTGTCTGGAGCTCTGGCAATTCCCCTCTTCATTCCTCCATAAAAAAATAAAGCACAGACCCAGACACAGGCAGCCTTTGCTCCTTTTTTCTAGGCTCTTCATCATTTCTAGCAAACCAACATCAGCCCAGCATGATTCTCCACTACATGTCTTGTCTTGGAGCAACAGTGTTTTGAGTTGAGAACTCAAACACCCAATAAGTCCAAACCCATATGAAAAAGAAATTTGACTACTAGTCAAAATAGTTTGACTATTGTGCATGGTATAGTGATGCTCCTCAGATTGTCTCACTCATCTATTCAGATTATAAAAAATAGTATTAATTTTAACTTTAACATTATGCTGCATTTATTGAGGATCTGGGACTTGTAGAACACTTTTTGTTCCATTTATTCCCATTTTCTCATTAAAAATTGAAACCAGGCTGCACACTAGGATTAAGTGTGTTGCTCTGAAAGGCCAAATACTGCTATCTCTTCTGGCAATGAAAAAATTCCCATTACTTTTATTGGCACAGCACTGAGCCCTAAAGCTAAAAGTAGCTCTGTGAGTGACAGAACCATTGCATTCAAAATGAAATGCTGCCCCTGATGCAGAGCTGAATTTCTTACTTTCCTGTCATTTGTGAAAAATAATAATGATTTTTGCAGACACCATCTGTGTAGAGTCTGCCTTCCTTCCAAAGCCTTTTGTGACTTGGATTGCTTGGTCACCACCACAGAAATCCCAACAAGACAAAAGTGCCACATCCAAGCTACAGGAGGATGGGCACAAGGTCAGCTCCAAGTGTGGGTGCCAAGGGGATGATACGCAAAGGACTCCTCTTACCAGCAGTCCTAGGATATGAACTTCTTTCAAAAGACAAGGCAGAAAGATATACAGTGCAATTTTTTGGTTATCTCATGCTCTTTTTCCTAGGAAATCAGCTTCACCTGTGCAGCTAAATCTTGAGAAAAGAAACATGGTGTTTTCAGATAAACTGTTAGATCAGTTCAGAAAAAAAAGAAGTCATCATTCTGTGACAACTCTTATGCATCTGTCATGTACCTGTAATTTAGTGCCTCTTTGGAAGGACCCAGATGATGAAATACAGAGATGGCAGAAGAGTGTCAGCTTGTGTTGCCACAGAAAAGTTGGGGAAAATAAAAACTCTAAAATACATTTAAAAATCTAAATTTAAAAAGTAGGAATAAACTATCTAAAAATAATCTTAGTGTCTTTTAAAAATAAAATTTCTGGAATTTGGAGGTGCATGTGTGATTTTTGAAGCTTGCAAATCATTGTTATGTAAATATAATAGTCATGGCATTCTTGTCAGTAACACTGGCTCTTTGTTATCCACTCAGATCTGGATGCGTTCCGCCTAGCAAATTTGCTAAAAGTAGCAATCCAAAAGTTTCTGTTAAATGCTGGACTTGGTTGTGATAGAACAGCTGATTGCACAGAAAGTCCTGGGCAACAAAGCCTACTCCCTTTAAAGCTGACACTTTGGTACAGCCATTTTTATGTCCTTCTTACTAAGCTTTTTGATGTCATAGCTCTTCAACCAGATGAGGGAGTGAGTTGTCAGACCCTCTCCAACACATCAGTATACTGCAAAATTCCACCAGGGTCCTCCTGCAAAGCTACACACAGATAAACAACTCTCCCTTTCTTTCCTCACTAGGGGCATTGCTTGGGCCCCAGACTAACCTGCAGACTAAGACTAGGGAGTCAAAACTTAGAGCCAGCACCTCAGCCCTGTTTGCAGGCTTGTTTATGCCACAAGCCTGTGTAAAGCACTGCTTGAAATCTACTGGTAAGGTCAAGCACTGGGGAATGTTTTCAAATGTCTAATTATCTCATTTAAACCTCTTTCTGAAATACTTTATTTCTAAATTATGAAGAGGTTTAATAACAGCTTTCAGCTTCATTAACTCGTATATATACCTGGAGTTAGAAAACCCAAAAATCTTAATTGTCCAGCAGTGTTTTCTGACATAGGGTAAGGTTTACACTGATGTTAAAACCTTTCTGAGAAAGTGGATTTTTACATGACATCAACATCTAGCTTGTGAAAATATAGAAAACTAATCCCATGCTGTATCCTTCTTTTTCTGAAAAATTTCACGGAGCAGCAGTTTGGCTGAAGACTGCATCAATGCATTCAGCTAGAACAGAAACTTTGAAAACTGTGTGAAAATGGCACCTTGACAGTATTTCTCAAGCATCTATCCAAGGTCAAAATTTAATGTAATAGGCATATTTTGTTAACAAACATCTCTTCTTCTGATATGGGAATAGCATGAGATGAGTTCTAAAACACAGCAGCATAAGTGATGGCTGCTATGCGCCTTGCTTCTAAATCTTTTTATTGCTGCTGAACACCCCTGCATTTTGAGATGTTCAGCACAATGTGGGTACCTTCTCAAATGATCGCTTTTACATGCAAAACTCTGGACTTTACATGTTCAAAAGCTTAGCTCCAGTCAACATGCATTTGGGGTGTGTGAGGAATGGAAAATGAGCAAATAATACATTGCCAGTTGTCATTTAGCCAATCTGACTGATCCATTTAAGAACAGGGGTGACTTCCAAGGACACCCAGAAACGTGTTAATGTTGAATTTTTGAGACATCCTCTTTGAAAAGAAAGTGAAGATAAAAGTAACAAGATGCCAAAACACATGAATTCTGAATTACCCTTTAATATTCCAGAGAAGAGACATATGCATAAAGACAAGAGTGCCTTGCTGCTAAAAATAACTTGTTTTAAATGCTGATCTGCAGCTGTAATGAGTGTTCAGCATTTTTCAAGTCTATAAATTTTTAAATCTAGCAGACTGTCAGCGTGAAAGAAGAAAAACTCACTCTGACTTTTAGACAAAATGTAATTATTTTTCTACCTCTGATTTTGGAAACAAATTATATCCTCCAAACAAAGGCAAACCAAAGGCAAGCTATCACCTTGGTATTAAGCAAAGCCTGAAATCACGGAGCAGTGAAGAGACCCCTGGGAGATAAAAAATACTCAGTGTCAGGACCACTTCAAAGAATGTAGGATCATCATCCTGCTCTATTGTACAAGTGGCTTTTCACACACAGATCTGCCACAATTAAATTAATATTTGTGAGCTTAACTGTGATCCTTTCTCCTTTGTTTAATGAAGGATTAATTCCATCAAAGCTGAAGGAATTATTTGCATGCAACTGACACCAGAATAAGACATCATACATGGTTTGGATGACTTTGATTTTTTGGGAGAGCTCTGTCAATCCTGCTCTTCCAAAGATTTTTCTTCTTCCATGGAAGCCCCTGCAACATTCAAAGGGGGCTTAAAGTATATTTACAGAGATGGGTATCAGCAGGAAAAAGCATTTACACTTGGATTTTGTGGGAGAAACAACATCTTCAGGAGCAAAAAATACAACAATGTCATATTTCTAACAGGCCATTGCAATTTTAGCAATGTTTTCAGTGCAATTTGGCACAGTGTCCAAATATATTTGTCACTGACAAGTAACATGTTCCAAAAGTTTAAAAAAAAGCATTAGCCAATGAAAAACAAGAGAAGAATACAACAATATACGGGAAAAGGGGAAAGGGAACTGTGATATTTTGTTTGAATGACAAGCAAACTTAATGTGCCTTCACTGCAAGAGAAAAAAAGGGTTTTGTGACTGAGAGGCATTTCAAAGGAACTGTCACAGCTCAAAATCTTGGCAATGGCAAGGCATAGGTCTCTGGTACAGCAGTCCAAACAATCTTTATGTCTTTATCTCACTAGTTACAGTGAGATAAAAAAAACAGAGTGCCTTGTATCTGCAAAGGCTGCATGTTAACATAACTATCTTAATGTCAAAGAACATCTTGGTTTTTTCCATAAGAATAGCTGTGAGACTAAGCACTTTTCAGCATTTTATCAGATTATCCAGCTACATTATTTTTATAGGCTGAGAATATACCAAGAAGATACTTCAGAAGATAAATTTTGGCTGCAGGTTAGGGATGAAGTAGGGATTTTGTGGCAAGTTCATATTTGTACAGTTCTTGTCCTACCTTTTCCAGCATGCAGCAACACTTAACAGCCCTAAAAAAATTTTGCAAGACAGTGCAAACATTCACTGTCTTGCCAGATAATGATCATTTATTTTTTCTGTTCTTTTTTCTTTACAACCCTCCACTTTTCAAGCACCCATGCCATAGGTCTGTAAATAAACACCATGACAAAATCACTTTTGTACCCAGGCCTGAAGAATTTCCATTAATAAATATAATTATATACAAATATACATATTGACTAGATTTAATTCCAGAGCATAGTGATCTTAGAAAAATAAGTCCCCTTGTTATCTATATGACCAGTTTCAGGTGAGCACAGAGCCACAGAATCACTGAATGGCTGAAGCTGGAAGCGATGTCTGGAGGTCACCAGGTCAAACCCTCTGCTCAAGCAGGACCATGCTCAGATTGCTTTTGATTATCACCAAGGACGGAGACCCCACAACTTCCTTGTGCAACTTGTGTCAGGGCTGGGTCACCCCTCTTCTGGAGAAGAAAATATTGGCCCTGTGGCAAAAGGACAATTTCTGCTTCCAAAACTCCTGGGACCACAAGAGTTGTAATGGATTTTTTATGACGAATGGGATATATTCCCAGTGTCTGCTGGGAATGATGGATCTGCTGGGGACAAACTGATCATCAGATACCTTTATCTATGGAAACAAGTGAACCTTTCATCCTGTATTGTAAGTCCAGGCTGTCACAGTACAGAAGTCATGGTTGTCCTATGGAGTTTCAAATACTTGTAGGTTCAGACAATTGAACTCACTCTAGGACTATTTTGACTACAAAGGATGCTTAGGAATTGCAGATTACTGTAGCTACCAATACACAGGCACATAAACGTATTTATCTCAGTCTTGAACTGAATCCAATCTCATCTCTGTTTATTTCTAAGTAAATTGTTATTATTTTTGTTATTATCATCATCATCATTATCATTATTATTGACTACTCTGCACCTGAGTGACTTACATTTCTAGCAGTGGCATAAAAATAAAAAGCTATTTTTGACAGTTTTTAAAGGAAACACAAATTTAGGGTTTCAGCTCTTTTACCTTTGGTTATGATTGAACAAGGAACTTCAGAAAAGTTCAGAAACATACCGTCTGTGATGGTATGTCTTCTAAATGCAAGATTAGAATAGACTGGTCTGTAACTAAGGTAGTTGTTAGCTTAGGTGATCCCTGGCACATCTTACTAATTACAGTAGGTGAAATTGGCTGAAGTTCCCCTTGCTACACAGACCCATTCTGGCTTCTATAGAGCATTCCCTGGGCCAGGCAATTCAACATTAAATGCTCCTGCATCTAGTTTGTTATTGCATTTAGACAGTATTGGCAAAACCATTGTGGATGACTGTGTTATTCCCTGTCATGCCACATTACAAGGAATTACAGGGACCTGTTGGACCAACTCCAGAGGATTGTCACCAAGTTGATTAGGGAGATGGAGCACTTTCCCTACAAGGAAAGGCTGAGTGAATTAAGTTTGCTCAGTCTGAAAAAGAAAAGGCTTCAGGGTGACCTAATTGCAGTCTTCCAGTTCCTGAAGGGAGCCTACAAGAAAGATGGAGAGGGACTGTTCACAAGGGCACGTAGTGACAGGATAAAGGAAGGAATGGCTTCAGACTGAAAGAGTATAGGTTTAGACTGGATATTGTGAAAAAAAAATTCTTTATTGGGAGGCATTGAAACAGATTGCTCAGAGAATCTGTGGACGCACTACCTCTGGAAGTGTTCAAGGCTACATTGTATAGGGCTTTGAGCAGCCTGGTCTAATGGAAGGTGTCCTTGTCCATGGGAGGGGGGGTTGGAATTGAACAGTCTTTTAAGGTTCATTCCAACACAGGTCATTCTGTGATTCAGTGATTACAGGTTACTGACCCTACTGTCTGCAGCGGAGCAGCATGGCATGTGCCACAGTTCAGTGAAGAACTAAGGAACAGGGTCCATGACCTCCTCTGCCTGAGGGACATCAGGAATTCTGTAGCCAGAGTAACTCTGGTATGGTGACAATTGTTGAGCAGAAATAGAGATACTATTTGTGCACATTTTTTGAGAAATGGAAGTATGAGATCTCAGCTTTCATTGCAGAAGGCCTAAGGAGGGCCTGGTAATAAAGTTTTATAAGTAGTTTGGGTCTATGAAAGCTTTGATTCCCTGGGAATTCCTGATGCTGCTCAGCACACAATGCTGGAGCCAGCAGCCAGCTTGTCCACCCAACACATGGCTCTGTCACACTAACGGTGTTAGGCAAGGTCCAGCATGTCCCACACAGCACAAGTGAGCTCTTGCTCAAATCTGGACAACCCCACGTCTCAATCCAAAGAACGCGTGCATGCACAGCACAAGCCTGGCACAGGCTCTGCCTAGCACACGGGCAGATGAGGTGTGCTCTGGGCTGATACTTCACCTCTCATCTCTCCCCCAGAAATTTCAGCCAGTGAAACATTTGAACAAAGTTTTGTCTTACTAGTGATGTCTGCAGTCTTTACTTCTTGCCAATGATTTTGTTATCATCTTTTTGTTACTTAAGTAAGTTAAGGAGCTTAGTTAGCTCTAATCAAATAACTGCAGATTTTCCAGGCACAGAAAACTAAAATTCAGTGATTTCAGGCCATCTATGAAAGCATCCACAAAATCTGGATTTCTTATTATTTAAATTATTAATTTTATCTGAATGTCACTTCCATTTATGTTAATTTTGATGTAGTTGGAAAGTGAGCAGCTAGTGAGGCTACTAATCAAATGTTCTCTGAATCAAAACAATTGGCTAATTACTTGTAGATGCATATGGGTTTTATTATGCATCAATTAGTTACTAATTCACCCATCCTGCATTTTAATATTCAGCTAGCAACCTTAGATTGGTTTTACAGAAACTTCTGTGTTTTTCCAAATTGAGACCTTTGTTACTTACTGAAGAGCTCCAAAGAGTAAATAAATTTTTCATGAGATCTTGAGAAAAACATTTTCCTTTAACTTGCTTAAAGAAAACAGTTTATTGAACAGCAGAATAAAATCAAGTGCTGAGCCATGCTCTCCTCAAACTCAGCCTGCAGCCTAAGGAAAAAAAGACGTTGCTAATACTGCAATTAGCTGGTGTCAGGAGTGGAAGGGCTGCTAGAGCCTCAAGCCAGCTAACTCCAATTGCTTCCCACTACAAAGAGCATCTGATCATAGGTGACTCAGAGGTCCATGCAAAAGAAATGAGCCAAGTCATGCTTTAACCCTAACCAGCAGCCAAGACCCACACAGCCGCTCACTAACTCACTCACCCAGCAGCAGGGTCAGGGAGAGAATCAGAAGGGTAAAAGCTGGAGAACTCATGGGTTGAGATAATGGCAGTTTAATAAGGAAAGCAAAAGCCACACATACAAGCAAACTGCCCCCCTCCCCCCAAAAAAAAAAAAAAAAAAAAAAAAAAAAAAAAAACCCAAAAAAAAAACACCAAGAAAAGAAAACCCAGAGAATTAAAATACTGTTTGCCAAGGTCTGGCAGGTGTTCAGCCATCTCTAGGAGAGTACGGTCCCACCACATGTAACAGTGACTTGGGAAGACAAACTCCATCACTCCAAACATTACCCTTTTTCTCCCCACTTTATGTACTGAGCATGATGTCACATGGTATAGACTCCCCTTTTGGTCAGTTTGGGTCACCTATCCTGGCTGTATCTCCCCCCCAGCCACCCATGCACCCCCAACTTCCTTACCAGTGTGGCAGTAAGAAAAGCAAAAAGGCCTTGGCTTTGTGCAAGCCCTGCTCAGCAAAACCAAAAACATCTCTACAGTATCAATCCTGTGTTCAGCAATCCAAAACACAGCTCCATACCAGCCACTACAGAGAACACCAATTCTATCCCAGCAGAAACCAGCATAGTCATGCATGTAACCATGAGGAAGAGTAGGAGGACAGAGGTGGCAGATCCTCTCTCTCTACATCTAGGGGAGGAAACCAGAGGTAGGGGCTACAAAAATCAAGGGAGAAGTTGGGTCTGGTGTAGCAGAGAAGTGGATGGATGGAGAGATAAATCCCATTTGCTTTTATTATGAGGATACTCTGATCATTGTTAGAGAAGGCATAAATTTTCTTGCCACTGTCACATAGAAGCATGACAGCATTGGTAAGGTTGGAAATGATCAATAAACCCTGACTTTTTGTAGGGAGTAAAACTCCCCAAAAGCTCCTACTGTAGCTTCCTTACTATAAGCAGTTAAATCCAGAGACAGTTCAGCACCCACAGGAGAAAATGCAGCTCAATCTCCAGGTAGTTCTGGTTCTCATCAGCAAATAAAGGCAGGAGATGACACGCAGGGCCAGGGAAGGGCTGAGTCACACAATTGCCCTGAGTTGCCTCCACTGCATCATGGGCACAAGCCCTCAGTGTGGGGCTGGCACCAGCCCTCAGAACTGGTGTAGGGCACCCCATTCTCCTCTAGCACATGACATGGGGCATGGCTTTGTCCCAAAGGAGCCTTTCACACGTGACCTGCTCCATCTGCAAGGCTGACCCCTAACACATGGACCACCTCTCCCATACTCCTCAAGGCTGCAGTCTCTCCAGGGCTGTGCTTGCTGCTGTCACAGGGCACTGGGGAGCTGCCTTGGACATTTATTACAAAGGAAGAAGAATGAGATCTAATGAACCAAAATACGGAACTTGCAAAGATGAAAATGACATTTTGTTCCTGTTATGGAACCTTAAAAATCATCTATTTTTTATTTTTAATGTGTGCATTTTGTACTTTGTGTTCCTCTCTCAGAGGTGATTTAAATCTCAGCAGATATTTCTCTTTAATAAAGTGGTATTGAAATCTCCTCAAACCACTTAGCAAGGTTTCTGGTTACAGATATTTAGGGACTGTGATCTTTGTGCTCCTGTGTCAATCCCCTCAGAACAAGATGTTTGATCAGCCACAATTGTAGCTTTTTCTCTTCCTAAGTTTTCCTCAAGCCTGATGAGAGGTTGCAGGAGTCCCTGAAAGACCACATGCAGCAGGGAGAAGTGAAGTGCCTTGGCAGATCAGGCAAAGAACACTCAACTGCATTTCCATCCATGGTGGTCTCTCACATGGCACAACACTCTAGTGTCATTTAAGTGGCTGACCACTGCCAGCACTACTGACTGGCACCAGCTGTATTTGATGCAGAGAAGTGTTACATACCTGAACTATATGCCTGAAGTTGTGGGGGTGGGCGGAGCCCCAACTGCTTTGCCCAGGAGAGAGACAAGCTGAGGAGTTAAGAAAGAATTTCACAACTTCACCCAGAGCCCCTAAGACAAAAGACAAACTTTCTAGTCACAGCGACCTGTCTGGAGACCCACAAGCCCCCTCGGGATTTTATGTAGATCTGTTACAATTGATTGGTTTTGTACTCTTTTCCTCCCACCCTGGTGTCCCATAAAAACCCCTGGGTTTCCTCTGGTTGGCATAGGTACCTCGTCCCTGGACCCCTTTCGCTGGTACCCTCTCAATAAAGTACCACCTGCGGAAATTCCATACGAGACCTCTCTCTCTCTCATCACGGCCGGCTAAAAGAGGGGCAAACTCACAAGGGCAGGAGCTGAAATCACTGAGCTGAAATCACTGCTCTGCCCTCCTGCTGAGAAGCCCCTCTGCCAGCTGAGGAGCGCCCTGACCTCCCAAGAAGCTGTTTCTAGCGAGACATCTTTTGGGGGTGGTTGTGGCTCTCTGGGTCCCAAGCAGTGGACCCCTCTACCAGCTGGAATAAATTTGCACAGATGCTTAAAGATTTTCTGTATCAGAACTTCTCCCTCAAGGACACAGCGGCATATGATGGGCCCTTCAGTGAAAGAACCAGTTCAGGAAAGTCCTGTTCCAACCCCTGCTGTGGAGCCATGCCCACCCTTTCCATCAGAGGTTGCCTCACTGCTTACAGTGATCCAACATCCATGTGATTATGCTGTAACTCAGATTTCTGAAACCTTCTAGTTCTTCCCAAGTGCTTTTGGGGGTGACGTCACTTCACAGATGTGGGCTGTGCAAAAGCCGGACATCCCTTAAGTCAGCCACCCAAATCCCAGGGATTTTGTCTGTGCTGAAACTTCAGCTCATCGTCTTTAGTCAGGGGCAAGAAACAGCAGTTGCAAGGAGAGATCCAGCCCTGTGCCTTTGGATGATCAGTCTCTGGATATGCTTGCTTCTCTCCACCAACATATGCAGAATGACTGTTGCACACTGATATTGGAACAAGGCTGGGTGAGATAAAGTCCACTCAGATGTTTCTGGACAGGGCACAGAGAATGGAGCTGTATCCAGTAACAGACGTGAGCCATTCAGACTGATGTGGGTGTAATTCCTTCCTTCCTCAGGTGTTGTCATGTCACGCTCAGCTTTGATGGCACAAGTCCCAGCTGGAGCTCTACAGCCATAACATATGCTGACTGCAGCAGACAGGGGCCTGTGCCTGGGAAAGGGGACTCTGGCACTGATGCAATGCCACAGGTGTGTGTGTCTGTCACTGCCTCTGGGTGCCTCTCCTTCAGATGAAGGGACACAACAATAGGAGTGTCTTTTCAGCAGAGAATGTACCGATATTCACAAATTGTTCCACATCATGACAAAGGACAACATTTTGAAATTTCCCAAGGAAAAAAAAGAACAAAATATATCTGTTATTACAATGAACATTTCTCTCTAGTAGTGGAGATTGCAGTTTGGTATCCTAATGCACTAATAAAGTTGCAATGAAATGTTTTGGCTTCTCCTCAAGGAAAGTTTTAGAGAAATCAATTTGTTCCCATAAAACACTGTTTCAATTAAACAGCATTTTTCATTGCAAGATTGTTCTTTGAGAATTTTGAAGTAGCTTTAGTTATTACAAGAAAGATGCATAGATTACAGATGCTTCTGGTCTGAATTTGTCTCCTATCTAATCATATTTTCTGTACCATGCTGGATGTGCAGATAAATCTTTTTTCTCAATATAAAATAAGGGAGAAAAAATTCAGATTAAGAGAGATTATTTTAATCTTAGAACTGTTAGAAAATAGATTGATGTGTTGTCAGAGTGAAAAAGAGACCCAGAAAGTGAAAGCTAAGGCTGGAAATGTCAGACTTAAAATAAATCTAGCCAGGCAAGTTGAATTTCAAATTGTTCCATAATATTACAGTGACGCTCTGAGCAATAATTAAGTTCTCTATTGTTTGCATTCCATGAAGAATCTTTTAATATCTTGCAATTTATCATTCTGAAACTGCATAGCAATATAATCTTCTCCATTCTAAATAGAGCTGTAATTGTTAAAGAAATGGTAAAATGCATCAGAAATTCACCACAAACTACTGGCATAATTTTTCTTGGGACATGGTTTGGTGATTTGTGATGAGATATTCAGATTAGTTCATTAAGGAATAAAATCTGAAGGGATTACTAAGCAGTGAGCAGAACAGAGATGTTCAGGCCCTTCCCTGATGAGGAGGCTTAGGGTCTCTTTGATCCATCTCCTTTGGACATGGGCCCAAGGTCTGTTCTTGGCTAGACTGGCTGATGACCATGTTTGTTTTAGCGGGTTATCCCCACTGAAGCACTTCCTGGTGTACACAACAGCAGAACTGAAGCCTTGCAGCAGCCCATGGACCAGCTGCATGTTGCAGCCACTCATGGCTTGTGCACAGGTGAGATCAGTGATTCTCCACCATGGTGAGGCACTGGGATGGAGTCACCCTCAGCCAAGTTTGGACACTTAAGGATTTAAGTTTTAAATTCTAAGTTTGCCCCAAAGCTTACAACTTTCCTAGGTCTTAGGACTACTCCTATGTAAAGGTAAAAATTCTTCATAGAATGTGATGTTTAAGTTAAACAGCTGCTGACAGTTCCAAATTCAGTTGTTTTGAACCAAGAGAGAATGTCATCATCTCCAAGACAAGCCATTCTCCCACTGCTAAAATTTATTTTCTCCTTATGCATGCCATTTCAAGGCCTGTCATTTTAAGCCTCCTCAAAGAAGCAAGTCTCTTTTGTCTGTCCTCCTACTGAGCTTCATCAGTTTTGGCTGCAGAGACTTCCTGGTAGCTTTTGTCACTGATCACCACGAGGTGCCCCTTCCATCAGGAGGCTCCTTTCAACCTGTTCCTCTAGGATTTGGGAAGCCTAGATATAAAAACCTTTAAGATGAGGACTAAGAGCAGCATCTGCAGCATGGACTAGTGAACAAGCACACGATGACAAGTCTCCCAGAAGAAGGCAGGGAAAAAGTGTGAGGATGTCAAAATCAGGAGACACTGCTAATTCCCAGATGTAAAAGATGCAAGCAAGCCACTAATGCACAACGCAGAGATGCACAAGGCTCATTCCCACAGCATTATTTATTCCTCAGAAAGTGGCTGCATGCAGGCAGGCAGCTGCCCACCACCCCATTTCACACCCTGGAGAGCTGAGACAGAAGTTCTTAAACACACTCAAAAGCTGAAGGACTCCTGTCCTCAGGAGGGCCCTCCTTGTGAAGGCTGATGCCTCAAAAGAGAATGCACAGCAGAAAGGGGAGCCACGATGCTGCTCTCACACAGCACCTATTAATTTGTCCTCTCCTGGGCATGAAACGGTCTGTAAGCAAGCTTCCAATGAATATCTCAAGAGACATGGCCTTCAGAAAGGATCTGTGTGTGGAGAGTGGTAGAAGAGAGATGGCAATCAGTGAGAAGAAACAAAAACAGGCAGCTGCCAAAACTTGAAATATCTATAAACACTGACTATGGAGACATGGTTAAGATAAAACATAATGTTTTAACATAGGGTTCAGTGAGTTAGAGACAAGAACCTTTGCTTGCTTGCTTGAGAAGGAGAACATAAAAATCTGAACTTCTCATAATGAAGCAGCAAATAATTACTTTGCCTTATTACCCAGTCACCTTCCTCTTCCCCTCAGCCCTCATGAGTCATCACTCACCCCAGTGCTAGTGTCACAGATCTGCTAATGGAAACCACTTTTTGCTGGTGGTGCTGAGGACCGAGTTCTCCTCCGCATAGGAAGAGCAGGGAATGAACAACCAGTTGCAAGCACTCTGTCTTCCCTCCTTGGCCCTGCTCTGGCATGGGGAAAGAAATGAGCTGTGTGCAGGCAGAGAATCTGAGGGCAGCAGCTATCCAGGGTGGGCTGCAATGCCAGGATGCAGGAAAACCAGAGAAAGGCAGTTAACATTAAAGAAACTGTATGAAGACTTGAGGGTTTTTCCTCTAAATTTCCTCTAAATTCCCCACATTCAGACTCTTTGGGCACTCTATTTCCAAACTTACATACTCATCTATAAATCATTTTCCTAATTTCTAGATTTTTTTTTCAGGAGGAAATTTATATTGTAGAAAAAAAATGCTCCTAGGATTTTGGCTTCTTTTTCTTTAATTCCACAGAAGTTACCAGAGACAGTAATTAATGAGACATGGGACTCTGATAATTATTACTATCCTTTCTCATTATTTTGTCTTAAAATATAAGTTTGCTCATATATATTATAAATCCTCAGCTGCTCCTACCTAACCATTCAATTTAAGTATATAAGCACCACAGGTGGGTAAGATGTAATTTCCCACTGTACATTTGTACTACCAAAGGTTTCTGAATCTCCGCAGTATCAGAAAGCAAACTATTCTATCCTTTTCAAAAGCTGATTTATTACTATTTCAGAAAGAGAAGCAACATCGTTAAAAATGCACAGTAATTTGCTGCTCTTAAAATCAATCAAGCACAGCCAGCACTGGCTGCTATATTGACAGGATAGAAACATGAGCCTACCCACTGCACCAGCTCCAGCACTGCTGGCTGCGATCTCATCAGGCTGGAGACAAGAGTGAACACTGCCAGCCGTGTCCCCACAGAGTTCACAAAGATCCAGCTAAGAGTAACCTGGAGGCAAGCAGAGAAGTATTTTATATTTCCTTAATATTCTTCAGAGGTGCACAGATGAACAGGAGGTTTAAACCATGCAAAAAATGGGCAGCTGGGAGCTGTTAAGATGAGAAGTTATTGACTTCAGAGGGACCAAAGAAACTTTACTGCTTTGAGTGACTTACAGGAAGAGCTGGGAAAGGAAGGTTTCCTGCTGTTCTTGTTTATCCCAGGGGAAATGCGTGGAGCCAGTGCTGTGCAGCACTGTCCAGCCCCACCCCTGTGAATCCCTGGTCTTCAGGATCACATATCCCACATTTTCCAGTGCCTCTTGCTTCCAATAGGACACCTGAACTAAGGAACCCCCTTCATCATGGCTTTCTGCAGAAGAGAATTCTGAGTTCTGTTGTGAACAGTCACTTGGTATCTACCAGAAGTCACAACTGCTGTTAGCCCTTGAGCCCACACATCCCCCAAGTGAGATGCTCTTGGATAACAGGCCAAAACTATTAAGATCCTTTTAACAGGACAACCTGACAACTGTGACACACTACTGAGTGCTGTATTTCATGTTTAATGGCTCTCTTCTATTCTGATGAACTAAAAAATGCCAGAGCCCAGTTGGTCTTCTACCCATAAGGCCAACTAGATACAGTTGGTGTCCTTATTGTCAAAAACAAATGTGTTTGACCACATCCCAGCTGTCTATTGTCTATCTGGCTCATGGCACTTTTTAGACCATGCTCAGGAATCCTTTGCAAGAGTTCTAGTTGGTCTGGAATTAAATCACACCATGTTTTTCTCTGCAAACCCATAAATGTTCGATCATAATGGCCTGTGCCTACTTAATTGAATAGTCTAAAGGTAGCCTGTAATGCAGATAGTCAATATCAATCGTGCATCTGTGAAATTTTCATGTTCAGCAGAGGTTTTGGTACAAAATTACTAAGAACTACTTTGGTAAGGGATCATTTACTGGTTTAGAAGGTTGTAAAAATTCCAAAATATATAATGCAAGACCATCATGTTCACTTCATATTTTCAGTGTGAGCCTCATCAGATCTGTAGCAGTTATCTTATCCTTTATTCTGAAATGAGTTTACAATGAAGAAATGCTCTTGAACTCACCTTTCTACATTGTGAGAAGCCACTCCACACAAATTATCAAAATTAGCTATTGAGTTTTTTTATTCATCCTAGGAACAAAAATCTCATATGGCAGCATTCCTCAAGGGTAGAGAAGAATGAAAAGGAAGAAGAGATTTTAAATATTTTTGTGCATTCTCAAGGAAATTTTAAAATACAGAAAATTTAAGTAAGGCATACTGTTGATTTTTTCCCTTGGTTTAGGCTTTTGTTGAAATTCTAGTAGTCACTGGTTAATGCATAATATTCTCTGCATAGGTACTAAATCACTGTGGTGACGTCTGTGGCATAGAAGCTGAGATAAGGAAAATGAATTTGAGGCTGTGGCAGATTGAAAGGTCTGTTGTTCTGCTGTGATATCTATGCTAACATAAGTATTGTAACCATGACATTCTTGCTACAGGGATAACATTATCCATCCTTTCATAAACCCATACGATAGTTAAAAACCTTCAGGGCAGATATACTTCCTAGTACAGCTCTAGTTTTTAGAAATTTGTGTATAATAAATGGTTAGGGGTGAACTATGAACAAAATACCTAATCAGTGTAACAACTGCATTTGTGCTATCTCAGAACAATCTCCCCAAAAGCAGACATCCTCATTTTAACTATAGAAGACATTTCTCTAAGCTGCAGCAATTTGAAAGCATCTCATTCATCTTTGTACTCCTGATGAATTGAGTCTACACTACCAGTCAGGGGGTGGGGGAGAATCTGCCTCATGCAATTAGCTGTATTTAACAAGTGAGTGTAGACTAAACAGCAGGAAAAGGCTCTTACTCAGTCTGTGCATTAAGGGCAATCACATTTGTGATTCAAGTCTCTTGTCTCTTACTTCAGAAGTCAGCTTTGCCATTACTGTTACCAGAGAGACCAGTGGAAATATTTTGAGTATACCTCACTTCTCTTTCACTTTATGCTGCATTGGATCTCCCCAAAATAAGTATTCTTAATATGATCAAATACTAAATGAGGTTTCAGGTTTTTTCCATGCAAAAATCTTCTCCATGCAAAAACTCTTGTTAACGCTGGCATTAGAGCCAGCTGATTTTAACAAGAGTTTATAAGGAGCTTGACTCAACTCCACTACATTAGCTCCAGCTAATGACGGATGCAGTTTTGTTGGGAGCATTTAGATTTACCACATAATCACTGTTTCAGATCCAGACAGGCTTGATTTACAGAGTCTATTTATCCCTAGGAAAGCTACATTTACTTTTCTAAGCAAAAAGTCTGAATATGCAAAAGCCATTTCCCTGGAGTGTGAATGAGGGGCTATTTGGCAGGAAGTGGCAATGGAAGTGGCAGCCTGGGAGCCAAGATTTGCAGAAGTCTTGAATCTAAATGTTCTCTCAACCCTCTGATTTCCAGGACTACTTTCACATACAGTTACAAAAGGAAAATGTTTTGCAAAGTAGTATAGGGATAGAGAAAAAATCCTACCACAACGTTCATGCTACTTCTACTAAGTTACCCTGCAAGGACTGGATTCTGCTCTCATCCATATTTTGTATCATGAAATACTATGACTTCTGTGGTTACAGAACCACAGAATAGTTTGTGTTGGACGGGACCTTAAAGATCATTTAGTTCCAAGCCCTCTGCCATGGGCAGAGACACCTTCTACTAGAACAGCCTGCTTAAAACTCTGTCCAACCTGGCCTTGAACACTCTCAGGTATGGGCCATCCACACCTTCTCTGGGCAACCTGTTCCGGTGTTTCACCACCCTCACAGCAAATAATTTCTTCTTAATATATAATCTAAATCTGTCAGTTTAAAGATATGGTCCCTTATCCTATCACTACAAGCCCTTGTAAAGTCCCTCTCCAGCTTTTTTTTAAGCCTTCCAGGTACTTGAAAATGCTCTAAAGTGTCCCCAGAACCTACTCTTCTCTAAACTGAACAACCTCATCTCTCTCAGCCTATCTCTGTAGGTGAGGTGCTCTAGTCCTTTGATCATCTTTGTGGCCTCCTTTGGACCCACTTCTATAGGTCCATGTCCTCCTTATGCTGGTGGCCTCAGAGTTGGATGGAGCACTCCCGGTGGGGTCTCACCAGAGCAGAGGAGAGAGACAGAATCCTCTCCCTCGCCTTGCTGCCCACAATGCTTTTAGTGCACTTCAGGACATGGTTTGCTTTCTCAGCTGCAAGGACAATATTGTTCTTCTTGACTTCTATGATGATGCCCACAACTCACATCCTAACCCAAGTCTCTGCTTTAATAGGAATATTTCCACTATCTTCAATGGAGCCATTACAGAAAGCAATGTAACAAGCAAAGCTGAGATTTCAAAGTCTGTATTTAATTTTGTGTCTTAATGACATTGCTTTACTCTGGAAACTGGGGACAATGATCTCAGACTCTTAAATTAAATATTCCCTTAGCATTTGTGTGCCAAATCAAAATATTCTGTTTAATCAATGAAATAAATGGAGCAGTTAAATACAAATAACATGCAGACATTCACCTTCTACAGCTCAGAGAACTGGGAAAGCATATGTTAAGTGCTCAGTGAATTCTTTGGCAGATATTCTGGAAGTAGTAAAACAGGAAAGGAGACAGCAAAACATAATACAAAACAGAACATACCACATATAAATGTTTAGTGCTGCACTTTATTCGGAGTGCACCAACCTTTAAAACATTTGACATCAATTTCCTTTGAAAGCTTTGAGTACTTACGGGGTTTCTTAATGTAGTTAAGTAACTATATTGGAAGAAATTCTTTACTGTGAGGATGGTTAGACACTGGAGCATATTGCTCCAGGTAGATTGGCAATATTTCAACTCTGGAAGTGTTAAAAGCCAGGCTGGACAAGGCCTTCAGCAATCTGTTTTAGAGGGAGTTGTCCCTGCCCATGTCAGAGGAGGCTGGAACTAGGTAATCTTTAAGGTCCATTCCAACCCCTTAACATTTTATGATTTAATTACAGAAATCCCTAAGAGAGCTGAATAACAATATCTGAGACATTCAAACCATTTTATTGCCTATGTTCTCTAATGTCTTTGTGCTGGCTTGAAAGCCTAGGTATCTCAGCAGCTCAAGCACAGCAACTTTAAACAAGTTCCGTAAGCTGCTGTTGGCACCTTGGCTGTTCAAGAAGATGTTACTACCAAAATAATTTGGTCCTGAGGCCCTATAAGAAGTCATTGCACATGAGCTTAACCAAGAGTGCTAAAACCTACTACTATGTTTGTACTAAGACAAAGCACTTGCAGGCTCAGAGTAAATGGCACTGGCTGTGCTGATGTGCAGGCACATTGCACAGTGTGCATGACTTGTACAGCAGACTGCTGTTGGAAATTGGACACCAAGTGCTAGCAGCTGTCTAAAGCCCTGCACAGTGGGAATTAGGTATGGAGAGCAAAGTTGGGGTGGTCCATCCCTTCTCCCACTTTATTTGAAGCAGCAGAAGCTACCCCTGAGAGTCACCACAGCCAGAACATAATATCTTAAAATATAAGAAAGCCTCTTTTCTACCTTCATTAGTAAAGACATGTTTTATTTAAGTGGCATGAGGTGTATATGTTCTTCGATCACTTGGGGTGCAGCTAATGTTCTTACATGAATTTTGTAGACATCCCATTCATGGGAAAATCTGATAAAACTCTGTATTATGCTGTAAAACCCTTCACAGAAACCAATATCAGCTCTCAAAGGAGTGTTTGTCATCAGTCCCACCTCAAACACTCCCACAAGGGATTTGGTGTAACTGAAGGGGTAGCCAGGGAAAAGCCTGGCAGCCAACGAGTGCTGCCACAGGGAGCAGCCTCTAAACAGGGGAAATGATGCTTTAAGTTTTAGCTTTCATATTTTTCAGATTCTGTGCTGCCTAGGTGTGTAGCTTTGAGCTTCATATTAAGTGTCAGTAAATCCTCTTCACAGAGTAGGCAGACAAAACAATCCCTTTCCAGCTTGAAACCAAGGACAAGAGTTATAAGCTTCAGGCCCAAAAAGTATAAACAGAGAACTGAAGAAAGCAACAAGGAGGATGGAACTTCATAACCTGAAGCCATAATGGGACAATTAACCCCAATATGGAAATGGACCAAAACTTATAAAAGTGTGAAACCTCGTGACTGGTCGCCCATTTTGTGATCGTTTGGGATCCATCTTGGGTGTAGCCCTGGCCAGCCTCTGGTACTGCCCAAGGTGTATCCTTTAAGGAATTTTAAGAAATACCTACTTTATTCTCTTAGTCTCTGTTCCAAGTCAGCCTTCTCAAGGCATCACTACCAACTTTTCATGCAAGGATAGGTGAGAAGTACCTCTCTAATATCTCTACTTGCACAGCTGTGCACGGATTGGTACATCTGGCCTCATGTCTTGGAGCAAACTTCTTGCTTTCACATTTGCCTTGAACAGAAACCATTTACTTAAATCCAAAGAAAAAAATATCTTGTCCCTGATTCTATGTATCTGGGAAAACAGAAGACACCTATAAACTGCATGGTTTACCTGCTTCATGTGTCATCCTGCCACATAGCTGGCTCTAAGGCCTGCCCAGAAATAGAAGTGGAAAAAAAAAAGACAGATATAAGACATCTCTAAATAAGACTTTCAGAGGCAGGGAACAGCAACCCATTCTAACCATTGGTTAGAAAGATACTATTTTCAGCTGCCAGCTATAATTAAACAGCTCATTTTCCTAAGGCAGAAGAAGATCACAAGCTTCCTCCACAGAAAAAGGGTTTGGGTTTTAATTAAGTTGCCAAGGAGCTGCTCTCACAGCCAAACCTGTGAGATCTTGAGATTGTGGGGTCGGTCTGAGGCTGTCAGATACATCAACATTTCATAAGAAAAAATACATATTTTAATGAAGACTTAAATGAGCAGCCATTTAGGCATTTAATCTCTTTTCCTGCTTTGTATCTTTGGACAAATAAGTAGCAGTTATTTGAGTAAAAATGCTTGGAATTATCATGGTCTGTTGGGAGTCACTCTCTCTCAGAGGGCATTTTCCCAACAGCGAGAAGCAAAGCAGGACTGCAGGCAAGAAGCAGGATCCCAGGGTGGCCAGAGGGGTCTGGGAGGAAAGAGAGAGGAGATTGCAGTCAGGGAGGAGCAAGAGTGGAGGCCCATCCATGGGAAGGGCCTCTCCACACCACCTGCCCTGCTGGGACCAGCTCACCTTTCTAACAACTGCTGCCACCCAGGGCAGCCAATTTGTATCCCCCTGCTATCTCCTCTCTCCAGGGACTGGGAGCCCGTGGACAACCTTGGACAAGCTATAACAGAATGGCCACACTTCACAGTGTTGCAGGGAGAGCAAAGATAGAAACAGAGACAAACACCACTGCACAAACCCAGGGTCATTGGTGTCTGGTGATATAATGCTATTTTTTTCCCCTCTCTCCCCAGTCCTGCCCTTCATTATTTACTCTGATCTTATTGCTCAGATGTCTAATTGCACTATTTTCTAAAGCATTTGTCTAACAGTCAGTGAGCTAAACAAAGATGTGTTACATGGCATAGTACTGCTGCCTTGAGCAGAACTTTAAAAAGATGGGCCAAAGATTATGTCCCAGCAGATCCTCCTTTTCCAGTAATGTTTAATACATGTAACTATGTGCCAGATAACAACTTACCTTATTTGATATTTGAGAAATGCCAGGGTTATGTTTTCTTGAGTGCTCCCACAAGAAAGGCAACATTTCTATGAAACCAATATGCTGAAAATGCAACTTGGCACTGCTCTGGTTCAGAGGAGCTGCTGGGATCACCCCCAAATGCTGCTCAAAACCCTAATGCATGGCATGGAGGGCTCAGGGAAAATTAGAAGCCTGTTTTAGGGTTGTGTAGGCTGTGCTTGGCAAGGGCCAGAGTGGAGAGGCCTACCTGCCTAGAGACTAGGTTTACACAATGTATGTAGAATTAAATGGAACTGTCACATTTCTGTCTGTAACTACTAGGGTGGGTTTTTTTTTTTTCCTAAGAACAGACAATATACTGCAGTTCCAGTAGGGGCATAAACGCCTCCTATTATTATTTTCAAGATCCCTTTATTTTTCTAAGGATGAAAACATTATTTCATTACATACACACTTCTTTCCAACACTCAAATCAAAATTTACCCTTTATTGACAATTCAGTCAGACCCTCTGCTTCACTTGATATCCATTTTTCTTTCTAACTTCTCCCATGTCCCTTCCAGTCCCCACCACTGCAGAGCTGCTGGAGCTCCAACAGCAGTGGCAACTAAGGTTGCCAAAAGTGGCAACAGCTGTCAATGCATCCAACAATCTCTAAAAGTAGTATGGGAAAAGAAGGACTTTCTGCCTTCCCCTTACCTTAGTAATCCTGATGCAGATCCACTGGGTCTGCCCAGGGGAATCTTGTGACCTTGTATATGAAAATTGAAAACTTGAACTTCGCAGGTAAGATATATTTACAAGAGTTTGTGTGATTTTTTAATTTTTTTTTTATTAGGAAGCTGAAATTTGAGAGAAAACACTTGTATCTGTCTCCATTTGTCTTGATTTATATCTTATCTCCATGAATAAAGGTTTCTTTCTATTGCAGCAACATTAAAAACACTGCAGAAAGTAAAGGCATTTATTTTCCTATAAACCTTTTACACTCAACTATCTCCTCCTTGGCACTTTACTGGGAAGTGGGATAGCTTGCTTTATTTAATAACCCCTGTGTAGTCTGTACAGGGGTATTTGAAGTATTCCTTTGAAGTTTTGTATTTCTAATAATTTCTATATAAAACACCAAACAAACTCATCATATAAAGTGCATCCAGTCACCACCTGAATTTTAATGCTCTATTTCTGAAGTCTGTTTTCTGCCTCACAGATTTTTAAATATATGTTCCTATTGTGTGTCTGGAAAAAGACATGACTCAGTGACAGCTAAACCCATTTAAGTAGCCATTTGCCTCCAGATACAGAAAGCTTGTGCAAAGCTTGCAAAGCATTGCTCTGTGTCCACAAACCATATAAAGCCAGGGAATTAAGTGGAATTCCCCAACCTAAAGCCTATTTAGAAAAAAGGAAAGCTAATCACATTTAAATAGTCAAAAATGAGAGAATTGCCTGGGTCAGATGTCCCTGTCCTCCAGGAACATGTCTCAAGAAAGGAGAGAATGGACAGGATTAGGTGTGTATACATTTGCTATTTTCACAGAATCTGTCAGGCAAGTGTTTATGGACTCCCTGAGCCAGAGGCTACATCTAGACAACTCTGTTTAATGGTTTCTGATAGACTTGGCCTCTACTAACAGGTACAATGCCTTTCTGGAACCCATTTTCACCTGCTGTGACCATGATGTCCTGCAGCAAAGAGTTCCACAACTTTGACTGTTTTAGGAAGACATCTCTGCGTAATGCACCTGACAGTCACAGGAGTGATCACTATTTTTTGTAGCTTACCTCTCATCTGCCTTCCCTCACAGCTTTCTGTTCTCTCCTTCAGCTTTACCTTCTGAGGTTAGGGAAATATTTGACTCCACAGGGTAGCACTGGGTGCAGCTAGTATTGGAGTTGTGGAGACTGATTTCTACAGCACCTAAATGACTAAGTATTTTCTTTCTAAGGTTTTTTTTCCTTAGTAATTCCTAATGTTCCCTCTGAATTTGACTATCATCTATTCTCTGAGTGCTGGTAGCTAAATCATGTGTTTGTGTTTAGCTAGGGCCATTCGCTAGCTAAATACCAAAATACCTCGTGCATAACTTGCAGTCACTGATAGAATTTCACCTGTCCTTTTCTTACCAGGTCAGCCAGTATAATGAAATTCTCATTGCAAGATGAACTCTAGACACCAATTCAAAAATTCAAACTGAAAAGAAACCAACTTTGTCTGCTAAAGGGTGAAAATGAGAGAAAACAGTAGGACGAAAGCACACCGCTTTACAGCACCTCATCTCTAAAGGAGCTGCTGTTCGGCTGTCTGCTTGGTAGTACAATTTACAAATCCCTTTATCTTACCAGAGATGAAATTTCCAACCCTGCAAAGGATCAGTGTTCAAATACTTCCCAGGTTCTTAACAGTGACCTTAAGAGGAACTTAAGTACTCACTAAATTTTATATTCATCTCAAGACAGAGAGCATTCAGTAAGTTCATATTTGCTCAAGAAGCTAGAGACTTCGGAAGGAAACTTCTATATCCAAGACAGAGGGCACCAGCTCCACAGAGGCTCTGGCTGATACCAAAAACAATTGTTTGTGGTTGCTGTGATTTTCATACTCGCAACCTGGAAATGGCTCATGAAGGGACATCCCGACAAAGGTAGACTGAGCAAAACTGTGTGCTTTCAAAGAAGTGAAATAAGTACAAAAGAGGTTGCATTTTTGAGCCATCCTAGGAAGAAAAACAGCCAGATGAATCTTGGTTTGTGTGCCAGTTCATTATTTTTAAAATTGACACCCGAAAATATAATGCTATGCACAGCAGAAGCAGAAAGGAATAATAGAAAATGTTTCTGTGAGCAACCATAAATCCCAGGAACAAGCTCTGGCAGCTGTAATGGCACTTAATTTTTAAGATGGCTTTAGAAAGTAGAGGCTCTACATGTGGAAGTCAGGTTGTATTTAATTATTAAAGCCTCTATGGAATAATAAGAAAACAGATAGATCAACCAGATATTTAACAGTGCACAGGCACTGAAACAAAAAACATACTCAATAAAATATATTTAACCCTCTCTATGCATGTACATACTTTATATGTATGCTCACATGCTGTAGCAAGCCCGTAAGAGTGCACCTTCACAACTTATAAAAAAAGCATTTAATTTTCCAACTTGTGCTGGCAATGGACTTTCTTGCCATTTGTGTTCAGTACTTGGGCACTGTTGGTCAAGAAAATTAATAGTCAACAGGTCATAGCTCATACTCAGGAATGTAAATAAACTTTTTACTTTTCATGTGTGTTTCTTAGAGAAAAATGTACCTAATGTGACCCACAGGAATTTAAATTTAACTACATTTGTATCTTGATGATCATAGGTGATTTTTTTTTCTATCTCGTATGCAAAAGTATTAAGAATATTAATAAGATCACAGAATGATGTTTGTTAATTGATCTATGTTACATCTTTAGAAGGCAATTTTAAGCACAAAATTAAATATAAAGAGATTAAAACTAGGATTTGCTTAATATACAAAATTCTATTTGCAGGAGTGTTCAGCTGAATTATATGAGTTCTGAGGTTGACAATGAAGAAGCAGGTTTCATTTTGGCTAGAGGTGAAGTGCTATAATATAGATCTTTCTCTTTTTCCACAAAATTACTTGATTCCTCTGAACTTGAGCATTCTAAATTTTTTAATCTCACTACAATTAATTATATAATTGTAATTCCAAATAACATTATACAAATATTTATATGGAAAAGCAAAATGGCTGCTTTTGTTCAGAATTCAATTTGGCTTCTTTCCAGCAAACAAACTGAAAATTTTCAGTTCTCATTAACTTTTCCCCTTTTTTTTTTTTTTTTTTTTTTTTTTTTTTTTTTTTTTAGCTATTACTCATTTCAGCCTTTTTAATCAAAAAACTTCCTTTTCGGAACATTCTAGCTAATTTCATTATATCTTTTAATGTACATCTCATTTGACTAGATCTAAATAAATTGCTGAACTAACAAAAAGACCAGATATCTAAGGAAATTGTTTCCTTGAATTTAATTAGACATGCAGGCTTCCTCTGGACGTCCTCCTCTCCACAAAGCACTTTCTGGAGTGATTTTGCTCTACTTCCATGTTTTAAATGACCAGATTTTACAGGGTATTCAAAGCACACAATAATAGAGCCACAGTCTTAATTACTGGAAAGTAATTGGGCAATCGTTATTCCAGATGCTTGTATAGAAATACATATTAAAAGAAATTCAGATAAGTAGTATTTAGATAAGTAGCATTTCCTCTTATTTGTACCCAGAACTTGTTGCATCAGCTCAACAGCAATAAACCATTGCTTATTACCTATGTTTCCTCCATGATGCTCTAACAGAGGATCACTGCAGTCTCTGAATAAATGGGTGTCAGCTATACCTTAGACTATGGACTGTACACCCAGGACATGATTTAATTATCCTGCAGTATGAAAGTTTGTTTTAATACTATTAAGAGTGTGCATTGTGTAAATGTGAAGGTATTTAGACATTCAATGCGACTTCCAAAAGCATCTAAGCATATGAAATTGTCAGGCATTCAGTCCCCCTACACAGCATCCATCTGCCTTGTTAAGCACTGAAATGCTTGTAAAAGTCTTGCCCCTTGCTACAGAAAACTTCGTCCCAGAACTGATTTTTCAGCCATTCAATTTAAAGTAATTATTGTGCCAGTACTGTAGCTGACCCACCTTCCAAGGTGCTGCGCTGCTTCAGGTGAGAACTCATTGCTGTGATGAGCTTCCAGCCTAAACACTCAAAGTGATGGTGAAGCATTAACATAACTTCAAATACCAGGCAGAAATAACCCAAGCCCACTGGTGTTAGGCTAACCTTCTAACTACCAATAAAACAGACTCTTCTCTGGTGTTTGCTGTAGTCACACCTTCCTGGTTTCCCACCAATTTCTGCAGACATCCAAACCCAAGGTGCTGGCACACTTGCTCAGTCTCTTGAAAAAGAACTGCACAACAAATTACAATCCCCTGCACACAGCAGGGCCTGTCATTACATCACTAATCAAAGCAAGTACTGTCAAAGAACCTGCAAAAAGGAAACTTGCATATATACGTCAAGCTTGTTCCAATTTAAAAAATTGCTCATTGCCTAATTCATTAAACAGTAGGAAGTAGAAATGAAACATTAAATTTAGCAGAGATGCTACTTCTAATTATTAACCACAGTCTCTCATTAAGCACTTGCCTATCATTCTAATCTAAAGTATGAACAAAAGAGGATAAAATATAATCTGCTAATCAAACTGAAACCTTATGATATCCAATTGAACAAGCATGTGGTTATTTTCTCAAAAAATCAACTGACGGCTTTACCTTGCTACTGTTATTTAAGTGGGGCCTCATTGCTTGGAAATAGTGTGCATTATTTCCATATCATATTCATTACAGCCACAAATAAGGACAGGAGTGTCCTTCACACCTGAACAAGAAGCACTAGGACAGGATGTGGCTTCAATTGCTATCTTTATACTGCTTTATTTGATAAGGAACAATTACCTTTAATGGACCAAATCTCCCCGTGTGACTCAGGTTTGACTCTTCTCATGGTCAAAGGAGCTGCTTTGTGTAGACATTACATGATTTACTGCTCTATTTGCTGGGTTCCAAAACAAAACTGTGCAACTCTTAACTGTCATACTCATCAATTCTGAAAGGCAGATCAATATCCAAATGCTCTGTCCTGTTAGCAAGTTAGTCATTTAGAAATCACCTCTTCCCGCTTGTGTTGAGACCAGTGTTTCTCACTGTGAATGATGAAATTGGTCAGGTAAATGCTGCTTGTGTGGAACTCGGGACAATAGCTGAAGGCAATGTTTGTGGTTGTCACTCTTCCCAAGAAAATGCGGACTATAATGGCTCATTTTTTTTCCTGTGAGGCTTGAATCAACCTGAATCAAATGGATAAGATCTCTTCTGTGGCTTCCTCAGTTTTTCCATCTAGCTTTTCAAATCTGAAGTGGGTACTGGGGAAAAGAGAAACTTTATGATCTACGTGAGATTCTGCTGTTGCCTTGGCCTAACTCAAAGGATTCCTAAGAAAGCAAAATCAAATTTGAGCTTGCTTCTAAAAACACATAAATGGCAACTGCCTTCCTCTCAAATCCATTCCCATTTCCTACCACTTGGGAAATCAATTACAGATGATCCCAGCTGTGACAAACCATGTGAGAGTAGGATTTAAATTATGTAATTGTAGATGTTGGAAAGTTAGTTGCCTATGTGTCAACTGCTCAGCCATGGTCACTTCACAATCAAAAAAGGCAACTGCAAAGAGCAATTCATTTGAACCCTCTCAGCCTGAGAGAAACTGCCTTCTGGAAAAGGTGGTTTTATCCACTGACTACAGGAGTGTCTCTGGTAATTACCTTTAACGCAACCACCTTTTAGACAGATAGTTAAATAGAGATGTATGTCACCTTATGTGTCACCATTCATCTACTATTCAGGACATAAAGATAATATTACATATTGATACAGTTTTCAATATGTAAGAATTCTGGGTTTCCAGCCTGCACAACTATTTTCTAGGCTGTCCCCTTGATTATTTTTCAGGCTGCCTCCAGTATTTCTGTCCTTTGACAGGAACAGATGCCCCTTGATTCTCCTTTACTCTTCAGCTCCACTGAAATGCACCAATATTTGAATATAGGTTTCACAATATTTTGGGGGCTTTAACAGGTAGCTTTAAAAAGCCCCTGCCCTGCACTGCTTTCTTTTGCAGTTGTGAGCACACCGCAATTCAACACTCTCTACAGCTAAAGGTTGTAATTTTTCTTTGCTCCAGAAGTACATTTTAAGATAAATCCAAAATGGCAAAAAGAGCACTTGAAGATGGTCTTTTCTGAAAGGGATTGTTAATTAACCTTCAGATTTCCTGTGTTTGCTAAAATCTGCATTGCTCTTTTTGCTAATTCCTCATCTCTTAACCTGTCATTTAAGTTTGTGCCCTCAGCCTTCAAAACCAAACTTTCCTATTTCTTGACCTTGCAAATAGGTCAAGGGTCTGGTTCTTTAGTTCTTTCTACCACTCTCATAGACTTCACTACAAGGAAGATTTTGAAAACTTCTGTGAACTGTCAGCATTTTCCCTGGTTTTACCCTTCTCCTTTGTTATTGGAAAATTTAAAAATTTATTACTATTGCAACAGCTTAATTTCTCTTAGATTTTGTGACTATCTAATCAGGACAAGAAATTTAGTATAAGCTTGTCCAAAACATAACATTCATCTTGTCAGGACAGCTAAAGGACTAAAAATGAAATAATTTGTCTTCAATTACCTATTACATAAAGATTTGCTGTGAATGCTGCATTCCCAAATTAAGCTATTCCTACTCCTTTCCTCTAACAAGAAAGGCTGTAATAGTCTCCCAGTCTATTTCAATATTTTAATATTTTCCTGCAACAGACTGCAAAGCAGTGCAACCCAGTGCCCACCAGAATCTTACCTGCAGCTTTTGTCCCTCACCTCCCTCTGCCAAGCACTCAAATTTGCACCCCTTGTTGCCTGCTGCCTTCATCTGGCATAGTTTAACCTGCAACCACTTTTGTCACTGCTGATCTCATCACAGATTAATCATGTTAGTTTGCAACTGACTTCACCATGCTGGCAATGCCTTGGAAAGTAACTTATTGTGTCCAAAGTCCAAGGCAGTGGGATATTTGATTTTGCTCTTCACAAAAGTCTGTTATAGTTTTTCAGCTATAACTACTTTGGAATAACACTGTTCAGTTCCAGTCTGACCACATCTGTGAGTAGCACTGTTCATGTTTTAAGTCTCGAAAAAAAATTAATAAAAGATATCAATGATAAAGAAAATTGAATAGTAGGATTATACAAGAAAACCTAGGTATTAAATCATAGGACATTTACTCTTTGAAGTGAGCAGGAATTCTTTCACGGCTGTCAGTGCCTCTCTGCAACAGGGACAAGATTCCAGCTCCACTCACACCATGCTCCTGCCCCTCTCCTTGGCCTCAGAGGCCCTGATTTCAGTTGAACACTATGGCCAGTGAGTATGTGCACACACAGTGCAGAATTTGTCTGGACTAATGTAGGCACTCCTCCATCTGAATCAGTTGGCTGTGCTGCCATCATCAATGGCATGTAGAAGTTTTAAGCTGTGATTATTCTGATTTATTTAGATGTCTGAATTAAGGTGACATGAATCACGTCTTAAAACTGCCTCTCTCACCACAGAGCTGAGAGTGACAGTGACTTAAATGTATATAGATACAAACACTAGAAATAACATCTACAGTAAAGTTGTAAACAGTATTGGGGCCAGGTGGCAGGAGCAGACCAGACAAATGTTTTCTCCACCTCCAAGAAAGTACGGTGATGTGTGACCTGCCCATGAGAAAAAGCTCTAGCCTGGAATCCCTCCTCAGTTCTTCTCATGAGATCTGTCGGGTAGCACTAGTTGAATGAGACCAAAACTATGTTAACGACTTTCCTAGCAGTTTACAGCATGGGCAATCAAGTTCCCAGTCCTTGGTCCACGGCTTGGGACACTTGATTTAATGTCTGTCCCAGTCCATTATTAAATAGAAGACAATTAAATACATATACATATACATATATATATATATATATATAAAAAATATAATATAATTAAATAGAAATTAAGTCTATTAAATCTCTTGATTTAATGTCTGTCCCAGAGTGTCATAACTATTTTGAACAGAGTCCTGATACTAAGTTTCTCTCTCTTGGCTTTAGGTGCTAAAACAGATTTAGAACCAGGAAATTTTGGAACCTGTATTATTTCTCTCTTTTCTCAGGACACCTAGGAATTTTCAGGATCAACACCTTCTCACAGACTGTATTGCTTTTTTGAACTGCTTTACTGTTAGACAAACCACAGTTTAGTATCACATGCCATCACCAAGTAACTTCAACAACTGCACATCTCTTCATCTGTTATTAAATGTTTACTTAATCCTGGAGGGAATGAGGTGCCCAAAGACACACACAGAGAGGCAAAAGACATTACTCTGTGATGCTGTTTCCATACATGACCAAAAAATTTACTGATCCCCCATCCACTGCAGTTCTACAACCTGTTCCCCAGGATGGGAAGCAGAGCTTCCCTGCCCACACTAACCTGTCTGCTTAACTTGCCCACTTACAGATGAGCCTTCCAACCCCTTGTACAAGGAGGAACAGCTTTAATAGGAGGGGTTCACCACCCTCTCTCTCTTTCTTCCAGAACAATGGGTGTTCCAGCTCAATGCTGTTTCCATACATGCAGCTTATGCCTGCAGCTGCTCAGTTAGAGAAGATAACAGAATAAATAAGCTCCTATATCCTGTTTTATTGCTTTGGTTAGACTGAGCTCTATTGGGCATCTATTAAATCTGCAGAATTACTGCGTCTTGTCAGGATATGGTATGAGATAAATAACTCTACACAGCCCTATAGAAAACAAGGTTATTCTGGCATGCACAGAAAGAGTCCCAGCTCTTGCTGGAGCTGTTATAGAAAACTGAGCTGCCTGTGAATCTCAAGCATCTCTGGCAACAACTCCACAAGAGTTTTGAAGACTTAAGTATTTAATAGCCAAGATACAGATTAAGCTGGATTTATACTCAAAGGTCTAATTCATTTGCCCAATAGAGAAAGTATCATTTCCTCATGGTGGTGTAAAAGGCTGACAGAGATATCCTAAACCTTAATGATATATTCATTACTGCGGGTTCTCTGCCTTCCAGCAAGATACTTGGCTATGCTTTCAGGGTGGAGGTGATCCTGTGCCACTGGTCACAGAATCCCTTAAATAGTTTTTATAATGACTGTTCAATTTGTATCATTTGATGTTTTCAAGAAAGGCAATTCAAACATACTAAATATCTTGATGCAACCTGGAAGCAACGTCATACCAGATGTTTCACTGAAATTTGTAACTAATGCAGAGCTAAAATGCCTTTAGTTCATACTTTATGATTAAATTTTCTCTCCATAACCCCTGCAGTAACTCTTCAGGGGACTGTAAAATCATTTGTATCATATTTTTAGAAAAATATTCCCCCAACTATTGCTAGGGAACAATTTAAATTTCTCTCTCCTGGATTTTAGTCTCAACTTCAAGGATTTCTCATCATCATCTGCAGCACAAGCTGCATGCATTTTTATACCACTTCCTCAAATATAAATCATCTTAAAATTCATCCACATGAATGTGACCTCTATATATGTTTACCTGGCACAAACTCTAGAAATTTTTTTCCCTGTTGGAAAAAACCTCAGATTGGGGAATAATTGTCTTTCTGACGGAACAGAGCATCAAGTTCATAGCCTTTGTTGTTTTGAGACCTCTCTATCCACAAGAAGTTCTCTTGTGCTGCCCTCCTGCTTGCCCTCAGGGAATTTAGCAGTGAAGAGTCAGGATTTAGCCTCTGCCCCACTAGAAATTACTCATTTTCCCATCTTTGTGGCTTATTTCAGGTGCAGCCTCAGCCTTGCATCATACAAGTCTTGCACTGACCTGTCTTAGGAGGAAAAGAAAGTAAGACATGGGCAGGGAGATGGAGAGAATGTTGCAGCCAAGCTGCCATGCAGAATCCCACACCCAGCTCCCTTTGCCCACTCCACCCAGCTGGAGAGCTCTCTTTCTTGGTTCCTCACAGCATGAACAGGAAGAAGAGGTTTTGAATGACATCTCTTTACTTCCTTCTCTTCAGAGTCTGCATTAATGAGATACGCAGATTAGCAAACCAAAGTAAATTATTTCCTGACACAAATTAGGGGATATGAATCACTGATTACTAAAGCAACTTTGAGGTGTCTCTTTGCATGGCTTATGTAAAACAAAGGGGAAAGTGACAGCCACACAAAGCTCTGGTGATGTCTGTAACACCCTTGAGGAAGTAAGAATGGGTAGATACTTCTACAAGTATATTTCACAGCCAACAAAATTATAGAATGATTTGGGTTGGAAGCGACCTTAAAGATCATCTAGTTTCAATGTTATGAGGCACCTCCAGAGGCTAATGACATGAATTTTAAATTTAGATGGTATAAGACAGGCCTTTAAATCCATCCAGTTTGTATTGCTGCCCTCTCAGTGTGATTTCAGAAGCTTCAGCAATGCAAGATCTGTGAAAAACAGGCTTTTACTCAGTATACTGGAGCCTTGACATCTGAGTCACCCCAATCTAAGCACAGTAGATTTTGTGACACATTAAATCAGAGTCAGCCTTTCCTCCTCTGCCCTGCTGAAAGACAGTGTATTGGTGGCTGCTCACCTGAGAGTCCAATGTAATAACCACAAAGTTCTATGGAGCCCAAAGGTGAGTATGTGTCAATAAACACAAAATCAGCATTTTGTGAGCAACTGTGGCACAGAGGTCTCAAGCAGTGAAATGTTCTGTAAGTTTCCTTCAAGATCCTGCTTCCACCAGTATTGGAAAAAGTCACCAAAGTCTTTTCATCTCTCCCAAGTAACTCTCGTAAACAACAAGGAATGCTGTGGTCCTAAAACTTCACATTTCACAATAGAATACAGACCAATTTTGATCATTCCATGTACATGAACTTCCAACTTCTCAGTGTCAACTCCTCCTTTTGAACCTCTTAGCATGCATTCAGGACCCTGCTCAATAAACAAATGTCCTTCAACATTCAAGAAGCCACCTGTTTTAGCTTTAGCAATGCAGCAAGGACATGTTCTTGCATTTCCCTTCATTACCATACTGTCAGCCTCTTAAATTAACTCTCAAAATCCTATTTCCAAGTCATAGACAAAGGTGACAGGAGAATTTATGGGGTTTAATTTGAAATATTGCCCTGTTCCCTGCAATTAAGTTTATTTCTCTAAGTTGGATGAGAAGAAAAATGTCTTACTCTGGTACACCCATTTCTGTTACACCTGGTGATTCTGCATTAGCATTTGCCTCATTAAATCAAATGTCTCTATATGACACTGATGATGTTAAGATTTGGAAAAGAAACTTTAGGATCAGTCCCAGTAGAGAAAGAACAAAAATGTCTGGATGTGGATGCACCATAATGCATGGAAGAAGTGGGGTGTAAGAACGGCATGTGTTGGCACCTAGATTAGCTCATCATCAAGTTCATAGAGTATCTACCAACAGTTTCTGCATGTCTCACACCCAGGCTGGGTTAAAAAAGGAGAGTCTAAAATAAAGAACATCCTACATCAAGACTAAAACAAAGATTCAAGATATTACAAGATGATGGTAAGAAGATGAGAAACAGGAAATTTCATTTAAATATAAAAAACTCTTTACCTGAAGCGGTGTTAAAAAATGGTAGTTTTGGAGTCTTTGCTCTTGGAAATATTCAAAACCACACCTGGCATGGTCTTAAGCAAACTGCTTTGGTTAACCCTGCTTTGAGCAGGCATATTGGACTAGAAAATCTTCTGAAGTCCCTTCCAACCGCCATGATTCTGTGATTCTATCAGGGCTGGATCCTTAAAACCTCTTCTTAAGGAGACAAACAACCACGAGCAAATTCTCTGAATGAGATGCAATGGGATAGTGAGACAAGATCAAGGTCACCATCAGCTTCTGTGGGTGTAAAAATGCTTTATCCAAAACTATCAACTAGTCATCAAACTATGGAGAATCCAGGAAATTTGATGAGTGCTCAGTAATCAGAATCCTTTGTACATTTTTCCTCCACAATGCATATGGACCAAACTACCTTGTCTACCTGATCAACTTGATCATCTCAGATGCCTGAATGGTGGATATGAGACCTGGACACATGTGTCTTAGTGCTTGATATCCTTCAGGTATGAGGATGGGAGAAAATGAGATAACCTTTCCTTTCAGGTAATATCTGCCTCTGAGCTTTATAATATTGTTTCTACAATGGTGAGGCATTATTTCCTACAATGATGTGATGCAATATGTGGCAGTGTAAGCTTTTTCCTCCCTAGAAGCACTGTAAAATTCAGTAAAATTTAATGTAACATTTCCTCAGATGGGATAAATTAATAGTGACCCAACTCTTGACCTTTGTTCATTTTCAAACTGCAATTGACTGCTTGTCTAAAAGATATGGGCTAGTTAGATAGGGGAAGCCCAAGGACCTTTGTTTTAGCCCAGCTCAGCCAGACTATCAGAATGAGCCCTTCTTGACGCAGAGTTGACAGCTACATTAACTTATGAGCTAAAACACTCAACACATTAACTCACATTTAACTTAATCAAAAAATACAACACATTATGTCTAATTTTGAATGTATGATTCTCCATTTTAATGCTAACAAACAGTGCAAATTGACATGTTAATGCAGTAGCTCAGATTAATCTTATTTCTGTTAGCTTCCATCAAAATCTTAAGGACTGCAAGACTTGCTTCTGTTCAACTCTGTTTACTCCTCTCCTCCCTTGATCTCCAATCTCGAGCACACAACACCTTTATGAACAGACTGTTCTGGCAGTACCAACAGAACAATGATGAAATGTGCTGCATATCAAAGGCAAGCAGCACCATCTGCCAGCTCTTTGAGAGCACTGCAAGAAACAGCAGGCTTGTAACAAACTTGGACAATCCTGCAGTAGAACTGGGTGAGAAAAGGAAAGACGGTATTTCTTACATACTCCTCAATTCTATATAAAATTCTAGAGTAAAGATATCCGTTTTGTGCCATTGAGTGAGTTCATGACTCAAACTAATAAAGTTTTTTTTAATATACCAAACTGCATGTTTTTTCTGAACATTTTGATTTGTTGCAATTAAAAAGCATTCAAAGTAATATGCTGGTTTAATTTAAAGGGTTTGAGGAAAAAAATTCCTAAGGTCCAAGATGGATATCTGGCAAAAGAGACCTTGACCATAAGCATCCATATACAACCAATATTCTCTTGTCTCAGATGATCCTTTAATTTCTCCCCAGAGAATCCCCAAAAATAGAGTGCAGGAGCTGTTTCTAGTCCACCCATTTCTGTTCTTTCACTCCATCCCCTCTCCAGATGTGTGAGTATCTGAATGAATATGTTCCTCTGCACAGGGACAATTGGCCAGAGACTTTCCAAATACTCTTTTTGAAGAAACTCCAGGGAAACAATGCTTTTTCTGGTAGTACACAACCAGGTCAGTTATGAAAACAGCCTCCTCTGAGGAGGAGTTGATCCAAGCCATTCTTGCTGATAAAAGAAAAAAATATGAAAAAAGTAAAACCAAGATAGTTCTCCAGACCTCTAGCTTCCAAAGAATAAACACAACACAGTTTTGAATCTCCTAGAAATCCCCTTTCCACAGACTGCTCTTTGGTACCGTAATGCGAATTAGGTTTCTGACGGATAACATGTTTTAATTAGTGACAGTAGCAGACTGAGTGAGAGGAAAAGAAGGTAAGTTAGTCTGCAGATTTGCAAATTCTGGCACAGAAAACTTGTGGCACAGCAAGAACTAAAATTCAGGAGGATCCAAATACTAACACAAGGCAAACACATGCCTTTTCAGATGCTTAATACAGACTTCACATACTTCTAAAAGCCATCGGTTGAGTCCAGACAGAGTACCAGCTGGTGTCTGGAGATAAGGTGTTTTGACTTTTAACTTGTCACTCATTTGTCACTCAAATGAAAAACTGCAGAACTCACAAGATGACTAAACCAATATTTGAAAAATAAAGGACATCCCTCCAGAGAAAGCCAGTATTCCACATGTTAAACCAGTAAGTGTACGCAGATGATTAGCACTGAACGGGTGCTGGTTCTACTCATACAGTATAAATCAAGCTTGTGAAATACTAAATAAAAGAAAGTAGCAAAAAATGTGCATCTGGGATGATCAGCTTCTGGCTCATCACACAACCTGCCTGGCCAGGCTGGCCAGTGGCAAGACAAAAGAGAGTCCCTGTGGCTTTCAGTGATGATTCTGTGTTCTTTTGCAGCCTTGCTCATGCTCAACCTCTCTTTCCATGGGAATACAGCAATTTGCAATGTCATTAACACATAATTTACTATATTTTTGTACTAGAAGGACTGAAGTGAAACTGGCTGTTGTTACATTTTAGCATCTTTTCTGATAAGTTCTGTATCTTTCACATCTTTGTCACATGCACAGGGCTGCCGTATAGACATGTGCCTGCAGTGTAACCCTCACCACCCATATGCTTACAAAGATAAGCATGTAGCATATAAGGCTAAATGCAAAATGGAATGTGCATAGGAGACAGTCACTATACTCTTTACCTGAGAAAAACAATTTTTTTCCTGTTTTCCGAAGTATAACATGTACATATTCTCAACTTCTTGATACTCATTAGCTTGATAACACACACTATTTGTTTCTGGGGTTGTTTTATTTATTTTGCAAGTTCACCAAGTTTTGTAAATTCTCTGGAATTCAACACACATGTGCACAGTCACACAAGTCTACTATAAATCCTTCTTGTCAGAGATCCATCAGCTAAAGTGAATTAGAGATGCTGATTTCATCCCCATTTCCAAGTGATCTCTGGCTAGTGGCACAGCCTAGTGTTAGGTGCTGAGATACTGAGGCATCCCAGAGATGCAGCTGGGGTGGAGCTGAAAAGAGGCTGTCAAAGAAAGCTTGGAGCTGCAGAAAGATCTATCCCATGGGGACCGTGTAGCTGGAGGAAAGGCTCGAGCACTTTGTCTAAGGTCCAGCCAAGAATTACAGCTCGGAACAGAGACAAAAGATAAACTCAAAGCTACACCTGTTAAAAGGCTGGAAGGTGTCTTTCCAAGTTAGCTAAAGACTTATGCCAGAAGCCACTTTGGAAGAGTGCCATCAGCCCTGCTCCTGGAGCTCTGGGCTTTCTCTCAACCCAACACTGAAGTAAAGCAGCGGCATTACCAGCTCGTATCCAAAGAATTCTGACTGGGAAGGATCGCTGGCTTATGGCTTAGCTTATTGCTTGGGACAGGACTAGATCTGAGAGCCACAGACTAGGAGCAGGGCTGGAAGATGACAGAAAGGGCTGCAAAATATACCTTCTTTGGACATGGTGCATCTGGGAGAAGGTTTGTGCAACCCTGTCCAAGGGACACTCTAGGATTAGGTTTAGGGTCAGGTTAAGAGAAAATGCCAGCACAAAACTATAGCTGTAGGGACCCAGGAAAGAATATTCCAAAGCAAACTAAGGGCTAATGCCCTAAATCTTTGCAAAGGAATCTTCAGCCCAGAGGAAGCTCTTGTCTTAGGGGTAGTGTAGTTTATTCTCACAGGGACTTTCTAAACCTCACTAACACTTTTTGATTTAATAGTGATTAAAGGAGTTGCATACAACAGCACTGGTAACATCACTAGGAGATAACTTCACAAAGGAAGCAACAGGAGGCAATGTTGATTAGGTGACAATTTGTTACAACACAATAAAGGGTGTCACCTATAGTGGTTTTTGTTTTAATAATGTTTAGGTGCATTACAAAGCTCTTGCGTGTTTGTGTCCCTATTCAGTAGCCCTGAATGCAGGTTTTACTGACTGTCCCCAAGCTCACAGTCACAGGCAAGTGGTAACTCAGGCTGAGTACTGATCAAGAGGAGCTTAAAGAAAAATATTGCAAACTTTTTACAGAGTAATAGTCACTGCTGCTTTCTCTTGTATAAGAACTAGACCCACTAGAATAATCTCAGTGATGAATAACCTTCCTCCTGTCTTCTCTGTCAGTGCTTTCATAAGTCTCTGTTGGATTAAATGCACACAAAGCCACTCACACACATCTCTGAGATCCCCATGAGCTGAAGGCATCAGAGCTGCCACTGAAAGGAACACACTGTGCTCAGGTCTGCAGAGGGCATGTAGTCTTACACAGAGAAACGGCACAGTGGCATCTAGTGGTTATCACTGCCTTAGCTGACACAGAGCAACAACAATTCTTGATTCATTAGGGCCATGACTTGCACCAGTGCTGAGACAGGGGAATTTAAAATCTGTAGGGCTATAAAAGCTAAACTATAAAATACAAAAGCTAAAGGGTAGGGAAAATCTGGAGGTCTGTCTTTCTGCTTCCCTCTCACCTGCAAAGAAACCCCCTGGCATGAGGGATCACCCCCAGGCTTGGCCATTCTCAATAGCTCTTCCAACAGCTTTCATGAATTAGTCCTTAATTTCTTCCCAATTCTCTTTCATCTGCTTCCACATATTCCACAAAAATACTTCTTGATCATATGGATATTTGTACTATACAGGTATTTGTCATCTATTTTCATTGTTTGTTGATTATTAGGAAACAGGTCAGTTCAGTTCTTTCTAAACCTCTGTCACCTTCATGCTCTTCTCTAAAATAATTTCAATTTTTTGTTGGGATTTTTTTTTTTTTTTTTTAGCAGAGCAGTTCCACTTTTCTGTCATGGTGCAAATAAAGGCAAGCTTATGTATCATTCAGATAATTATGGAATTGATGTTGTCCATTAGCAACTCAGGCTAAGAAACTCCAGAAAAGCAAACAAGGTTGGTGATAACTGCCCTACACATGCTTTTTTCCAACCCCATCCCCAAAATTGTCAATTCCTTAATGAAATCTAGATAAGCATAAAAAATAAAACATCAATATAAAATCAGGCAAAAGAAGCAACCAGACTATACCTTGGAAGAAAAATACTGCCTGACACTGTATTCAAATACTCTGGCGTATTGCACTGCCATCCCAGACTGACCAAGCTGAAAGGAAAGGAGTAGGACAAGGTTGCAGAACCCTGTCCCATCAGCCAGAACTCCCAGGGATGCAGGTACCAGTAGAGCTGCCTGGATGTGCAGGCTCTTCCTTACAGCCTTGGTTCCACCAACCTGAAACAAACAAACAAACAAACTAGTAGAGATCTACATCTATAATGCCTAATCAATATACTCCTTCATTACCACTCTTGATATTTTTCCCCTCTTTTTAAAGTTTCCCTGGGTGTACACACACTGCTGTACTTTTCAACTCCCTCAATATCAACTCCCTCATAGTCTTGTTAAACCATTTCTCAAATATCCTTAAAACACTTCTGAAAGCTTCACGAAAACACAGGCAAAGCCAGGCTGGCCTTATACAATGTGTTTATGGGAGTTGAAGGCAAACTGTCCTATTCATGGGTAGAAAAGAACCAGTGCAGCCCAGAGAAGCTAAATGAGGAAGGTTTCTATATTCAATGACTTAGTAAAGCAAAACACCAAAGGATGAAGCTGAGGTGGACTTGTAAGCAATACATGAGATGTCTGAAAATCCTGATTTCTGCCAAAACACGTATTTGTAACAAGATCATACAGCTTCAGCCTTTCAGTAAAAACTAGGAAACATTTGACTGGTTTTAGACTTATTTACAGTCCCTCTAACACAATCTGACTAGCATATTAGGTCTGTGGTGCTGCCTCTTAAATTTTCAATGGGCTGACGCTTTGACTTTCTTGAGCAGAGATGTTAAGTGGCCATACAGATGCTGCAAACACATGTAGTGCTTGTCTAGCAGAGTTTCAGTGATTCGATGTGTAGAACTACACAGAGCTATTAAGCCTGTATGGCAAAAGCTGACCTCAGCAGAAAGCCTTGCACAGAAATAGTTTGTCATGCAAAAGAAAGCATTAACTCTGCTAGAAATGCTGTGTTCACTGGACAGGTAGCTGGCAGAGAAGGGCCTTTGTAGAGTCAGGACCACTGGAGGTGAACTTTAGACCTAAAGGTAACTCTGAGTGCTCAGGGTCATATTCAGAGTTTTAATATCTGTAGGGATCGAGGCTGCAAAATCTTTGTGTGCCATTGCTCAGTCACTTTCAAAGTGAAAAATGTTTTCCCATCACGTAACAAGAATTTCCTTTTTTGGAATTTTCCTTGGTTGAAACATTTTCCCTGGTCCTTTCTCAAGACACAGTGGGAATTCAGGCTAAGGAGGCTCTGAGGAGGCTCTCCGCACCATGGAGAACAACCTGTGCTCATGGGCATTCGGAGTGACTTCCAAGGCTTTTCTATACAACAGGTCAGCCTATATGTCATACATTCAAGTCAAACCTATTTTTCTTAATGAAAGACAGCTATTCTCACTTTATTACAACAGATGTTTCTCCTTGGCACAAATGGTCAATAAAACAAGGCAGTCATTATGCTGAAAAATGTCAAGACACTTACTGGATTTCTGCAACATTATGTTAACCACTACAATTGTATTTTCTTCACAATCCCAGGGTGATTTCCAAAGTGACAGACCGTGTGGCCTGCCATAAAACTACACATGACCTAGTCAGCCCTGAGATTCATGAAGGAACTAATTCTATTCAGCACAGAAGTGAGGCTCGACTGGAGATACTGCTAAAAGATCCTCTGAATTGCAATACATTCTTCTGCACCAAGCATCAGGCTACTTCCTGAAAATATTATTGGTTTGGTTGAAATGGTTTTGTGTAATTTTTTCTTTTAATGCAGAATATTCTGGTAGATCTGCCAGAAGACGCGAAGGATTTTATTTAGCTGCTAAAATGCTGTTTCTGTGTGGTCTTGTTATATACTTCAAGCTAGAAAGTTTGAGACTTGCCGTACTTGCAAGTTGCCTGATCAAGTTGAAGAAAACAGGGAAATGGACCCAGAAGAAACTCTTTCTCTTTTTTTCAGCAAAACAATAATTTGTTTTTCCATTCTGTTCCTATTCTCTCTTTGGAAATGTAAGCACAGGAAGAATTGTCATCATGTACTCCGTGGGACAAATTTTGAGAACTCCTGTCTCATGCAACTAACTGAATTTGAAAGGTTTTCATGCTTCTAAACCAGATGCTCATGCTTGCACCCTCTCTGATATACCAATATCTGAGACATGTCCTCCTCCATCATGCATTCCCTTGCTTGTCACAAGTTCAGCAGCATCCTCAGCACAGAGGCATCCTCAATAAACCAGATCCTTATTGACTATTTTCCTTTTGCCACTGAAATCTGAGGGTTCAGTCTATGTGAACTTAAGCTACTGGAAGTCAGAACTATCAGGATCCTGCCAGACTCTTGTCCCTGAACATGCCCCTTCCCTTGTGCAGACGTTTTGTGAAGTTTAGATAGATCAAATTTAACTGCTGAATTCAAAGCCATGACCTGTCAGCTGGGTCTCCCCAAATTCCTGCTGTCACTGCTTCCAGCAGCACCAGAATGAAATGAGGTCACACCAGTAGCACTTCCACCAGCAATGGCCACTCCTCCCAAACTTCTTCATGGGCAACAGTAAAACTGGTCTGGCAGCTATTAATGTTGAAAGTACTTCAAAAATAGTACTTGCTGCTATTTTGAAGGGGTGGGTGAATCTTCAGATCCCAGGAGAACAAAGGCTTCCCAGCTCAAGGGAGGGACCTCTGACAGGTATCCTGCATCAAACAATGATCTAGAAAATGCTACTAGAAATCCTTCTGCTTCATCTTTGCAATCTTGCTGTCTCACACGGCCCAGATGAATGGCAGGTGACTTTCTGCTTCAGGGTGTGTCACTGTTCCCTATCTCACTTGCTATCAGGATATAACCTAAGAGAGGAGACATCTGGGAAATGTGGTACCTTCTGTTGTCATGCATAAAGAACAAACCTCATACGGCAGCAATCTGAGCTGTGGGTGCATGATCAGGTCAGACTGGGTGCCTCTAAAACTACTGGGTTTTCAACACAATTTTGAGAGTCCAAAAATGTTGACAAAATGGCTGTGAAAGAGGCTAATCCCAAATAAACTATGACACAAAGAAGTGGAATGACAAGTTGCCCTGGGAACCTGAATGGCCACAATAGTAAAGAATTAGGAGAGAAGGACCTGGATTTGAATATGAAATTCCACCTCACCTGGAGGTGAATGCTCCATTTAAACAGCAGAAGAGGACAGATGTCTGATTCCAGCCTTTTGGTAACTCCAAGTGACTAAAATTAAATGCAGGTTAATAACACAAATGAAAAATGTTCATTCAGGCAAAGCATGTTTTACGGTGAACTGCACTACAGAAATACTCAGCCCCATCTCAATTTGGAAGTCAGAAAGCAACCAGAACTTGTAAAGTCAGAATGCCTCTGTGTTACACTCCTTATGATCATCTGCCAAGGCAGGAGCCAGGCAAGACTCCTGGAATACAAGATTATTTCTTACATTTGTAATATTGATTATCTCAGTGTCCTGTAGAAGTGTTCTTCAAACACAGCACTTCCTTTGTCTAGTAACCGATGTCAGGTGTGGTGTCAGCCGGCTCCCCTGCACACACCCATGAGGTGTCACAGGATCACACATGGAACAACGTATGCTCATCAGCCTGCTAACCTCAGAAATCTGTAAAGCCCCTCCTAATCCTGTCCCTGCAAATATCTACGTCTCTTTAAATGTACACACAATAACTTAGCTCATTAACCTCTGCAAACAAAGTATCTTTCCTCTATTCCCCTGTGTATGTACCATGAGCCACATGAGACTTTTTGGCACTAATACATCAAAGCTCGTGCTCTAATGCAGAAGCATCTAAACCTTTGTCGAGATTCCATTCAAACACTGTCTTCACTGAGATAGCAAAGCCCCACACGAGCTCATTACCACCTGTTATAAATATTGGGGAATTAATTCGTTCTTTTTAGATAGATATCCTGTATAAAAATACATACAGTATCAAATGCCACTGCCTCCTTGAAATAAAAGTGTGGTGCAACTACAAGCCGCTTCCAGGAATGAGAGACCCATTCACCTGCAAAACAAAGAAGGGAGTCCCCACCAGGAGATGGGCCTTATCCAGAGACGGGATTGCTACCGACCTGGTGCTCATCACCTGATTGGGATCTTATCGGACCGGTGGGCATGAGAATGCCAAGTTCCTGTAAGTCTAATCAGGAGCCCCAATACTGCCTGGAAAACCGTTCACCAGACCAGCAGAGGGGAAGAAAAGAAATATGAATTTGAAACCCCAACAGAGTGGACAATGGGGTGACGCAACTTTTGCCTCAAGCAAGAAAAACTGTATGAAAGCGGACTGTGCAAGGGCAGAATTGGTGAACCAGGGAGGATACGGCATGCTGTCGGATGTGAGGTTCACCCAGCATCAATCCCGGGGTCCATGCTGTCCGATTGATTTTGGCTTTTTCCATAAAATTCTATTTCACAAAATTTATCAATAAAATGGCATTTTTATGAAATTGGACTTGTTATTTATAACACCACCTTTAATGAGTTTTGTCTGAAGGCAACTGATTTATCACATGGTCTCTACCGTTTCCCTCTTTTTTGCATTTATCACTCGACTAATATTTGTCAGCACTGTCTTATGGGTGTTTCCAGAACACACATAAGAACGTCCAGCTGTTCCTGCAGAACTGTTTCCTGCAGAAACTCACTAGGAATTTGATGAGGCAGTAAAATCTGTCTTAAAAGGTTCTTATTCAGCAGTAACATGTTTCTTGGTGCTACAGAAATGTTAAATACAACCATTCAACTTACTGTAGCAGACATCCGTAGAAATAACTCTTATCTTTATGCATGTGCTTCTATTAGTCACTCTCTCGCCTTGCCCCCAGTTCTCAATTGTCTCTGCTAATTTACACGCTATGAAGTGATTCTTTTATGATTTCTGGGTTTGAGAATTTTACCTGGAGCTAACGTCATGCTAATTGCTCAACAGTTCACTGACTCTCATGTTTCATTTTTTCACCACATAGTGGAACCTACTAGACCCTTTTTAGAAATACTCATTGATGGTCTGCAAAGCAGCTCCCATTTGCTGTAGAATAATAGACATGTTTTAAGATCTACTAAGTGCCACAAACCTGAACCTGCCTGCTCAGCAGCCTGCCCTTTTAGGGATGGAAATGCCAACATGTCAGTATTTTGGAGCCATTCTGATAAACACATTTATTCCGTGTATCTCTGTGCCCCCCTTTCTGAAAATTTTTGAGGGAAAACTTGAGCCCTTAAAAAGGGCTGTCTATTCTTACTGCTCTAACAGCTCCATTCTCCCAAAACCCAGGACTGAACCATACTGAAGAGTGCTATTTGTGTGCATGAAGCAGTGGGGATGTGGATGGGGATAAAATTTAGACAACTTCTGAAAAAATCTATTTCAATGGTACATTAAATTCAGCTACAATTACTATACTACAAAATTCACAACTCACTTAATCGTGTAATCCTAGCTCTGCAAAAGCCTTTGTCTGAATCTGTGCCCAATACATAGCCCCAAGCCTTAGGGCCCACCTGCAATGTGTAATCTTTGGGGGAAGGGGGGACAGAATACCAGCTTTTCTCATCAGTTGTTTCCAGTGCTTTTGAACTCGGATGCTTTATTTTCATACCAAAGAGCCACCTGCACGCTGTGTTGCTGGACTCAAAAGTTTCCAAGCGTTTGTTGGATGCAGGCGGTTTACCAGGGGCTTAACAGCACTTCTCTCAGCATGCACCAGCCCCCTCCCCCTGCTTGTATTTCCCCAGACTGCAGCAGACTCAGCCGGGCTAATTCCTGAAGGCGAGCCTGCGAATTGAAAACATTTTTTTTTCAGATCTAGTTCTCTGCGTTTGTTTTCATAGAGGCTGTAGCAAAGCAGCTCGGCCATCCAACAGCACAGATCCCTGCTCTGCCTTCCTTCTCCCTGAAGGCCTGCGCGGGGTCTGGCCCAGGCCCGGGCACCCGCCAGCGCTGAGGCGGGAGCGTCCGGGAGCGCTCTGGGCAGGGCAAGATCCTCGGAAACTGCTGGAAGCAGACTAAGAGAGCTTTCCCCGGCACACCAGAGCTCACCAGGGCCACCTGCAGCACGGTCGTGCCCCCGGCAGCTCCGAAACTCCACGGCTGCCCGGCCGCCGCCACCGCCCTCTTCCTCCCCCGCCTCCGCCCCTCAGCGCCTCCCCCCGCCCCGTGCGCCGCAGCGGCTGGCGCGGCCGCTCCCCATTGGCTGCGGCGCTGCCCGGCCGCCGGCGCGGCCAATGCGCGGCAGCCACGGCGGGGCGCGTGGCGCGGGCGGGGCGGGGCGGGGCGGGGCGCGCAGGCCGTGGCGACGGCGGCGGCGGCCGAGGGAGCGGGGCAGCCATGGGGGTGCGCGGCGCGGGCCGGCTGTGGTGGGGTAGGAGCCGTGAGGGCCCGGGGGCGGTCTGAGGGGGCAGCGGGACACGGCGGGATGCGAATTCCCTTTCCCTGGCTTTGCGGGTCCCATCGCGGCGGGAGGGAGAGAGGCCCGGGGCCGTGTGGCCGCTCTGCCGGGGCGGCGGGCGGAGCGGAGAGCCTCCTGAAAGGAGGTTGTCGCCAGGTGGGGATCGGCCTCTTCTCCCAGACTGCTTGCACTAGGGCTAGAGGATATAGTCTTAAGGTGCACCAGGGGAGGTTTAGATTGGACCTTAGGACCAATTTCCTCACACACAGGGTAATTAGCTGCTAGAACGGGCTGTCCGGGGCGGTGGTGGAGTCATCGTCCCTGAAAGTGTTTTAGGAAAGACTGGACGCGACAATGGGTGCCATGGTCTGTTTGACGTATGGGTGGATTGGTCATGGGCTGGAGTTGATCTCAGAGGGCTTTCCCAAGCCCATTGATTCTGTGGGGGCAGCGCTGGCAGTCGGGGTCTGGCTGTGGCCGGTCTGTGCCGCGGGGGTTGCTCGGTGGGTTAGGGAGGCACACGTAGAGAGATCCGAGAGATCCTAAAGATCCGAGCAGAAAAAATAAACCATAAAAAGAAAGCGATGGTTATCTCGCACCCTAATCAAAGACCTTCTTTGATTTGAGTGATTTGAGCCAACGGCGGTGTTCGTGCCTGTCTGCCCTGCCTTGCGATCCGGTGCCTTGGGGGCAGGCCGAGTGCAGTGACCGAGGTCAGACGGAGGAGTCCGAGCGGGGCTGATGTTCCCCGTCCCCTGCTCCTGCTGCCGCCTCTTGTGTGCCGGGGGAATCGGTAAAGGGCTCCCGCTCGGGCCCTTGGATGGAAACGCCGAAGGTGCCGGGAGCTGTGCTCCAGGCTGTGGCTCGCCGAGCGCACGTGTGCAGGGATGTGTGGGCTCGGCACACCGAGCACTGCTGCGGGAGGGGGCAATGGTAGGAGGAGCTCACAGAATCATCATCATCCCGTGACAAAAGCTTTTTTAATAATAGATCTCCCGACTTGCAACTTAGTGGTTCAGCTAGGACTAGTAATACCACCATGGTGCTGCCTTAGCTGGTTTATTGATGCTTCTGTCTGTGTGATTTGCTTACGTTAGAAAACAACTTTTGAAATCAGATTATCGGATTGGTTTTTTTTTCCTTAATAACAAGGACAGATTTGCATTTATCTGGCTTAATACTTGTAGGAAAACGATCTTTTTCTTTGCTAAAGTTGAATTAAATCTTGAATGTTTTACTACAGAAAGGAAAGTTATGCCACCAGTTCATGACTCATAGTTTAAAAAAATGCAGTGATGGGGAACTAGGTGAATTTCACCATGTGCTTTCTTTTGGAAGTTCTCTTTAGCAGGTGTATTTACATAAGCTAGAACTTCTCTCTTTCAAGGGACAGAAGTGGCTGAGAGAATTTTGTCTTCTGAATGTATTCTGCCAGAGATCACCTAAAAGGTGAAGCGAGAATATGCTGATTTCAATTTAATGGTATCATTCTGTCTAGAGGAGGTCTTTCCTCTTGAGAGTCAGTGTAACATTCAAGGAGCTTTTCCCATCCTTATTTTCTTACTCTACCCCAGCAGCAGCTGTTACTGTAGGTCACTGTAACATGCTGTGACAGCCACGGATTGCCTTGGAAGTCAGTTGGTCAGTGCTGACGAAGTGTTGCTTGTGTATGGGCATACTAAAGAGACAGAGCCAATCTAACACATACATCTGGTGGTGGAATCCCATTTTGATCACCCCAGAAGAAAAGGGTTGCATCCTCGTGCTAAAAGAAACCAATAGGATGGGGCAGTGGTGCAGTGGAGAGGGCACTGGTTTATGGTGTGGCAATTTAGTCCTGATCTCTGCTTGAGTAACCTGGAAGATGTTACTTCTGTCAGCTTTCCTCTCCTGCAAATAGGGGTAATGAAACTGGCTTTTATTGCGTGGGACTGATAAAGTGCAGGTGATGCTGTACAGTCTGTATACCATGTGCTGTAGAGGTTCTGCATCATTGACCTGTTTTTCTCTCATATTGAGTCTTGAGAGAGAATGTGCAGCTTCCCATTCAAGCTGTTAACCACTTGCAGCAAAGCTTTTTAATATCTGGTTCTGACTCAGACTGGATGTCTGAGCTCTTACTCCCTCCAGTCACAAGTGGATTAAGAAAAGTCTTTTGTCATGTGGATTTTGTAGCAGAGGTGTTTGTCATCTCTCATCAAGTCATTTCTCAGTCTCCCTGGTTGACTATGTAGAAGGAAGAATCAGATTTTATGTACAAAGTCTCAAGCAAAAATAAGTTCCAGAAGTTATCAGAAGTACAAAGCCATAAGAAAAGGCACTTTTCTTCTACCTTTTAATGTTATTCTTTTAGCATTCTCAGGGCGCTTGAGTAGTTAACCAGAGAGATTTAGCAGTCTTTCTCCAGTCTGTTCCTAAAGACACAAATTAATGGTAGACTAAGATCCTCGTGAGCAAGAATGATGCACTACCAGGGCATCAAGTGCTGGTCCTAAAATCAGTATAAGTGTGCCAATCCTAGTTGGGACAGTCCTGTGTGATGTGATCCTATAAAAGATGTGTTTGAGTGCCTGCTGTGCAAGAGGTTTGAACAACTGGCTTAGGAGTTTCTATAAGAACTGAAAGAAAACATAGCTGATGGTGGAGATCCCTGCAGAAGTTCTGATGGTCTGGTACCAGCAGGAGTTAGGGTAGGAGCTTTGACACAAGTCTGTGGAGAGCCATAGCAGTGGCACAACTCCAGCTAGCTTTAGGCACAGACCCTATTTTACGTGAATCATGTTTTAAGTGAGGAGGGAGAGCATATATCTTGCCTTACCTTCCTTTTTAAATCTGGTCTGACTAGAATCCCTTCCCAGCACTGGTGATTTGTGAAGAGTGGGGAGATGGTTGAGCCATGGCTACAGGAGGGTCGTAAATGTTCCAACAGGACTGCTGATGTCTTTGCTTTTCGTTGTAGGCACAGTGAGCTGCACTTTGTTCCTGGCAGTTAACGGTTTATATTCAGCCAGTGATGATGTGATAGAGCTCACACCAACTAACTTCAACAAGGAGGTCATTCAGAGCGAGAGCCTGTGGCTTGTGGAGTTCTATGCCCCATGGTAAGAACTGCAGCTGTGTTCTTGCTTGCTCTTATGACTGAGGAGCAGCACAGGAATCTGCTGCTGATCAGCTCAAGGGTTCCTTCACTTGTTGGTAGCATAGTTTTTCAGTTTGTTGGCCTCATGACTAGCAAAATAGCTGTACTTGGGATTCCTGCTGTAAGTATTTTCATGAGGGAAAAAGGCAGGAATTAGCATTTCAAGTTGGCAGATAGAGTCTGGTAGCAAAACCTACGCCATTTTTCTACTGGATTTTTTTCTGGTTAAATTAGTATTAAAAATTACTGATTAAAGTGCAGTAGGTAAGTGAGAAAATTTCTCATTTCTGTGTTTCTGAGAATAATTCTGATGTAATAGCACAGATCTGAACTCACATTTAAAATTTCCAATTTCCATTTAAATATACTGGCTTTGTGCATCTTAATTTAGCATCCCTCTTTGTGTCCTGTTCTGCTCAGGTCCAGCGTATGGAGTCTATTCCATTTAAATTCTGGTGATATATATATATATATTCTATCTTTGTACAAATACTCTGTGATACTGACATCCAAAGCTCCACATTCTGGAGAAAATGGCCTTTTGTTGCAGCAGCTTGACACTTTTTGGAGAGGTTTAGGGGGAGCCTTGCTGTGCCTCTTTGAGTGTTGCTGCACTCTATATAATGTGGAGGTTTTTCTTCAGAAGCCTGAGTGATGGTGTGATCTTGTGGCACAGGCTCTTTTCATGAGTAAATCCTCAGTCTCCTACTGTTTGATGTGAGTGACTAAAATAGTTGTCAGATCTGAATGACATTTATCATTTTTTTGTTTGTTTTTTCTAAAAGGTGTGGTCATTGTCAAAGACTAACCCCTGAGTGGAAGAAAGCAGCAACAGCTTTAAAAGTAAGTTTAGCCTTTCAAATGTGCTTGTAGAAGTGGATTGAAGAGAGTTTGGCTGTTTGGTATCTGGATTGGGAACGTGAAGGGGTTTGGTCTTTACAACCATTATCACTTTAATCATGCTCGTCTAGCCAGGAAGGTGTTATTCAGGAACTTGAAAACTTGGGATTTTGGTTTGGTTTGTTGTATCCTTTTTAAAAGAAGCCATTGACTTGTAGAGGAAGAAAGTCAGTTCTGTCCCTGTGAATTCTCATTACTATTCTCTAGGAGTGAAAACAGCTTTTTAAGTCATTAGTATTGACTGTTTTTTCAATTACAGAAAAATTAGTCATATTGTGATTGCCTATGTAAAATATATATATATTCTCCTTTTTAGAAAACCAAACAAAATAATGAAACAATTTAAAATTTTATTTTGTCACACTGAAGAAAGAAGTGGACATTTATAGTGTTCTGTGTAAAATACCTCTGTTCTGTTGCACTCCTAGTAACTGCCCCTGTCTTCCCCCCTTCTCTCTTCTCCCCTGTGTCTCCAGCAGAGTATAAAAGGTGTTAAATTGCTCTAGAAGTCTTGGGTGTCATTTTTTGTTTTGTTTCTGCAGGGTGTAGTGAAAGTGGGTGCAGTAGATGCAGATAAACATCAGTCCTTGGGTGGACAGTATGGAGTCAGAGGGTTTCCAACTATCAAGATATTTGGAGCCAACAAAAACAAAGCAGAGGATTATCAGGGTAATGTGATGAATTTTTAGACGTTGCATGCCTAAAAACTTCCCTGAATGCAGTAATCTGGTAGCTGTTAATGCTGTGTTGGGTGGCTTTTCCTTCCTGTCTAATGCTTGTAGTAATGGAGAGACAGATGGGTGGGAGTGGTGTGACCAAATTGTGTATGTCTTAGCATTGTCTAACAGTCCCACCTGCAGTTCATAGTTGTTGGAGCTTGATAGGAAGTTTCAAGGAATACTCCTTACTTCCTGTTTTTTTTGAGCTTGCCATAGAGTCACTCCTCATCAGAAAAGCCAAGTAATGAGAAGCTGTAGTGAAGTCCGTCTTACTGTTTGTGTTTAAGTCAGATGTCCCACCACTAGTACTGTATCACTCAAAAGCCCAGTCCTGCTTTTCCTGTAAGATCATTAGGGTGAGGGAGGATTAAGTTTGTAATTAAGGTAAGAGCCTACCTTAAACTGACCTTTTGATGGTTTGATCACTTACTTTGCTGCCCTGCAGGTGGCAGGACAAGTGACGCCATTGTCGATGCTGCTCTAAGTGCTCTTCGGACCCTGGTGAAAGGACGTCTAAGTGGCAGAAGTGGAGGATACAGTTCTGGAAAACAGGTATTTGAGGGAATGTGTGTTTGTTTTTCAGCTGGAGACTGTCTTGTACATGAGATCAAACATCTCAATTCAGTCACAGATTTTGAAGGGGTGTCTGGAATTTTATCTAGTCCAGGTCCTTGCCCAGTGCAGGGCCAGCTGGAGCAGATTGCAGTCCCTAAAGTTGTATCTCCAAGAACTGAGACACCAAGTGGACTGCATTCTCCAGGCAACCTGTTCCAGTGTTTGACTGTGTTCACAGTAGAAAGCTCTCTTCTTATGTTCTAGGTTATAGAATCATAGAATGGTATTTCTTGTGTTTGAACTTCGTCCCTTTTGTCTCGTGTTGCAGCAAAGAGCCTGCCTTTGTTTTCTTTACTCTCCTACACCCTCTTGTCACATGTCAGATGCTCAAAGCCCTTAATCAGCTCTGACCATTGGCTGGACTTGCTCCAGTGTGTGCATGCATGTCATATGGGGAGTGTAGACCTAGACCTAGCACTCCAGGTGTTTCATATTGTGCTGAACAGAAGAAAAGATTGCCTCCTCAGTCCTTCTGGCAACTCTCTGCCTAGTGCAGCTTGGGAGGCTGTTGACCACTTTGCCACAGGATTGCAGTGCTGGTTTATATTCAGCTTGTCCACCAGGACAGTTATATTTCTCTTTAAAAAATTGCTTTCCAGCTAGTCAGTTCTCAGTGTGTACTGGTGTATACGGTTGTTACTCTCTAGGTGCATCTCCCTTTGAACTTTGAGGTTCCTGTTAGCCCCATTCTCCAGGTGGTTCAGGTATCACTTACCTAATCCTAGTCTAAATTAGACAGATTAAAGTTTTTTAACTTAGTAGTGTTTTTCTGAAGTTGGTTTGCTGGATTTCTCCCTGAAGATAAATTGAAAAGCTTCTGGCTTTTACTACTGTTTCTGAGTCGTGATGCAAGTACATTCTGACATCCTCAGGGTGGCCACATAGAAGAGCTGGGTGGACTGTACCCTGTAGTGTGTATCAAACTCCCACACATTTGTTTTGCCTGGAAACCAGGACTCGGTTCCAGATGGAGGTGGAGGTTGGAGAGCACTTTCTTCATGGACAGATCAGTGCATGAAGAGCTGAAAAAGTGTTTCCACATCTTCTTGGTAGTCAGTTTGACCCAATTTATCTTTTTTCTAGAGAAGATTCATTTGCTGTGTGTTGAAAATGTTGTGGGAAGTGGGCTGTGTGTACTGTCAGTTTTATAAAGGGAAAGTTGCATGACCTAACACTGCCTGTTTTGTATCTTGCTGAAATAAAGATCATTTGGTTCAGTGTGACACACACAGGAGTTGGCCTGCGTAGGAGACCAGTGTTGGTTACTTCTTACATGAGGGTCTGTTTGTTTCTTACAGAGCCGGGAGAGCGGAGGTGGAGATGAGAAGGATGTGATTGAGCTGACTGATGACAGCTTTGATAAGAATGTCATAAATAGTGACGATGTGTGGATGGTGGAGTTTTATGCCCCGTGGTGTGGGCACTGCAAAAAGTAAATGAGGTTTTTCTTTAACAATTCAGTTCTTGTTAGTGTCTGTTTTGTGTAATATCTGTAATCCCCTAAAAGAGGAGTGAGTTTTCTTGTAAAGGTGATCTAATAAAAATTTGTGGGCTTCTGCTCAGGGCCCCTTGGCACTGCTCTGGCTGCACTCCTCCTTAGCAGTAAAATTTCCAGTTATCAGTAGAAATAAGATCTGGAAGTTATAATAAAATTTCCATTCCTTCCTGAAGGACATCAGTCTTGTTTGGATAACCCTCTTAGCTGTCATTCTCAGCAAGAGAGTTTTTCTTTAGTGAAACATGCTACATAATGTTGAAGTGTGATATACTGTTGCTAGCTCTGAGAGAACTTAGGGCATTTGTACTCTGTTTTTCAGCCTGGAGCCAGAATGGGCAGCTGCTGCGACCGAGGTGAAGGAACAAACAAAAGGAAAAGTAAAGCTGGCTGCAGTAGATGCAACAGTCAATCAGATGCTGGCAAGCCGATATGGGGTGAGTGTGCCCTGCAGTGGTTACAATTTCCTTTCCATCTCTACCAAGTCAGATTTCTCTTCAATCCTTACTGAACTGTTCCTTAATATGGTACTACTTAAATGTTTTGTGCTAAAAATAAGTGACACATTCAATTTGTTTCCCACAAATAATGAATGTCAGTAACAACATAAATGGAGAAAGAGGAAAAAGAATTGTTCTGGCTGTTGCTGAGAAGAAAGGCTATTTATTTCCATAACACCTTGTATACCTTTATCATCTGGAGGGAGAAGTCTCTTTCTTGAGACTGTAGGCTGGTTGAGCATCTCTGGAACTCTTGGACGCAGCTATCAGGGATCACTCTGACAATATCAGCTGCCCAGACCAGGTGTGTTGCTCACCAAAGGAGAATGAATACTCTTGAATTTTTAGTACAGTCCACGGAGCTTATAATATGCTGCACATGGCTGACAATGTAGAGGGAGCACTGAGTGAGATTTACTGGAAGTGTAGCAGAAGGAGCTTAAGGTCCACTTGCTGCCATGTATGCCCAGTGTTGTCCACTCCCAGAGAAATCAGGAAATTAATGTTTAATAAATATCAAGGGTAAAGATAGTCCTCATGGTGCTTAAACCTGCAGCGCTTGGTGCGTCTAAATTGAGATGAAACCACTGCTGATTCATCAGGCCAAAACCCTAAAGCAGCATTTTAGTGTACATTAACATGTTCTGAACTGTTGCAAAAGTAGGAAGCTACAAAATTCAAGTTGAGTCAGAACACGTGAGACTCAATAGACGAAGATGTTGAATCTCCTCCCTTGCTCTTAGTGTAGTGGACATCAGATAATTTCCACCATAAATATACAGGTTTATTTGAGCTGATGGTTTAAACTTGTCTTACAGATTCGTGGATTTCCCACCATTAAAATCTTCCAGAAAGGAGAAGACCCTGTTGATTATGATGGTGGGAGAACTAGATCTGATATCATTGCTCGTGCTCTGGATCTGTTTTCTGATAATGCACCGCCACCTGAGCTCCTGGAGGTACCTACATATCGTTTTCTCAGATTGCTTTTCCATCATACTCTTGCAGCAGTTTTTACAGGTCTATCTGAACTCTTAATAAAACTACCTAAGTGTGGTGCTGCTGCACTGTTTTGCCCCAGAAAGTAAAGGATGACAAGCTTTGAATAACAAAAAGCTGAATGTTCATTTCTGTTGTCAATTTGTTATTGTCAGGAAGATGATCAGAATTGATACAGTGGAGGCATTGACAGGATGGTGCCAGGGTGTCTGAATCTGCTCTTGAGGAATGAGTGAAAAGGTTGAATTCTGTGCCCCATCTCTTTCCTCACAATAAGAGAGCATGGTCTTGTCATTTGCAAGCTGTCCATTAGGAGATGCATGATGAGTGGTTTTGCTTGTTGTCCAAAAAACTCCACCCCCTGTCAGGCGCCTTCTTTTTTCAGCCTGCTGTTAGTAGATTTGAAATGGTGATCACTTGTCTCCAAAGTGAGGTACATGCAAGACAGTCCATTGGAATGCAAGAAGGAAAAAACAAAAAATATCTGTACTATTAATAAACATAAAGATATTTTTATATGGTGCTTATTTAATCTTTCTTATCCTTCTAATTTTTTTTTTTCATTTTGAGTGCTTTCTAATATTAATACAGGAATATATGTTGATGTATGTGTATATGCGTATAATTGATACATATATCAGAGTCTGCATGCTTAGAAATTTATTTACTGGTGGGATACACAATCAAAGGTCAGAGAGCACTGGATCAATTCCTTTTTGAGACTGATCCCACAAAACCAGTGTTACTGTTCCTTGAGCACCCTCATCCACAGCAAAGGCTGCCTCTGCTGGCTGTCCCTGTGCAGCATGGGCCTGGAGGTGCTCTTTCCAGCCTTGGGCAAGAACAGTCATTTTGAGCAATAAGTGACACCTGACTGTGCCTTCTGTAAGCTTTATTTGGTACTGCATAGTTTCCTGTTGCTGCAAGTCTCAACAGAAGACTTTGTGAATTCTTTGTTAATTATTCTTGTACTGGGGAGGGGCAGTGAAGTGGAAGAGACTTGTAAACTTTTGTGTCAAGTTGTTTTAATGCTTACTACCTTGCAGGATGGAGTTATTAGGCTGTTGGAGTACAGTCACAACTGAAGAACCACGTCTTACTGTCATTGACTTTGTGCTGCTTTCTTCTAGATAATTAGTGAGGATGTTCTGAAGAGTACCTGTGATGCTCATCAGCTCTGCATCATTTCTGTCCTGCCTCATATTCTTGACACAGGTACACATACAAACAAGCAGACTTCTGTATGAATTTGTCACTTAAAGCATGTAGTTGTGTATTTTAACTTGTCCAATTCTGTTTAACAAACAGGAGCTTCAGGGAGAAATTCTTACCTGGATGTCATGTTAAAAATGGCTGAAAAATACAAAAAGAAAATGTGGGGGTAAGTGTTACTATCCACTGGTCACCTTGGAAAAGATGTGAGAATTTATCAGGGTAATGAGATAAAATTGTATGATACCTGTTTAGATACAGAAAGAGTTTTTCCTTCTTCGGGGTAGCATATCTTGGTATTTCACTAATTTCTGGAGATGGGAATGCTGTCACTAAATTTTTCATCCACCTTTCAAATTCTGTATTTACAAGTGATATCTAAGCATTAATGAGATTAAGCATCTATTACTCTTGTCCTGAATACTCAAGTATTTTAGAGAGATTTCTTCTACCATCTTTTGCTGGTTGGTGAGTCTGCCATTGTGACTGTTGAAGTCTCAGAAAAACAAGTAAATTGCCATTCATTAACACATTTCATGCTCTCAAAGAAACAGGGCAGCAGGCTATGCCTTTACTCCTCCTTCACTCAGGTGCAGGTTAGGATCTCTGGGACTTCTCAGGAAAGTGAGAGCTGTTCTATCACACTGACTGCTGTGAAGAGGAGTAAAATGGCATGAAAGCCTGGGGGCAAATGCTCAGATTGGCTCATTCCAGAGGTTCCTTAGGGGTCTTGCGAAGATGAGAGGAGCTGAGACTGAGTGTCCTGAGCTAGAAATCCCCCACAGTGATATTTGAGCAGGACTTTATAATCTTTAGATCTGTGACTTGAGTACTTTTAAACCTTCCCCCTAATACGGGCTAAAGTGTATCAGTGCGTTCAGGTTGCTAACATAACTGCACTGTGTTTAGTGGCTGTTCTTACCCAGCTTTTGGTGGCTGTGTGGGTGGGACTGGCCTAGAGGTGCTGCTGAGAGGGGGCTTTCTTCTGTTGCAAGGTTCAAGATCAGGACTCTGCTTTTCCCTGCTGACTTTGAAAGTGTCAAGGGCAATATAGAGCCCCACTTGAACTCTGCAGGATTGCAGGATATGTGATTTGAAAATTATTGTAATGCCTATCCTCACTATTAATTTTCTGCTTCATCTTTTCCTCAAGGTGGCTGTGGACAGAAGCAGGCGCTCAGTCAGATCTTGAGAGTTCTCTGGGGATTGGAGGCTTTGGATATCCAGCAATGGCAGCTGTTAATGCTCGGAAGATGAAATTTGCCCTTCTGAAAGGATCATTCAGTGAGCAAGGGATTAATGAGTTTCTCAGGTGTGAAATCTTTAAGTTACTTAAATCTTTCTGTATCTGGAGCTATGACTCTTTAGATCACAAGCAAAATCTGCTGCATCAGACAAGACTTGCCAGCACAAGAGAATTAAGATGAGAATTCAGTGGAGTAAAGGAATGGTTTCAATGGGGATTGCAGTAAAGCAGTCATTACCTTTTTGTGGTGTGCAGAATTAGTTGGCCATTTAGACTTAGATAGGTAGTTTTAGTACATTTGAAAACAGAAGTGGACTTTGATGTTGAAAAATTCTGTTTCTCTAGTAACTTAAGAAACAACTTACTAATGAATTCCATTTACTTCAAATAGTGCATTCTGACTCGTCATTAGTAATTGGAAAGTCCCCGGTTTGGGAATCATAATGGGTGCTGTTAAGTTCTTGAGGTTGTATATATTACTGTTCATCTTTCTGATTCAGTTTGGCCCTGTCTTCCTTTTCTCACCTTTCCATTCTCCTGGCTCTTGATAAATTGGGAGAGTTGAAACAATCCATCAAAAAAGTCAATAGCTCACTGCTCAGCACAAGTCCCATGAAATTGCCTCTTGTGTAGCTGGGCGAGAGCCAGTGCTGAGAAAAATAGAATAGGGAGAGGAAATGGAGAGATGACAGAAGGTGGCAGCAGCACTGAAACAGAGCAGCTAAACTTAAACTGTTACTTTAGGGTGGTCAAAGTTAAGTGGGAACTCTGCTTCCACATAAAGTATCAGCTGCCATAAGTTATGCAAGAACCCTACCCTTGAGACCTTACATTAGAAGTGTTTCCATGTCTATCCTTGCAGAACAGCCAGAATTGCAAAAGTAAATGCAACAGCCTCTCCCCACCTTGCCATAAGAAGCACATTAATTGAATGCAGTTCCTACTGAACTAATGGAATCAGTGCTATATTCTTACCTGGAAAAGTGGTCAGACTTTCTTCTTAATGCCAAAAAAGGAACATTTTAGGGCATCAAGTTAAATTCAGGATACAGATGCAAGCAGAGAAATACCAGACAGTTTGTAGTAATGCACATGAAAGTGTCTGCCTTTGTCAGACATGGCAAAATTTCTTAGTCTGTAAAGTCCATCTTAGTGAAGCCTTCCTGGGTGACATTGGATGGTGCTTCCAGGACCCAACAGCCAGTTTAACAGCTTATATTGCATTAGGTAATTGGTTTGTATTGTCTTACCATGCAGCACTACTTGCTAGAATAATCTCTTTGTGACACTTCAGCTCAGCTGTGCTGCCTAGAGAAAGCAGCATAATCACAGCTGGTGTGGCTGGCCATTCATTCAGCAGCTGTAGGCAGCTTCTGCAATCTAATAGGCAGTCTCAGCAGTGTTGACTGCAGGTAAGGAAATTGGCACTGTGAAGAGCATAAAAACTGTGAACTCCACTTGGGGAGGAATGCTAATTCAGTCTTATTTGCTTCTGAAAAATGCAAAAGTATTAGCTCCTCAGGATTTTAATGCTGGGCTTTTTAAGCCTGCCTAATTAGCAAGTTTAGGATGGAATGTCTCAAACAAAGCTGGTTACCTCGTACCCTTTGGAACCCATGGAGGCTGTCTCCCTAAAGATCACTGGTGATTTCAATGAACACTTGCAAGTGACTTCCACTACTAGAATTACAGACTCCCATTGGAGTTGCCTTAAGTGATAAACTGTTGAAGAGGCTGCAGTAATCTGGGATTTTTACACTGCTGAAATCTGAAAGAGTGTGTGTCTCACACATCTTTGAATCCAGTTGTATATTTTCAGTGCTTTTTTAAGGGCTTTGTCATTTTTGTATCCTGACAGTTAAGATCTACTTAAAGAGATGAAATCTTGAACTTGTATTACTCTCATCTGAAGCAGGCTCTCTTCCAGGTGGATGGAGGTTGGAGGAATTTCTTAAATTTAACTTTTACTTGTTTTTTCTCAGGGAACTCTCTGTTGGTCGCGGTTCTACAGCACCAGTGGGTGGTGGAGCTTTCCCCAAAATTCATTCAGTTGAACCCTGGGATGGCAAAGATGGTGAGGTAAGAGGTGCTCCATTTCTGAAAGTGCTGAGGGATTGCTGTACTTAGAAGTGACACAATAGAGTAACTAACACCTGTCAGTGTCAAAGTTCTTGTTCTTACAAGATGGTGGCAAGTTATGTTGACAGTTTCCCTTTATCTTAATCCTGCCAGCAGACATTGATCTGGTACATTGGTACATTGTATTTGTATATACAATATATACAATTGTATATACATTGTTTATACAATTGGTACATTGATCATCTGACATTGTGAACCAGATGTTTCTGCCTAACTGTTAGGATGTGATCTGAAAGCTGGATACCTTTAGGCAGAAATGTATTACAGTGCTGACTAAGGGAGGTGGTAGTGCATGCATTCAAGACCCCAGTGTTGTGGAGACTTGGGTTCTGCAATATGCTGACCTTGCCATCAAGGTCCTTAATGCCAGAAAGCTTGTCAGGTAAAGCCTGTGTGATAAATAACATGGTGACCAAGTCTACCTTCTTAAGGTTTAACATGGCTGTAAAAACCAAAGTTACTTGCAGTCCTTTGATCTACTTCAGATAGATAAAACCACAAAATAGGGTAGTAGCTTTGTTACATAGTTTATTTGTAGAGCCTTCATCTAGAGTATTCTGATCAGTAAAAAACAACCTCCTAGTCTAAACTCTGATCACTTGTCTTGTGCTTAGTGCACTTGAGATTTTCTGAATGAAAGAGATGACAAGAGAGAGCTTTACTCTCAGGATGAAGTAAGAATCATTCCAACTAGAGGATCTCCTAGCATTAAGCACTTCTAAATGTGTACTCAAAACCTTTCCTTTTTAACAGCTTCCAGTTGAAGATGACATTGATCTCAGTGATGTGGATCTGGATGACTTGGGAAAAGATGAGCTGTGAGATCTTCATGAAACTTCTTTTCTTGGGAGAGCCTGTGCAGCAGTTTGCAGCCTGGATCACAATCAGACAGATAATTCAGTGGCCTTTTTATGGAGAAGTAGCACATGACACACTGTGCTATTAGATGCACTGCAGCAGTGGACTGTACGCATCTCAAGAAAACATTGCAGAAATTCTATGAATTGTCATAACCAGTAAACTTGATTGTATTCTGTGTAACAAATATTTTGAGGACAACATGGATATTTCTTTGGAACATCTTGGGTTTTATTTTGTTGATAATGTGCTGTTTGAGTGTTACTGGAGGCTGTTAGTGTAACCAATTTTAAATGTAATTTTTTTTCATGGAGGTGGAACCTGCTCAGCTTCTGTTTCAATTAAAGAATAAAATATTTTTTGACACACAGTGTTAGTCTTGTATAGAGTAAGAAAGGTGCATATAGTACAAGCAGTCCCATACTGGATGACACTTGAAAGTGATAGAGGCATGTGCAGAGGGGAGTCCTAAACCACCTCCTTGCTGTGAGATCTTGACAGTTTAGCCTAAAGCCTGATAAGATGGACAATCTTAGTTTAAATGCTCTTCAGTCTTCCTTTTCCTATTTCTTCTCAGGGGCTTTCTCTTTCTTTGTGCCAGACTTCTTAAGTTCATTAATACAATGGAAGTGAGGTTGCTGCTGCAATGAGAGATGCTGGGAGCTGTTGGGTCTTTCCTCTGGATTAGTGATGAAGCTAATCTGTGTTGTAGGGTGTAAGGATTTCCAGGTGCTAACAGAAAACCACCCTGGTGCTGTCTCCAGCAAATTGGGTAATATTTCTTCACTTTCCATCTGGCATTTTGATCTGAAATTGCTGTTTCCTTTGGAAGGGGAATCAGGACTGCGAATAGGGATGTTTACTGCTGCTTTTTTAATACAAATACTATTATTTTATTGCTCTCCATGTCTTGTATCTTGGTGTCTAGTGAAGTGACCCTCATGTGATCAGCTTGTTTATAAATAAGGAATGAAAGAGCTGAAAGATTCCCCTTCCTTCAAGGAAATAATGTAATGTGGATGTTTGTCATCTGGTGTCTGTGAGAGATTGCCTGTAGCTGATCCCATGAAAGGCAGTGTCAGAGCCACGGGCAGCCAGCAGTAACTGCTGGTTCCGTTGGAGCAGATGTGCTCCAACTCTTAAATCATCCCAGCAGATGAGCTCTAATGGAACTGTTCTAACTGAAATATCTTTGTAAAAACTAAACTCATGAGTACTTGGGACTGTAGGTCATATTATGATAAGTTCCACAGCACTTTTGAGGATCTTTCCTCTTAAGCTTTTGGGGGTTTTGTTAAATTAAAGGAACTTTTGGCTTTGCTCTGATGCTTTCTACTTCTTCTGTTTGGGGTTTTTTTAAGTTTGCTTTGTTAGAAAAAGAGGACTGTATACACTTAGTAGATCCATTAGTCATCACTCTTTTAAAACTGTTTTATTTTAAGTCCAGTAGATATTCCATCTTTGTAATTTACCAAAAAAATAAATACTACCACAGTACCTCTGCCTCTGAAATATGCTTTTGTAAAACCATGAATAAGAGATAACTTATATTGTAGTCACTGTAAAAATTACTAGAAGTGGTAGGAAGATCATCCTGCTACAGCATCTGCATTTTCATTTGATTTTCAGCAGCTAAAGATTGTTTTACAGTATCATGAGAGTCTTGAAAATTAATAGATGAAGCTTGAGCAATTCTTCTTTAACTGCAGTCAAGAATACTGAGGTCAATCTTGAAATAGACATAAGGATAGTATTCTTGATTACTCAGTTGTAACCCAGGGATGTCCATGCCAGGCTGCAAAAGGAAGTAACATCTTTAGTACCAGTAAACCTGCACAGTTCCAAGCTCCAGGGGATTGCTTTTATGCTCCTTTCCCACAGATGCAATGGAGGATTTTATGTGCCATGCTTAAGGCGGGGAATTCACCACTGAAAATCTGCTCTGCTGCTTGCTTCAGGTTGCCTAGTGTAATTAGCATTGAGAATTCATGCCTATGCTGTTATGGACTTGCAGACTTTTTGTGTGCTTCAGCTCTAGAGCAACTCATCTCTGTCCTCCCTTCATGCAGTGAGACCTGTGCTTGCTGGTTTTAGGCTGTTTTGAAGGCCTGCTAGCTCATTTATTGCTTTAGCCTAAATTGTTTTGAATTGTAATTCAAAATACGGGGAAGGAGAAAGCAAGTACTGCTGCTTGTTGAAGGCCTAGGTTATTTGTGAATGACCATCTTTTACAGGGGACAGAGGTGTCACAGTCCTAGGATTTAGTTGCAAATTAATTTTTCTTGCTTGTGTTGATCTGAATGTTTATAGAAGATTTTAAGTGTTTTACCTAGAGGAACGGCCATAATTGAGCAGACCTATTTTGTTCTGGTTGCTGTAAACATCAGATGCTTCAACAGAAAATGTAAGCAATCTCTCTGCAATCTGAGCCTACCCTAATACAGTCTGTAACCAGCTGGGATCAGAGCTGCATCCAGGGCCCCTGTCATTACAAGATGTGAGGAGATGCTGCTCTAACCCCAGGACAGCATTCATTTGGCTAAGCTGAGAGAAGCTACAGCACGTGCACTTGCAGTCCAAATACATACATCCATTATACTTGCTGCTGCAACTTCATCCAGGTGTTTGAAGACCACGTTCAGGACATCTCTCAAGCGCTTCACAGACTTCCTATTTGGCTGCAGCAGCATTGCTTGGAAGTTCACAGGCAGGCCATACCTTGGAACACAACACAGGATCAGCTGCTGGGAAGGGGCACAGCTGTCTGCTCGTGCCCTTCTCCCTCCTCAGCCTCCAGGCATGCCCACTGGTGGCATGTTGCAGAAACAATGCTGCCTTCCCATTGGAAAGCATTTTCTTTTTGAAGCCAATAGTCAACTAAACTGTGTCTTTCTGTTCTCCCCTTCCCTATAAGTGCCCCCAAAGAATCATTTTTCATCAGATTCATGTGTCACCTTTTTCGTGGACATCTGTATTGTCACCTGTGAGCTCCTGGAGTGAAGTGTGTAAGGCACACACCTCAAGCAAGACAAAACAAGGTGTGTAAGGGTTCCTCCCACATAGGAACTCCGCCAGGAAGAGAGCAGTATGTTTTGACTTCCCCGGGAATCTGTGCGCACACTGTGTTTACTCACCTAAGGACAGATTCAACAAAAACTCTTAAGGCTTTCACATGAATCCAAGCCACAAATGCTTCACTGAAGTTCACCTTCAACCAGCGCAGTAAGGGGCCCTGTGAGAACAGAGCAGTGCTGTGATCCCCTCGCTGAGTGATCCAGCGCCATAGCCAGCACTGCCACTGAGGCTGGGATAGTTCCCAGGCAGCCTGATAGTGGCTCCCAGTCTATCAGAAACTCAAGTGACCTTGGGCAAATCATGTTATTGTTCTCATGCCTCAGTTTTATGGGCTAAATGGAGCTCACCAGAGACTGTTGGAACCATAAAGCCGTTTCTGAGAGAGGGGCTTAGGCATGCTGGTAGCAAAGGATGCCACTATGTGGGCCACCAGCTCACAAGGTGCTACTTACATATTGTTGTTTCTTGTCAGAAGCTAATTTCATCAGCTCTTCCTTTTCACATTTCAGTTCCTTCTCATCATAATAAAATTCTCGAACCATGAACCTACAATTGAATGACATTTGCTCTCACAAGCCTTAGTGCAGGCAATATGCACACTCATGTCTTTTTCTCTGGGAGAAGCAGGTAAGGGAAGTTGCTAGCCATTTAACAAGTTAAAGCATGTGGAGGGTGGGAGTTGAAATCACCCCCAGAAAGCCAGCTTCCTGCTGTCAGCAGAATGAAAGCAGAAATGGCAATTCCAGGATCTGTAATTCAGAGCTTAAAGAACATGATCACTGATTTTGCTACCACAGCTTCTTCCCACCCTGCCTTCTCAGTGGCTTGAGGACCAACAGCAACCCAAGCAGTCAAGAAGTCCTAAAATCAGCAATGGATTCAGTATGCTGCACACACAACAAGCCTCACCTGATCCTCATCTCTTGCTACCCTGCTCTGCCCAGCAGTCAGGGATTCTTACCTGTTCTCCCTGGCTTTAGCCTTAAAGTCATCCATCACTTTTCTAAATAGGGTCACAGTAAAGAGTCCTCCCTCTGCATCCTCAGCAATCATTCTGTGGGAGGGAAATCCACTGCTGTGATTTGACATGGCAAATCCCTCATGCCTTTTTTACCTACCTCACCTTCCCCTTTTGCAATTATTTTTATTTTCATTTATGATACTGAACAACACCCTGCTTTTTGAAGACTGCTGCAACAGTAACAGGGAACAATTACTTTACTTGCACTGGCTACTCTATCTCAATGTAAAATTCAATTGGTTTAGTTCCTGAGCCCACTGTAATACATCCACATTCTGCCTGCCTGATTTTTCTGTTTCTCGGTAACATTTCCCCACCTTTACAGGCACTTGGGTTCTTGAGACAGGCAGTAGACAAGACAGTTTGTTTCTTTCTCTGTGCTTTCCACCTTCTCCATTTCAGGTAATACCACTGTCAGCTCTTGTGCTCTGGACTGGATCTCATCGTCTGCACGAGCTGAGCAATGGAATATTTAAGTTCTAAGAAAGATTTTTTTACCCGAAGTGAAAGGATGAGATAATATGGCATTTGCTAGTGCAAATGACAGTATGCTGCCTTATTCTATGCTACAACAGGAAGCAATTAAAAATGCAGATTTTGTGTTTCATCTTTTTTATGAAGCACTTTCCGTAAAGCTCTTTGCGGTTGCATATGTCTGAACCTCAATTAATGTAATAAATTGCCTGTTTTACACAAAAAGAAGCAACGGCCTGATTGAAAGTAAAAAGAAATACATTATTGGAAAAGGAAACAACTAATTGTAAAAAACCTGACTTTTTTTTCTTTCATCTGTACTTTCCTTCAACAAACTAATTTCTATGTGAATTGCAAATATGTTAATGTGGAGCCTATGCATTAGACTAGTGATTTCCTCCAGGATCCACCCATTTGAGGGGCTGAAACATGACAGAAATCTCTGAAACAAACATGGAGCTTAATTTGGAATTTCACTTACTTGGTGGAGCGAGGTACTACCATATCTGAGAGTGATTCATAGGTCTTCTGCCACTGTAGGTAGCTTGCCCTTTGAGCAATGCAAAACAAAGCACACTAAATAAACACTACATACTGGAAAGCAAATGTTGATATATGTAGCTAATTAAGCTAATAACTTAGGGTAGAAGGGTTGAGCTCTTTGTCCTGGGTTATGTCATTAAGATACGTTAGGCCTCTCCTATCCTTTTCTCTCCTAGTCACTGGCTGAGGAGATGCTTCCCGCAATGCTACACCCTCAGTTTTCAGTTTGGATCTTGGCTTGAGGAAGGGTCAACATCAGGAAGCTGGTGGTGGAAAGAATGTGGCATATACTTCCAAGCTGCCACACAGTGTCCCATGCTCCAGGACCCCTGCACAAGCTGCCCTGGTCCATGGGTAGGTGTGCTACATCTACAATGTGCAATCCCAGAGCTGATCCAGTGCTAGACTGCATACATGGTGAATGCCAGCACTGTGGGAAAGGGAACAGGGGGATGGTATGAGTTTCCAAAGAGAGAAGTCTCTTTATAGCATGAATAAACTCAGATAATGAAGTCAACAAACTTACCTCAGATAGCCTTTTGCAATCTGGTTTTCAGAGACAGAGGAGTGATGGTGCTGTATGTGTGTGTTGGGACAGGGCTATATGGAGAGGAAAAATTTTGTGTAGGGCTCTGAGGAGAACATGGTGTAACTTCCCCATCGGTAGTAGTCATCCTATGTATGGGCACTTACAAGGACACAGCCAGCAGAAAGAAACTATGAGCTGAACATGTCTAATTCCTTTTAGAAATTTGCTATGCTGCAGTAAGAATCTGCTCTTCTTTTAGCCTATACTAGCTAGCAGCACTCTTGGCAGAAATTGTTCTTTCTTCTTTGCTAAGGGCTCCACCTGTGTCCCAGTCAGGGCACTCAGGAGCTGCCCTGACCTGACCCAGTATCACCTGGTTCCGGTGTTTAGGCCTGGGACTCAATGGCACACGGGGTGTGTGCACACACTGTTGTCTTACTTTGGCACCACGACGAGCAGCGTGATAAGGTACTCAGAATTCAGAACAAAGTCTTCTTTGTGCACTATGTCTGCCAGGGTCCGGGTTAGTAGATTTCCCCTAGAGTGAAGAAGACAAAGTAAAAAAACCAGTAGCAGGAACTCAGCAGCAGAACATTGGAGGCATTGTGCGGTGGGTGGAGATGCTAATAGTATTTACTGGAGTAAAAGAAGGCCCAGAAGGAGGTGGGCTAAAGGACACAGCTACACTTCTGAAATGGCTGTTTTGTTATTTTTACTGCAACTAAAAGAATCAAAAGGTAATTAATACTAAGGACACAATATTGGTGACTAGCAGGAGGCCCTTTATGCCAGTTTATGCCCTTTATGTAAAACTACACCACTCTGCTGCCATTGTTTTTACAGTAAGGGTATAAATACTTGGGAAGTGCACATCTGCTCTCAGACACTGCCACGTCTTGTGGGAAGCACCTCCTCTCACAAGAAGCCTGTTGAGCTGCTTGCGTGACCGTGCTGCAGGCAGAGTGAGCCATATAAATACAGACCTAAGCATCCCAGCAACCTGGCATTCCTGGACTGCTGTGGGCAAGCACACTGAGACATCTCCTGCTGAATGTCAACAAGAGCAGCAGTCACCAGCACAGGTGGGACCTGCAGGAGGTCTCCACAGACTAAGCCCACCAGACCACATTAATTCCTAGGACATGTAGATAGCCAGGGCTGGCTGTATATGGCTGGAAAGCACTAGGTGTGAAAAGGAGCTGCCCTCCTTGTCACTGGGCAAGAGTGAAGAAGAACATAAACTAATAGTTTTTAGTTTGAGCTTCACTGGGCCAGTCTAAATATCAACCAACTGGCTGGTAACTTATTAAATTTTTGTTCAACCCGAGCTATTTGGCACTGGTGGACATCAGAACTGTCAGCATTTAAAGATGGATAGAATGGTGACAGGAAGATTGTCCCTGGCCATGAGGTCTCCATTCTTTTCCCTCCTCATGTTGCTGCCAGCCTGGCTGGCTGCAGTATGAGGCAGACACCTGTGCCCTGTGTCCAGTCCTGAGTAGGAATCATGGCACATATGAGCATGTGTTGGTTGAGGGCTAGCAGACCATCATCTAAGTTGCTTTAAATTTACTAGTTGTTGGATTTGGGCATTCTCCCCAGTGATATCCTAGAAAAAACTCCAGGTATCAGCACTGACATAGGCAAAGACCATAAGAAGATGAAGACAGGAGAGAGAACATTTGGGAAGACTTTAACACATTACCTGAACCAACAGAAGAAAGAAAACAAAAATATAAGTGGGATGCTGGTGAGGTGCAGGATCAAGCAAGCAGAGCTGTTTCCTATGGGAGCTTTGCAAATGCTGTTCAGAAAATAGGGCACAGCTCCATGTGGCAAAGGAATCCACCAGTTGACACAGCTCATCTAATTTCTGACTCCCTGAAGTCCCATCAGGGCAAAAGAGTTGACTATTTCCAAGACTGCCTTCTCACACTGTCAATAAAATCCTAATAGGAACTTCAGTCTCCCTGAGCTGATCTTGAGATACATCAGCTACCCCAGCACCTGTTTTCACTGGGTCTCTAAATGCTCAGCATGCTCCAAAGCTGGAAAAGTTGTTCCCACCAGAATACACGTGGCCCACCACACCACAATGGGTGTGAGCACACACTGCCCACATTTCAGCCCCGTAACAACATCCCCAGTGCTAAATACTTACATTGTTTTCTTCTCCAGGCTCTGCAAATTTCCTTTAATGTTGTTGTACGCAGCTGATCGGGTCTTCAGGTCTGCTTCAATTTGAGTCACTTGCTAAAACAAAGTGAAAAAAGGGAGTCACTGCAGTTCTTGAGGCCTTGTCCCGCTACTATCACACCTTAACACAGAGACTTAACACAGCTGCCAGCCCCCCTAAAACCACCGGCCAGTGGCCAAGAGAGAGCCAGGGTCAGAGCTCCCCTGTGGCAAAGGCCTCTGCAGAAAATAGGGTTCAGTCAGCTGTTGCTGATGGTGTGCTAGAGATGTACCTAAGGGGCAAGTTCGTGGTTTTATTTATTAACTACATTGAACAACAACACATCATACCTTTCTGAATGAACTGACAGTGTAAATAATTCATTCAGCCTGAAGGCATTTGATTTAATGTCAGACCAGCAATTTCACAAAAAACACCTCCAAAGTGGAGAATAATACAGCAGAATATGAACAAATAAAAAAAGAATATTACAATGAAGGGGATAAAAGTGCAGAAAACATATCAATGTACTCTAGTGAATCTGATAAAGTGCCATATACTTACAGATTGAATAGGTTTCAATATATATATCATTATTATTGCAGCAGAAATTAAAAATAATATCAACTGCTTTAGTACAAAGTGTGTGCCTCTGAGCTTGCTCCTGCCCAAACCAAAGGCAAAGCTCCCACTGACTGCCATAAGAGGAAGAATCACAACCAGCCAAAAGACATGCTTCCCCATGCTTACATCTTAAAATCTGGAGTACAATTTACCTTTGCTAATGCTTCTGATATATTCTTCAGCGGCTGCTTTATGGGATATTTGGCCATGTCCCACTCAAACCGTGTCAAGTAGCTAATTAGGTCAACTGAAAATGCAAAGAGATGCATGAAAGCAGATAGTGTACCAGATGGCAGGTCAAGGTTTGGGGAGTAGTCCCCAGCTATTGCTTAGGTATAGCTTTGATTAAATTTAGAGCATTAACCAGAAGCCCACCTCTCAATTCTTACAGAGATTTGATCTAGATCAAATATGCACAGATCCTATGTCCAATCTATTCAACTTTCTAAACATCCCCAAACTTAAAAGTTAAGCCAAAAATCTTTTCTGCATTACACTAAACAGTACAGAAAAAGTGTAAAATTATCTGTATCAGTGCGACACAGCAATGTACAACTATTCTTCTTCACAGTAAAAAGAGTTTTGTGTAATCTCAATCTTGATTTTTGCAATATGCCTGAATTTAATCCCAGCAACAGCTATCAGAAAAATACTTTGTGCCCAGGATCAGCAGTAATATTCAGGGTTGCTGAGAGCTTGATCAATTGTATTAAGAGCACAGCAGATGTCACTTCTTTGTGATTCAGTCAAATGCTCACTAGAAATCAAACAAATGCAGGTGCAATGCGGAATTCCTCATTGACTTTGCACACAGGCCTCCATTTCACACAAAGCTAGAGACTATTTATATAATAGATAAATTCAGACACAGCATCCAAGAACAGAAATTCACAGCAAGGACCTGTGCATGCAACCCCCAAACCAAGGCACCCTCAGACCACAGGGACCCACAGCTTCTTTCCAGAATGATGGAGAAACTAACACATACAACACCCAGCTCCTAGAACAAGGTTTTCCTGTTTCACTGTTTGAAGATTAAGGGTTCTTGATGTTAGAAAACATTAAGGCTTAGTACACTATGGTACCAAATAAGGAATTCTCCTTCAGCAGCTCATGAAATCAAACAGCTCTTTGTCTGAGTCTGAGGGTCTTTGGATGCTGAACACACTGCTACATGGTGTTCTTGCATACCTTTTATAGGATGGGGTGAAGTCATGCATCCTGCCACAATGAGAATGACTGCGAGTGCCCCCCAGAAGTTTAGGGAGACAAGAGGAAGGCAGCAGGCAGTGTCTCAAGGTCTAGCCAAACAGGCCAGAAGCACTAAAGAGTGGACTTCCTTCCAGACCAGGAGGGTAAATATGGGGAAGGTCTGGGAAGTTGCTCTGAAGTGATAGAGAGCAAAACAAGCTCAAGGTGCCAAGTAAAAGGATACGCAAGCTGGGGCCCTTCAGTGTTCTTTGCTGCCTTGTTCAGGGAGTTAATTCAGTCCCACAGCAAGGTTTGAGCACAATTTCCTATGAGCTGGACTTCGTGGTTTACGAAAAACTTTATGAACCAAGATGCAAGAGAAGGAATATGAAAAACTGTGTAATTGCCATACTATCAGGCTGAGGGTACTCCACGGTCTCATGTGATACTGAATATCCTTGACAGGAGAGCACTATCCTTTCCATGGACTTCTCTCACCCCACAACAGAGTCAGTTTACCCTATTAGATTTCCAGAGCATGGAAAGTCTTATGTTAGAAGAAATAGGCTTCTTAGCAAGAGATAAACTGCCTGGAAGGCAGAGAGCACTTGCCAAGGCAGTGTTCTCTCCCTCTTTCAAAACCACAGCTGTGTCAATGTACCCCACATCCAATGGACAAGTCATAGGGAAAATATCCAATCCTTCCTGCTTATTTCTGCTCAGGAATGAGCAAATTCCCTTGCAAAGGGAGGGTATGGAAAAGGGGCAAAACTGCAAAAGATTGGGAGAGCTATGACACAGCTGCTGTGTGCACAGCTCTCCATTGGTGCTTGCTCATGATCTCTGTGGGGAAGGCAGAGAGATCAAAAATACTTCAGCAACAAAGTTCACACAACATTTCCAGCACGGGGTACCCAACACAAGGATTTCATTCACCTTGCTCCCTTTCTTCTAAGCTCATGTGCTTAGGCTTCATAGACACAGGCTCTTTAAAGACAGACACTGACCTGTATATAGCTAATGAGATGTAAAAGTTCCCTGAAGAACTTCACGTGCCCCTTCTATCCTCACATTCTTTGAATCTCAGCAGCATCCAAATGTTGGGCAGTTGAGCACAGCAGGAGTTCTCAGCCCAGTGTTTCAAGCTCACTCCTCAGTGAGCTTGCCAGTTCTGGCTGGCACTGGTGCGAGTTAGTTTAGCAGCCTAATCTTGGGGATGCCACAAACTACTGTGAACAAGCTAGAAGAGCTGTGTTGAAAATACCAAGTAAACCCTGCACCCTGATGCTCCTGGAATGGCATTCCTCATTTATGGAACCTGTTGAGTCACTTCAAAAAGGCTTCACACAGCTGCCCACTCAGGAGAGATGATTCCTACCAGCTCTCAGCTGCCCAGGGAACCCACAGCCTGAATGCCTCATAATCCAACTTACACAACAGCTCTAAAAGCAATGTTAAATACTTCCTCTCCAAAACACTTAATTCATCAAGATTGTTATGCTTCCCATTTTGCTTTGTGTTGGGCTCACTATAAAGAATGGAGTTATTCCATCACTTACCAAATTTTTAAACTCATTTAGGTTTAACACTTCTATAAATGGACAAGAATTGGGTATGAATCTTTGAAGAAAAGCTTTATATACATTTCAAGACAGGTTATTTATGCTGTCATGATATATTAAAAGTTTCTATATTACGCAAGCACACGTTTCCCTCTATAAGAGAGATATTTGCATGTGGCTGCTTTCAGCCATTGTCCACTGAAAAGTTGAGTGTCTGTGTATGTGTGTGTGTGCAAGTTCATGTAACTAAAATTGCTGTATTTTTCACTACTTTGCTTTTTTTCCCCCTACAAATCTAACAAAAATCTTTTTAGACACACAGCCACCACCAAACTGTTCTTCGGGTTATATACAAGTGAGCTAAAGTCATTGTTACTTAAAACTGTCTTGGGATGGCCAAATAGTGTGAAACAGGACCATACAGCAAGAAATTGTGTCTTATAATTTTGTTTCTGATTTCACAACCTCGAGGAAGTCTTCATAGTTCTCTTGCTAATCAGAAAAGGAAGGAGGAAGAATTGGTACAATAAAGTTGCTGGTGCTTATGAAGACTGGCATTGGAATATATTTGGAGAATCCTCATATACTAAAGCTTATGAAGACTGGCATTGGAATATATTTGGGGAATCCTCATATACTAAAGCTGACTTCATTTTTTAAGATGCAGTCAATAATCTTTAAAAGGTTGATGTCCTAATTCAATATTATTTGTTTGGATGACCAAACCTAGACAGAGGAAATTAGTAACACATGCAAGTAATTTCCATATCCTTCTAGTACAACACATGCAGAGCCAATAGGGAAAAAATGGTGTAAAAAAGGGAAACAAAGGAAATGAACAAAACCTGTTGTTTCTCAAGTCATAGGGATATCGTGATCAAGCTACGAGGTTGTTACTTGAGAAATCCATCGTAACCTGATCACTGTATCTCTACAACCAGACCAAGACTTGTGTCTAGCACTAATATACACAAATGCATGCATGTAACAACACCACAACCATCAGTCCTCAACATACTTTGGAGACATTTCATTTTATCCTTTAACCCTGAAACACAGTAAATGGGATTATTGTATTTCTTGAACAGTTGCACCCATCAGACATCAGTTTTATATCATTCAAGGCCATTTCTAAAATAACTTCCTCCTCATCCTTTACTAATACAGGTCTGAAGTAAAACATTGCAGACAAAGAGAGATGGAGTGTGCACTCTTAATTTATCCAAAAGCATCATGCTGCAAGTCTGTAATCAGCATGCATACCACATCCAATTTTGTTGTATTTTTCCAGAATAGCTGGGGAATGCAAATTACTAATAGATCACTGGGAGTTGTCACACAGCCATACGGAATGAGATTTAGGTGCCCTTAAGAAATCAAGCCCAGGCAGAGCACAGAAGTGTGCTAGGTCATACTAGGAGTGAACAAGGATGTCTCTTACTTTCATCTTCACTCCAAAGTTAGCTTCTGCTGAGAAAAATGGGAGCAGGCTAGACACGTTCTTATAAAATGTTGCTGATGGTTGTCCTTTCTAAAGTGTGATGGTTTCAATTCCACATATTCATATTCTGAAGCAAGCAAAAGCAGCATCAATGCATTCAAACCCCCACATTCACAGCACCTACCTCCATTGGCCAGAAGATTTTCCTGGACTTTATCTTTTGAGTCCTCCAAAACTTCTCCTATGTACTGGGCTATTTTCTTTATTACGCTTAAGTGTAACAAGAGAAACTTTGTTAGTGAAGAAACAAAATTCTTACAAAACAGTTTTACAATGATCTGATAAACACAGAAATGCCCAAACAAAACACTTCTGAAGCAAGGCAGGTTAATTTGCAATTAAAATGATAATAAAAGATCTAGGACATAATGCAGAACTAAATGTCTTACCTCTAAATACACTGATCTCTGCAAAAACATAGGTAATGTCATTTTGCCTGTGCTCTGGACTTTCAGAAGATCAAGATTCAGTCTTCTGTACACTCATTATACACATAGCAGAAACCAGAAGGCAAGAAAGGCAAGGAACTCATCTTTAAAACTCCCAAGGTGATGAAGGCAAAGGAGGCTACATACAGACATTGACTGAATATCTGTTCCATAGGATGCTGATGAAATCCTCAGGACTCACTGACAAAAGGTTCTCAGAAAATACTCAGGGAAAAATAGCATTATCTTGCTTGATGGGGAATTTCTTTCTTATTACTTTTCTTTAAAGGACTCTTTTTTTGTCTTTTAGCATGGTGGACAAGACACTCCTTTAAGGTGTAGGAGAACCAGATTCAAATCCGTCTGTCCAATTCAGAGTAGTGATTTGTACAGAGACCCTCCTAGAGAACACTGTCTCCAATGTGCCACTTACTCTTCGCTTATTTTAAGAAATTAATTAATCAAGTCACTCCAGCACTAGTTCCCCCATGTGTAGTCAAGGTACCTGTCTCATACAGGCTGAGACACTTTCTGGTTGTTTAAGTATCCCTCTGCACTCAACAATATTCACAGAATTGGTTGGCAGTTCCCTAACTGTCCTAGGTCAACTACGCCTTGTAAAAAACTCAGCAGCTACAAGGTTACTGCCCGACCATTAAATTGGCAGAGTCAAAGTGGACACAATCCTTGGCATTGTGACAGGGAGTGTAAGAGCAGGCTTCATTTCTACTTTATTTCTCTTTCTTTCCTTTCTGAGGGAAGACTACTACAGCTGCAGACGAGCTGGAGACTGAAGGGGCATCTACAGTGTTGGGACAATGTGTTGTTGTGACCAACCCTATGGTTTTCAAGAGCAGGAAAAGGACTTTGGTCCAGGTATAGATACCAGAAAGCATCAGAGAAGAAGATTTTTCTTTCATGTGCTGCAAAGCAGTTGCATCTATCTCTGTTACCGTGAAGAAACAAAGTCTTGGGAAAACTTTTCCAGACAGGTAGGAAGAATCTGAGATTTCTGATGCTGCCAAGAATGCAGTACTTAAAAAATTCGTGCTGTCTGAGGTCAACTTAGTCTGAAGAAGAAATCTCCTTGTGACCTTTCAGTATATAAAGGGCTCTTATAAAAAAGTTGGACAGAGGCTTTTTACCAGTGCCTATAGTGACAGGACAAGAGGCAACAGTTTTAAATTAAGAGTAGATTTAGACTGGACATAAAGAAAGAAATTCTTTACTGTGAGGGTGATGAGGCACTGGCACAGGTTGCCCAGGGAAGGTGTGGATGCCCAGTCCCTGGAAGACTTCAAGGCCAGGTTGGATAGGGTTTTGAGTAGTCTGGTCTAACGAGAGGTGTTCCTGCCTATGGCAGGGGGTTGTAACTAGAGGATCTTTAAAGTACCCTTTCAACTCAAATCATTCATGACCCTGGACAGGTGCAGTTCAGAGTGCCTGTAGGAGGAATCTATACCACTGTGCTCCAGTTCACATCCCTTTCTCAGAGCTGCTGCAGTTTTTCACCATCTGGCTGTAGGGACCTGGAGTACAGCACGTGTTGCCCACACTCAGGCGGGGGGGGGGGGCTGAGGTTCCCTGACAATTGCAACCTTGCCAAGCACTTCTGCAAATTTCAGCTTGTAGATAGAGCTGGTTTTTGTCTCCTTCACGATGCTCAGAGAGCCCCAAGGAACTTGTAAGAAGACAGCACTTGGTAAAATCAGCACAGAAGGAGGCTAAAGACATTATAGAGAAAGCAGTTCATAGGGACTTGTATAAACTAGGAGCTTCTCCAAATGGCTTAAGCTGCTTACTCGAGTGCATCTGGTGGCCGACCTGACAGATGGGAGACAGCTCTGGCCTCTCTCCATGGATACAAAGGGTGGGACAGGTGTGTGCTCTCATGTACCTGACAATCCTACCTACCCAAGCAAGGCTTGGCTCCCTTCCCACCCACACATCCCATGGTCCCTGCAGCAGGATACAGGCACATTGTGTGTAATACACTGTGCCAGAGCAATGTTCTCCAGTCCTGCCTTAGGCTCTGTGCCTTGCATTGCATCCTGTGAAATGCAAGTGGCATTCACTCACCCAATGCATTTCCCGTGCAAAGACAGAACCCATTCCCTCTACACCACTAATGTCTGGGGAAAATGACAGGAATCAGACCCCTGGAGGAGATCTACTGACTACACTGACATCCAACAATGTGCAGTTTTCACAGCCAACCATCACATCTCTGCCTTTAGATGAGATAAATCCCATCTTGAGTAAATATCATGATCAAATGATGCTTTATAAAAAGAGAGACTTTCAGCAAGACTTCTTCAAGAAGTAGTAATAAAAATCTGTAAAGGGAATAACTTCATTTTACCTACTATTATATCTTGAGACTGACTGAGGTTTTGCTTCTGCAACTGCTGCAATGTCATTAGCTAAAAAAAAAAAAAAAAAAAAAAAAAAAAAAAGGTCTAACACTCTTTAAGCTCTTTACATGATACTGAGAAAGAAAGGGTGCTACCTGCCAGGCCTCTGAAACATTGCAGGGAGCAGAAGCCCTGCAATCTGAGGCCACTCCCAAACATGCCCTGGACTGAGGAGCAGAGAGAACCCCCGAGTAAGAGTGACCCAGGAGACTGTCAGCTTTTGAGAGAGCTCCATGCTAACACAGGACGACATGGAAAAACACTCCTCCTCCCTGTGTAAATAAATAATAAAAGTATGTGGAAACAATAGCTCCTGCAAACTCTTGCCCCTTCTCTGCTGTCCTGGCAGGAGGCAGTGCTGACAGGTTTGCACTGCCTGGCTTTACTGGCAGCTGTGTTTATCCAGCAACAGTTCAGCAGGCAGCTCTCTCACAGGACCAGGAACATAAATGCTCAGGTCATCTGAACAGGCTTGTAACCCTCCGGATGCCATTTACTTCAACCAAGTGCAAGTGCTGGGCATTTTAACCCCTGAATCACAATTCAGACATAAAACCTGAGGTACTTATTTAATACAAAACGTTTTTGTATGTCTTAGTGGGACTCAATCTGCTAATACCTTTATTATTCTGTTATTCTCTGTTACTACTCTAATGTTACTACTCTCATGCAGTTTTCTTATTTTTCAAAACATCTTTCTTATTTTTAAATCTTGTTGATCCTTCCTGGTTACCTATCTTGACAGGCAAGTGAGACAAACAGGAAGAGTCCTTGCCTCAGCAGGCTACAGTGGAAGGGCCTCACTGACCCCTTTGCTCCATGCCTAGAGCCCATCAGAGGGTAAGAGTCATTACTGGCATTAAAGAGACAATTAGTGCAGTAAAGTGGTGTTCAGCTTGAACAAGCAGCTGTATCGTGCTGGCACATAAAGACAAAGATAACAGATGGAGTCAGTGAGCCTAAGGAGCTCCTACTGACATTTAACTTCTAACTGCCCTCCATATTACATGGATTCTGCAGTCAGCTTTTCAGAAGTCTTAATTCTTCACAAAGCTGGGAATTAGTTCTACCTTTCTGAAAAATCAGTTTTGATGATTTCTGGCAGCCCTCAAACCCAGACTACACAGTTGCTCCCTATCTGCTGTCCTGACTAGAGACACAGAATCACAGAAATTCTGAGTTCCAAGACATCCACAAGGATCATCAAACACTTTCCGTTAGAGCAGACAGCAGATATTGGCATTGTCTCTCTCCAAATTTGCCCCCGTTTCCACTTCCTCAAGAATCTCTGCAATTGAAGAAGCTGGAATGTGTTACAAAGAATATGGGGCAGCACTTTTGACAGGGTCAAGATAGAGATGGTATTGCTGAAAAATTAAGTTGATCTGTCTTGCCTAAAGTCCTGAAAAAGCAATAGGGTTTAGTTTTAAGTAGTCCTGTGAAGAGAAGGGTGTTAGACTCAATGACAATGATGAATTAATTTCAACTCAAGATATGAATCATATGCTATGATTCTAAAAGATCAGTCTTATGTGCAACCCAGAGTTATCAGATGCAATCATTCTAATACAACCCTTATGTAGCACCAGTAAAATCAGAATAAAGAATGCTACGGAGAAATGTATTCTAGCAGACCAACTTTTACCTAAAATGCCTAGCATCAATGCAGTTTATATCAGAGCTGCTGTATATCTTTGCAACTGCCACAAAAAGATCTCTGAAAGGATTGAGCATATTTAGACAAGAAAATGCTTATCAGTCTGGACTGGGAGAAAAAAGGCAAAAAGACCCAGAGCTAACATGTCTCTGTGACCAAAACTACATGTGAGGTAAGCTGCCAAAGCAAAAAATAGAACAAAGCAGAAAAACCCAGCAGCTTATACCTTCACTGCCTCAAAGTCTACCTTGTGCCATGAAGTATCTTAAAAACTGGCATTTTCTCAGCTTGCTGTACTGCACTATTCTTTTGTGTAACATTGGGTCAGTTTGTCCCAAAAGGCAAACTTGGCAATTGTCAGCAAGATCATGTAAATCTTTGCTTAAGTAGGTTTAATGTAATATGAGTCAATATTCAGGTTTTTAAGGAGTTTAAAAGCCTGAGAAGGAGAGGTCTGGACTTCATTCAAAAGAATATAATCCATAGAAGTCCTCTATGTGGTTGAAAAGGGATAGAAGGTTCAATAGAAATATTCTGTCAAAACAAGATCAGGGAGGACTTCACATTCTCTAAATGTTGTTTAATCAAGTTTCTGGATGAGGTGAGATGTTCTTTAAAACAAAACCAAAAGCACAAAACAAAACAAAATAACCCCACAACCCACCATTTAAAGCAGTTTTCTTATAAAAAATGGCTTCCCTAGTACTGCCACTCAAATGGATTGCTGTGCTGACAAAGCTACCATGGAAATAATTCAGCTAAATTTTAAAGAATGAGCCTTTCTTTGTGATAACTCCATGACAATCAACACAAGGGTTAAACAAAGCCTATCCACATTATTCCAGTTGTAGTCCAGGCTGAACTGAATCAGACCGAGGTGAACACAAGGACATACCATCCCATAAAAACAATGTCTGTTTCTCATTTGTAGGTGGTAAATAAGATCTATTTTACCTTTCAGCAAAGCTATCAAGTTTTCCCAACTCATCTGACAGACCAACAAGAGCATCCAGTGTCCCAACCTGTGCAGAAGATGAGAATTAAGTGAATGATGCATAACTCTGTCTAAGGCTGCTGTTGGCAGAGCCTTAAGGAGACTGACTTGTCCTTAGTACATGTGAACTTAACTGTTTGGCAAAACTTTATTTACTTGGTGGAAAATAGTAGCAATTCCTTTACCCAAGAACTAGGGCATAAAAAGCCTTTTCCAATAAAGGAAAAAAGTATGCATAGTCTCAAGATTACACATCAGTGCCTTTCTTCCTGTTTTTACTTTGTCCTCTATCAGCAAGCTACATAGAATAGTCTTTAACCAGACAAAACAGTGACTGGAAATGCACACAAATAATGCACACATACAAACAAGTGAAATGTACTGAGAGAACAAAGGGAAGCAGCACTTATTCAAAAGGAGGTATCTGACTGTGTTCTCTGTTATTACCAAAGCAAGTCTCTCACAAAGCCATTTCTGACCAACATCTGCTTTTTGAATCACTGTCAGTCATAACCCCATATTCATGGTATTGCAGCATATTGCCAAACCTTTTCTTGTAATGTTGCCAGCTCAACATTATATAGGGTCAATCTAAGGGAGAAGAAACTAATTTTATGTAGAACAAATAGAATTTGAATGAGCATCTTCAGATACTCCAAATGCTTTACTTCCTGCAAGATAAGCAGACTCTCACCACCCACCAGTGGGGTAAGGTCTACAGATGGGAAAATAAGGTCCACGGATGATAAAAATTTTATCAATCTCAGGTGTGCATACAAAAAAGCAACAGTCTTCTCTGTCAGTAGTCTCGCTGTCATGGCTGTGGATAGTCAGCTACTCCCTTTGCATTAGCAATCCACAGTGTACCATGCTGTATGACTGATGACTAGGAGCAAATTGTACATGGAATGCAACAGATCAGTTATTTAACATCTCACTCATGTTCACTCCTTACACATGTACCCTTCCAACGTGAAGCTCAGCTTCAAGCACCATGACATTTTCTCTCTGATCAATTTTCAGTTAACTGAACACAACTCATACTATCCCAGATGATAAATCCTGTATTTATCAGGATTTATCCTGATAAAGGTCTTTAGCCCTGGCTAATGCTGCTGTATTGCCGATACACAAACCCCTTTCTCACTTACCTTTAAGTCTGGAATATGGAATTTACTGTTGCTGGACAGGTTAGATTTCGATGTCACAGTGTTCATTCTCTCCCATGCCTGCAGATTTGTTTTGTCTCCTGGGGCAGAAATTAGCCAGAACTCCGACATGATCTAATATTTTCCCTTGACTGCTGGTCACTGTAGAAACTCAAAGCAGGTAAGTGGCTAAAAGGGCACCACACAAAAGTGTTCTTCCCTACGTACAGAAAAAGTTAGAACAGATCACTGATTTCTTCAGAAACACCAGGAGAGTGAGTCAGTTCTGTGTCTCAGGCTGAAATGGAACATGACCTTCTCCAGAATGTCACGGAAAGAGTGTGGCTGTTCCTTCCTTCTCAGGATTGTTCTATCCAGTTTCTGCATGGAGAAATGAAGCTTCCTCCTCCCCTTTTCCCTCCCAGCCTGCTCCATTTGCCTTGCGCTTAAAGTTCAGTGCCTACTGGGGAGCTTGAGGGCTTCACCAAACCACCTAAATGTAATAAAAAATATCTGTTTGATAAATATTCTCTCTCAAATTGTTGGACATTTGCAAAAAAAAAAAAAAAAAAAACGAAAGCAAGACCTCTGCTGAACACAGAGGCTGCAAAATATGCCATTGGCAAGATGTAATATTGCTCTCTTCTGTTTTTTCTTCCCAGGCTCGATAGGAAGGAGCTGGAGGAAGGGAAGTCCTGGCGTAGAGGGACGGGTATTGGCAGAGCCACACAGATGGAACAGTGGAGAGAATATAGACGGAAAACTACTATGGTGCAAAGCAAAGAGATGAGGGCAGGAGAGCGAGCAGCTGGCAACCCACTACAACCCTCCCTTGCTTCCCGAGAGCTCCCGCGGAGCATCCCCGCCACACGCCCTCGCTCTCAGGTGCTCGGGACAGGGCAGGTGCGGCACTCGCCGCCCCTCGGCACCCGCGCCGGGCCCGCCGTGCCCGAGCCCCGCCAGCACGGCAGTGGGGGGCGGCCGGGGCCCCGCGGGGCACTGCCCGCTGCTTTACCTGCCCGCTGCTTGCTTCTCCTGCCCGCTGCTTGTCACTCCTGCCCGCTGCTTTACCTGCCCGCTGCCTCTCCTGCCCGCTGCTTGCTTCTCCTGCCCGCTGCCTCTCCTGCCCGCTGCTTTACCTGCCCGCTGCCTCTCCTGCCCGCTGCTTTACCTGCCCGCTGCCTCTCCTGCCCGCTGCTTGTCACTCCTGCCCGCTGCGTCTCCTGCCCGCTGCTTGCTTCTCCTGCCCGCTGCTCGTCTCTCCTGCCCGCTCCTTTACCTGCCCGCTGCTCGTCTCTCCTGCCCGCGGGCGCCGCTCCCCGTGTCCCGCCGCTCCCGGCGGCTCCCGGCGGGGACATGCCCGGAGCAGCGGACGGGCAGGGTCGGGGCGGAGCGGCCGCCGCATCCACGGCTGAGTGCGAGGGGACCAGGGCTCCCTCAAGGGGCACAGCGGGCTGCTGAGCCTAGCGACTTAAAGCTCCGTCACAGCTCTGACTAGGGCAACTGTGCATCTTCTTGCTGTCTTTTAAACTGGTGCAAACAATGTAGACGCCATTCGTTTTTATTAAACACTGACAACCTTTAGCAAGCCTGAAGATTCCAGAATAATTAAAGGAACTTCTAGGAAACTCTTGTTTCCGGGACTTCCTTAAGCACTTCATTTAACAAATACGCGGTGCAGGAGTCTGCAAAGCAGTGATGCTTACATTCCTGGTGATGCTTCTTCCTTCATCTCTAGCTGCGGCTTTTAGTCTTTACCAAATCTTGAGCCTGTCCTACATTGCCATAAGCTTGGTTAAGACATTGGGAGTATTTCACAGGTTGTGCGGAATGATGTTCTCCAGGTATTTCTAATCCAGGCATGCTCTGAAGATAACAAGTATCTAAATACTCAGTACCTTCCTCTGAGAGGCATTTCTGCAAGAAGGAGTCAAGCCCCCTTGCTGGGAGATATATCGAGTTCTCATCTTCCAGTTGAGTGGTCTAATTCCTTGCTGTCATACAGCACTTAGGCAATCTGCTATTACTGGGGCTTATTTTCTTCAAGAAATGGTGTATTTTTAACTTGTGTTTCTCTGTAACAAAGTTAAATGAAGCCCTCACAAGAAATTAAACAGAAGGATGCTCTTGGAGTTTTTTTACCTGCTGTAAACTGAGAGGGTTTGAGATGCTGGGGCCAGGCAGGTCTGGTCATGCACTGAAGCAGAGCTCTTGAGACTTCAAGAACTTTGAATGAAGATCACTAAAAGATGTAAGTGTCTTCAGCACTAGGAAGAAACAGATGATGCAAGGCACCCCAAATGATGACATGTAAATCATGCTTTAGGTAGCTAACGTGTAGGTCAAGGTTTTAGGCCCTAAATTTATAGATTCTTTAGGTCAGTCAAGGATTCATCTTCCTTTGCTTCTCTTTAACATTTTAGTGATACATAAAAAGCACTACATGTGTGGAGGACAGAATCTACTGGAAGCACTCCAGAAAAAGACACTGAGAAGACTTGTAGCCGAAATAACCATTTTGAGGGTTTTTTTGGTTTGGTTTGGTTTTTTGGAGGGGGTTGGGTTTTTTCTGTGTGTGTGGTTTTTGGGGGTTTTGTTGTCGTTGTTTTTCTTTCTGGGCTAATTAAACATTCATTTTTCATAACTGCTATGATTCCAATTCTTTTCAAATCATAGTGTCCTCTAGGGCATGACAAAGGGTATTCCAGAAGCTATGGAAAAAAATTAATACATTAATCTGTCAGATGGAATTCACAGAAGTGATTATTATCTTATTTTTTGTTAGTTTCTTTAGACTATACATTTTAATAATGAAAGCATACTTAGCTGATGTGTAAGTATTTGCATCATATATCTTTACCCACAGCTTACAGCTGAAGGGTACAGTAGCCCTGATCACCTAGATAAGGCCGGTCTTTCCCATTTCAAACCAAGAACAGTTTTCTGTTCAGATCCTTGCTGCAGTCTCAAGCTGTGGAGATGCTTTGCATGATTAATTTTAGAAATGTTACATTCTCATAATCTCCTTAAATTTAGAATCATGTAAGTTGAAACTAGTGCTAACGGATGAGAAAAGTTTCTTGCTGCAGCGGTGCTAGATTTTAGGAATGTTTTTCTGTACATATGGATGTTATAACAAATAAGGTAAAATCCAAGCCATAGGGTTGTTGGATTTCCTGATTCTACAATATACACTTACTTAATTCCTGAACATTTTTATAGCAGGAATGACATTTTTCTTTTTTCTTCTTCTTCTTCATGTGGCTTTTTTACTATTATTAAAGTGAAATATTTTATGCTACTTATATATTGTTTTAAAAGAAAATTAGCAAGAAAACACTTTAGTGTCTAAGCAATGTCCTGTTGAATGTTTTCCATTATATTTTCTCAGTTTACTGTGACTTTTCAAACCTTTTTCTTTTTACCCCATTACATATTTTTAGGATGAGGCAACGCTGAAGGTGGAGGGGAAGGAGCAGGCAGCACATGCAGTGGGATAATAATTGTGCAGCAGTCTGGTGGTAACACAGCTCTGCCAACTCATTTCCTTGGCTGGCGCCACATGTGGTGCCATGTGATCTCAGAGCTGTCTAATTCCCTCATGATCATCACATGTCTTTCTGTTCCTTTTGATCCACCAAAGCAATGAACTTCTCTGTGACTTTGCCTCTCTTAGTATTTGTGAGTTTTTCTTCAGGTGCCACACTGAGGGAGCAAAACTCCGCCTCCAAACAATCATTAAGAGTATTGAAATGCCCTACTTAAAGTATCTCCCAAGACAACTTTCTCAAAAAGATAACCAGAATTAATTACCCAAACAATTATGACATTGACACTACATGGAAAGCTGCTATCTCCAGTGTTCTACACCTCTAGGGATTCTTTGTAGGTTCAGACATCTGATGATGCTGAATGCCTTTTGAGGTGCCCTGGAATAAATATCCCGTTGGGTCTTTCAGCTGCTGTTCCAAGATAACACAGGTTGTCTCCACATCTCAAGTCACATCAACCAACCCTCATGAATGTCTGGAATTCCTTACAATATCCAGAATTGTGGATAAGTGAATTTAGCAATTCAGCTTCAAATCTCTATTACAGCTCATAGTGTTCTCATTAGACTGTGAAACCTGATCAAACTCACCCCACAGAAGACACCCAGTGGCTGCTGCACCACACTCCTTACGCTTTATTAACTGCATTTACCAGGGATGAGATTCAGCTGCCTAAGCTTCTAGGGTCACCAGAGATGTCCCTGCACATCCTGCTGCCTCCAGATTACACTGCAGAAGAGTTCCATAAGTCTTGTGTCAGCCCCATTCAGGTGCCCTGGATACCATATGGCATTTCAAGTGTCACTAGACAACCTACATATAAGCAAGTAAAGCCTTAGCTCTCTGAAATGAGAGCTTAAACACCTAGCTTAAACATACTGGTACCTATATTTAGGTGTGCTCATCTCCCAGGAACTTCAGCTCTAACACCCTCTAATACAATCTAGAACAGAGCTCTTTTTAGTCGTGATACTGGTATCATCACTGTGATACATCATTCAGGGAACTACGCGTAAGATTTATTTGAAACTGCTTCAGTTTGCACCTTGTGCCAGAGTTATGCATTGTTAAAATTTAGTTGCGATTTTCATTTTCTTCCACGTGTGTATGGACTGGATATACATTATTTCACTCCTTGTTTTTGGTCCTGTAAATTGGAACGAGAAAAACTTTTTTTTTTTTTCCCCCCCCCCCCAACAGTGATGCTGCAAAGCAATAAGATTGTGTTTTCTATGGTTGCGGGCAAGGTTCTGATCAGCAAATCCTGGGCTCACTTTTCCATGGCTAACAGAGACGGCTTGGCACAGGGGGAGAAAATTAACCTACTCCACCAAGGCTGCCAGAACAACTCCTGCCTTCCTGACTTCACACGAAGACCACGGAGAATGACAGCACGGCCTGCCTGAGGGACACTCCTGACGGACAGACAGGGCCCTCTGTGTCCGGACACACGGCCCCCGGCTCCGGCCGTGTCCCCGCGCTCCGGGCACCGTGGGCAGCCCCGGGGAGGACGCAGCCGGGAGCCGCTTTGCCGTGAGCTGCGGAGGCAGCCGGCCTCGCTGTCCCGCGGCTTCGCTGCGCTTGCCCCGCTCTCCCCGCTGTGAGGCAGGCGCAGACCCGGCCGCCCTCCCCGCCCACGGGGCCGAGCCCACGGAAGCGCTTCGCCTTCCGCTTCCCGTGTGCCCGGGAAGAGGCGGGCGCAGCTGCGGCCATGCAGGTCTCCAGCCTCAACGAGGTGAAGATCTACAGCCTGAGCGCCGGCAGGAGCCTCCCAGAGGTGAGGGCGCCGGGGGGCCGCGCCCGGGCCGGGCCCCGCGGCGGGAGCTGGACCCGCGCCGTGCCGCAGCGGGGCCGAGCCCCGGCCCGCCTGGCTGCCCCGGCACACGTGCGCTTGTGGTGGGCTCCTTACCGAGAAACAGCTCCCAGTGCTTCTTGAACTACAAACGTAGTTCGAATGCGTGAACCTCTGAGGGTAGCGGTGCTGGTCCACAGACCCGTAAGCAACGCTACTTTTTAAGTTTCCTTGGTGTGGAATGGTTAAACTTCAGTGGAGTGGAAATGGGAAGATAATCAAGAAAAAGAAAGAATTGGCGGCCTAAATGTCTTATATTTCAATAAAGATAAACTTTAAGTGATTCTCGGGTTCCTGTATGAATAATGAGCTCAAGACTGATGTATACCTTTGCTTGCAGTGGCTCTCTGACAGGAAGAAAAGAGCTTTACAGAAGAAAGATGTGGGTGAGTTTTCCTCTCTCAAGATGCTCTGCAATACTCGGCTGCTCCACACATCACATGGCGACCCAGAGGAGACTTCTCACTGACTGATACACAGAAGTTATCCCTAAGTCATATAAAAACTACGGAATTAAACTACAGATAGTTATTTCAAATTCTTGTATAGCTTCACATGAACGCTGTATAATCAGTGGTGTTTTAAATTTTAGACATTAGATATTTCGGTTGTGGATTGTAACAGAAACATGATGGATGAATTCCATGTTGTCTCTTATGTTAAAATCTGACTGTAAACTTCTCTGTGATGTTGTGCTAGCCTTAGAGAGCAGGACCACATCACTTTAACCTAAGCTTCATACAAGAATTAAAAAACGCTGTCTGGAATCATAGGAAGTGTTACACAGGAAACTTACCAAGAAAAAAATGCATGGAGGTAATGGGGCATGGAATACCTTATACAAGGCCTTAATTTTGTGAGTGTGCAATGAGAGTTTGCTACTACATTATATAATACTTTGTTACACAGTTACCTTGGAATACTAATTTATTTTGCACAGAGGTAGTCTCCTTGGAGGGGTTGGCACAATTCGTTAATCTGCTCACAATGTCTTACTTACAATATCCTAAACGATATTCCTTATATTCAGCAGTTAACTCAATTTACTCAACATGCTTCCTTAGGAAACTGTTACAGTTTTTTTGACTGATAGAACTGTGCTAATTCTAATTTTTTTTTTCTTTACAGATATCCGTAGAAGAATTGAACTTATTCAAGACTTTGAAATGCCCACGGTTAGCACAAAGATTAAGGTATCAAGAGATGGACAGTATATTATGGCAGTTGGTGAGTTAACAAACTGTCTCTCTAACAGAGGCCGAAAGTCCTAGGTAATCTTGGGTACAGAATGTTTTAGGTAGAACTGGCAAGGGTTCATTTTAAAGTGTAGAACTGAACATTCTGGAAGCTTGTTCTTAATGTGTGATAGAAGGGCTGTCTTGGGAGTGGTGCTGTGGAACACTTCTGTTTAGAATACATACATTCTTAGAATCACAGAATGGTTTGGGTTGGAAGGCACTTTTGAGGATCATCTAATTCAACCCCTCTGCTGCCAGGGTTTATGCTGGCTTAAATCCAACCCCTCTGCTGACAGATAAATCTGTAGTGCAGTTAAATACTAAGTTCTGAATTACTTTCATTGCATGTATGTTAAATAACTTCTGAATGTCATTGTTTGAGTATTGTTTTATAGGAGGAGGATAATACTGCATTTTCTATCTGTCAAGATGGGATGCAAACATGAATACTTTAGTAGGTGTTAATAACATATGGAGCCTTGGTCTTTCAGATTTACTGGAAGGTGTTACTAGATTCTGTATGAGGTATCTGGTAGTTAGGAGAACCTGCATACAAGTAGGATACTTAGAGAAATGGGGCTGTAAAGTCGTGTTACTAAGAGGCATGGTTTTCCAGTCACACAGGCTTTGGGAAGGTAAAGAAGACTTATAGTATAAACACAGTAAAACCTGTTTATGTAAGACCTTATAAAAATACATGCTTTTGTGTTATCTTTTTGTTAAACTTCTTTATTTAATTAAACATCCAATGATTCTTTCAGGAACTTACAAGCCCAGGGTCCGCTGTTTTGATACCTATCAGTTATCCCAGAAATTTGAAAGATGCTTAGATTCCGAAGGTTAGTATAAGCCATGGCTGTTAGTACAAGTTGTCTGTCATACATAATCCGGGCTGGACTCGGGCAGAAATTCTGCTCCTTGTGCTGAGGGGACAGAATGTACCTCAGGGGAGCACAAGAATCTAGAGCAAAATCATCTAGTCTTCATCTCTGAATTTTCCTCTTTTATTCTGATTTCAAAGTTCTGTCCTTGCTTGGAAAAGGGTGTAAGATTTACCTTGAGCCAGAAAGTGTGGGGCTCAGAGGGTGAATGTGGCTGAAATCTGTGTTCTGTTTGGTGAATGTGACAAAGGTACTATGGCTGGGTGGTGGCAAGATCTCCCTTCTTACCTGCTCTGTGAAGCAGAAAAGTAGGAGAATGCACTGTAGGTTGCTCTGTTTTCTCTCTTGAGCCCAAGCTCAGTAGGTGAGTTACAGGATAAAGAGAATTTCCTGAGGGGTGGTGGTTTGTTTGTTTGCTGGTTTGGTTTTCTGTTTGTTTTATTGAAACAAGGTACTTAGAGGTAGATGGTAGCATGGCTAAAGCCCTGATTACACCTTGTTTGATACTAATTTGGTGGGAGAACAGCTGTGATAAGGAAAATAAGGAGCCATCTAGACAATGGGAAAGGGAGAATCAGCTGGTACTTTGAGCAGGCCAGGAGCTGCCACAGCTCTGGGCTTTTAGGGTGCCTAAATTTGAGGAATTAGGGGGATTTGTTTGTTTGGTTTGGCTGTTTTTGGGGAGGATGTGTGGGAAGATTGTTATTTCAGGTTTTTTGTTTGAAGACTGAGATATTAGAAGACTGATGGCTGAAAACTGGGATATAGGGGTGACCAAAACAATGAGAAGATGGGCACATTCATTACAGAAGAACTGAACTGGTCTAACTTTGATGTGTGTGAAAGTGATGTGAAAAGTAAAAATTGTAATAAGAGCATGGGGGTGTTTCTCTGCTCTCTACCTCAGGACTGCAAGGAGTCATGTAGGGTGAAGGAGCACTGTTAGGCAGGGTTTCAGAGAGGCTGGGGAGAGGAAGATTCAGCAAGAGTGAAACCCTCTTCAAAAGAGTAGAAATCATTGTAATCATAAATGCTTGCTACTAATTAGAGTTTAAAGTAAATTTTTTTTGAACTGGCATCTTAGTAGACTGCAGAAGTGTGTTCATTTGAAGTCTAGCATAGAGTCACTTCAGGTAACTTTAAATGAGTTATCTCATTTAAATAGAACCAATTTAGCTGAAGCAGCTACTCCCTAACATTCCAAACTCACCTCAGTTAAAACTAGGCAAAGTTCAATATGTTAGTGTTCAGCACGAATAGTAGCTTTCACATTTGTGATTTTTTTTGAGCCTTAGAACTTCTTTTGTGGAAGTGCTGACCCCTTGGAAGGACTGCATATGCAAGTTTATGCATATATGCCCAAACTCATGTAATTTTTTATCATCTTTGATGGATTACCAAAGCTCCATGGACCACACGCTGACTGAAAACCATTTGATTAGACATTCCCACAGCAATAAAATACATAATTGAGCATTGTGTTGAGGAACATGTCAAGTATACAAGAACAATGAAAAGATTACAGGATGTTTCATATGTTTCTGAAGTTTTAGAAAACTACTTACGGTTTTGCAAAGCAAGTTACGTAATTAGAGATCTTACTAAAGATTAATGCCTGCATTGTGCATTGACACCTGTGGGGAATACCTACATGACTAAAGATTAGCATGAATGTAAATGTTTTCAGGACTATGCCAATGTTTGCAAATAAGTTTGCTTGCTTAGTTGACTCAAAATTCTCTTGCTCTCTCCTCCAGTGGTTACGTTTGAGATTTTATCAGATGATTACTCTAAGGTATGTTTAATTGTTTTCACTGTATAAATGAAAAAAGGGTTTAGTATGTATATTAAAATGCATTTTCATATATAGTAACAGCAGTCAATCAACACAGCTTTTGGAACAAAATTTTTTTTTACAAACAGCAAACAGGATAAACATTTTTTTGTACCTTTAAAATTTTATTTTCTTTGTGTCTTTGTACTATAATTTGCTTTAGCACTTTTAAAGTCTTTTGTCTATTGGAGACAAAAGACTTTAAATAGTTATCTATCCTACAAGCAAAATAATGTGAAAAGTGGAATTAACTGTTCTTTCTGGGCTAACATTTAGTCACAATCCCTTGTCACGAGTGATGTGCACTGTTTTTGAGAGGTTGGGGTAGCTATGGGTAAGTTAACAACCTGATTTGTCAGTGTTGTTATAGACATGATGATTATGAGCATATGAATGAAGCATAAATTATGGAGAGAAGTAATGTCTTTTTTTTAAGTCTTATTTTTTAATTTCATTTATTTCTAAATGAAGTGCTGTACCTGAAGAAATCACTCAAGTGTTTATTTTATGGGTTGTTGGTTGTTGTTTTTTTTTTTTTTTTTTTCCTGTGAAAAGACCTTACTTACCATTTCAGGTATAGGTTTGTTTTAATAAACAGAGACATGATCATCTAGCCTTGTAGCTTTTTTGCATTTTTCCTGTGAGATTTCCAAGGAAGTGCATGAATTCAAGTAGCAGAAGGTAGTGGCTGATACTTTACAGTAGCTTCCCACTTGTCTGTCTGGTGGAAAGTGTTTCTGGCTGTACATGCCCAATAGTCATTTGGGAGACTGAGGAACATTCTGTGTTCCCAAATGTTTCTGACTGCTTATGAACAGAAAGGTGTGTGTGTTTTCAGCTGAAATGGGTGCTGTATTTCAGGCTGAAGCCCTACTTTTTCAACTTCATACAGTCTTTATGTTTTCAATTATATTTTACTAAAACTTAAGAAATCATCAGAAAATAAACTTCAGGTAGCTGCCCTAATGTTGTGGACACGTTAGAAGGTGGGAACACTAGTTGAGAAATTACACTTGTAATTTTTAGAATCATAGAGTAGCAATTAAAACACCATTTTAATGCTTGAACAGTTCTGTCAAAATCTGCAGGCATGGTGGTTCCACAGATTTACCCAGTAAATTGTTGCAATTCTGTTCTACCTTGTCATAAACAATTTCTAGTTGCTGTCAAACCTGCCCAGGAGAATCTTGAGTTATTACTGTTGCTACTGCAGAGAGAGATTTTTTTCTGTAATGCCTGTATTCTGTCCCTTGTCAGTCTTGGTAGCTCTCTTGGTGCTGTCAGCATCCTTTCATAGCCAGGAAAAATAGTGTCTCCCCAGATCTGTTCCTGCTGTCCCTGTAAGGTTGAGGCTTATTTGCATTTTCACAGTGAGAGCACCTGGTTTTTTTTCATACAGATTAGTGCCCATAAGACCAGTTACATTTCTCTGATTTTATAAGTTTTAGGCTTAAAAGTCTTAGACTTGGACTAAGTTTTAGACTTGGGAGAGAGTGGTATCTTTTTTCCCCAGTCTTTTGCCAGGAGACCTGTAGTGTAGTATAGTATAGTATAGTACAGTACAGTATAGTACAGTATAGTATAGATAGTATTTTTGTCACACATAAGTGCCAATGCTTTTGTTACCCTCAGGTTGTAATTTTCTGGTGGTGACCAAAATTAATTTAGTATGATGAAAAACTAACACGATTTAAAGTGAGCTGTGTCCTCTATTAATGAGAGAGAACACGAATATATTCAAGTCCAATATTGTAGAAATTAAATAGAAATTAAATAGTGCCAACCCAGGTCAGTATTTTGTCCACGTCTCTTAAGGGAAGAATATACAGATTTATTTATAAAGATGACAGATGTAAAGTAACTTGTGTACCTCACCTTCCCTGACTTTCTCATCCTTATTTGCATAACAGTGTAATTCAGCAGTAGAAAATTTTAGATATTCACTATCTACTGTTTTTAGAAGATGCATGTACAGGCTAAACTAAAGTATCACTTTTCTAAGCCAAGCTAAATAAGGATGAGGCTCAGAGAGAAAGGTTTGGCTCTGATTATAATGCATGGCATGAGTTTGGGCCACGCCAGCAGTTCCTCCATTGCACAGTGCCTGTCCATGGTTTGCAGCATAGCATGAGTGCAACAGGTGATGTGGGCGATCCTGTCTCTGGAGTGGAAGGATCCCTTCCTGTGGGTATGTGCTGTGTTAACCTTCCATAAGGAGTGCAACAGCAGGACCTGGCCTATTTTATTTACTGAAGTAGATTGAGCTAGTAATGCCTCCCTGTAGGTTTTTCCAGGGCTGAGATGTTTGTCTAAGTTTCAGGAAGAAATAATCAGTGTTCTTACTCAGTTGGCAAAGAACAAAAATGCAGAAAGATCATTTGTTTCCCTTATTGGAGCACTGCTGTGCATTAGGATGTGTAGCTCATGTGCTTAGTACATGTGAACATACTGGTGTCTGCACAGCGTTGTACCTGGAAGAAATCACTGACTGTACTGCCTTGGAGGAAGTAGAGATGTTAATTTTGGTGCAGTAGAACATGAGGTAACTGTGCTGCTTCTGACTGCAGAGTCACTTCTTTCAGGGTGTCTCATTTACTCTTGTGAATATCCATATAATGTATATTAACAAAACTCTTTGCTGTGGCTAGTGAGAATGATAAAGCGCCTAGTTGATTCTATCGTTTTAGTAGAAATTGTTTGAATAAGTTCTGATAAGCCTGTATGAGTTTGAAAAAAAAATCACTGAAGTTTGTGCTTGTAGGACAGGTTAAGGAAATCCTTTTGTGTTTCTGTATGTTTCAGTGCTTTCTATTTTATTTTCAGATTGTCTTCTTGGAGTGTGGTAGATTTGTGGAATTTCATTCACAACATGGCCATTACTACAAGACAAGAATACCAAAATTTGGTAGAGATTTCTCTTATCACTACCCATCATGTGACCTGTATTTTGTAGGAGCAAGGTATTAAGTGCAATATTTTGTTTCAATTTTGTTAGCAGTGTTTTCCAGTAATAAAATGAACATTAAAATATTAGAAAAGTTAAAAAGTGGAAGAAGTGGCAATTCCTTCCAAATTAATAAGGGAGACAGTGAAAAGTGGTAAATGTGGAAAGATTAAAATTAATTCAGTTTCCCATGCTATTTTTAAGCTGTTTTTTTCTTTGATTCTTAAACCATGTATATAATGTATTTGCAAATTTGTATTAAAAACTACAGGTAAGTGTATGGTTTTAAAAAGCATTTAGCATATAAGTAAGGAAAATAAAATTAATTTTCCTATCCTGATCGGTGTTTCATTGCTGTGAAGTGTGAGTTAAATCACATAATTTGGTTTCTTAAAAGACATAGTAAAAATAAAATTAGACCCTTAGGGTTTCAAACAAAGTAAGTAGAAATTCAAGATGTAACTTAAATCACAGGAAATGAAAAGATCTTGAGAAATGAACTAATGTATCTTTTACCTGGTAAAATAGTAATCGGTAGGATATTAAAGTATAATAAATAAATTATGACCATGCACATTCTTCTCTGTATTTTGAACATCAAAGTATATGTTTGTCTTGTTGTAAATCGTGGATTCTGAAAATTGTGTATTTGGCAAAATTAGGCTGTGAATAAGAATCTTTAAAATGCCTCCAAATTTACAGCAGTGTTTTTCAGTATTTGTAAGACACAAGAGTAATTTTGGGGTTTTCTCTTGTAGTTCTGAAGTGTACAGGCTAAATCTGGAGCAAGGAAGATTTCTGAACTCCCTGCAGACTGAAGCTTCGTAAGTTCTGTGCAATGCATGACCTCTGTCTTCTTTCCACCAGGTGGAAGCAGACTTCTAGCATGCTCACCACCAGTGCTGTCTCTGAACGCTGCCCAAATGCTTTGCAGAGTTGAAAACGAACATATGCTGAGTCTGAGTCTCATTTCATTTTATGTTCCGTAATTTTTTTTGTTCTAGTTTTTATGTTTAATTGAATTTTCTTTTGTGGATGTTTTAAAATTGCTTAATATGGACTAAATAGGTATTATATAACTTGATCTTAAGAGCATTTCATTAAAACTTTGCCATTATTACTCAATTTAGCCATCATATAGCGATCTACCCACGGGGTATGTACTTCCCCAGACATGTCTTTGTCCTTCTGCTCTTGAAGTAGCCCAGAGAGAATTTTTGTATCTCCAGCATGTGTCTGATTCTTTTGAAAACCGTACCAGAGTAGGAACTGAGCTTTTTTCATGTGGGGAGAGGCAGATGAGAAGAGCAGACTTCACTAGATAGAGTGGCTTGTTGGTGGGCAACAGCTGGTGTTCAGTGGGCAGAATAGCTTAATGGATGAAGAAGTATTTGGGAAGGCACAGTAAAAAACTGAGCAACAGAAGAAAAAAAAGGGGAAATTCTGGAATGGGAGAGGGAAGGGTGTAGAGTAAAATCTGGATTAGAGAGATGAGATTTAAGTTGTGAGAAGGTTTTGAGGTGAGGGAATTGGATGAGTTACGGAATTAGAGGTAAAGATCTTTGATTGGATGAAGTTGGAAAGTGCTGGGTAAGTGGGGTGTAGAGAGAAATATTTGTACTTTGGAAGAATTGTTGTCAGAATACAACAATTGGTTGTATTGGGCGTCCTGCTGAGAAACAGGATACTTGGTGAGAAAAAGGAGACCATCGGTCAGACAGAACATGTTCGAGATGCAAGCTTTAGAACATAAGTAATCATAAAGATCTTTGGACATAATTAGAATCACAGATTCATTTAGGTTGGAAAAGATCTCTAAGGTCATGAGGCCCAACCATTAACCCAACACTGCCATGTCCACCACTAAACCATGCTCCCCAAATGCCTCATCTGCACATCTTTTAAATATCTTCAGGGATGCTGATTGAACCACTTCCCTGGATAGTTTGTTCCAATGCTTGGCAACCCCTTCAGTGAAGAATTTTTTCCTAGTATCCTGTCTGTACCTCCCCTGCCACACCTTGGGGCCATTTCTTCATGTCCTGTTGAGTTGTTCAAGAATACCGTGGAGCAGAATGATGTGGCAGGGCTTGGTGGTAGGTGGTGGACATGGGCAGAGGAGTGCAGAGAGCCTTAGGCTCCTGCTCAGGGCATGGTCATAGGAATTCAGATGAATTTTCTCAGGAGGGTCTTGAAAGCTCCAAACATGGAAATTTCCCAGCCTTTATGATTAACTAATTTCATTGCTTTATTATCTTTATAAGCATTAAAATATTATCCTTACATCCAGTTGGAACCTTACCTGCTTCAAGTAATCAGTGCTGTCTCTGGCTCCAGATTGTTAGTTATCTCCCCTTAAGTATGGCAGACTGTTGTTATGTGGCCATCTGTCCCTCCTCCAACTTTTGCTTTTCCAGGTTGAGCAATAGAGTACACAATTACAGAAATCTTACTAGTTGTTCATGTGTTAAATTGTTCTGAGGTCATTCAACTTGCTCCTCTCTCTGTTGTAGAGAAAGTAACGTCTGTGACATAAATCCTGTACACTTCTTGTTTGCTATGGGAACAGCTGAGGTAAATATTTGCATTCCTTTTATGAAAAGGGCAGTAGTTCTTGTTTCATTTTTATATTAATTTGCGGGAGGATAAGAAGAAATCATGAACCTAATTAATTAAAATTGGTCTCATTTGCTGTATTAGATGTAGATATGTTAAAGGTGACTTTTCAGAGCATAGTGCAGATAAAATAGCAGAGTTGCTTGGTTGCTGAGCGCTTGAGGTTTTGCAGATGGGAGTGAAAATAATGTTCTCTCATTTTGCAGTGTAGCCATCTGTAGAAATTAGCTGGCATGTGTACCCTATTAAGCTTAAGAAAATTAGTGTTAGTGATTTTGATTTAGATTGCATTGAAAAAAATAGGAATTAAATGTGTGCAGCCTGTATGTCATTATTTGAACAACTCATGTCAACCTAGGAAATTTTGTTAATTATTCAGTAGATTAGATATTTCATAATTTTATTTAAACATTTTCAAAGTACCAGGCAGCAGCTGCATAAGCTTGAACCATATTTTCTAAACTCTTTAGGGTAAAGTGGAATGCTGGGATCCTAGAACTAGAAATCGAGTTGGGCTCTTGGACTGTGCTTTAAGCAGTGTGACAGCAGACACAGAGTGAGTAAAGGCTTACCTTTTCTTCTGGATTTTTCAGAAGTTTTGGGTTTAGAAATAAATCCCACTTTGCTTTAAAGTGACCTGCCTGTTCTCTTGTCATTGCTAGCATGAATAAAGGATTTTGTTAGTCATAAAGGAGTTCTCTTAGACACTGATCTAAGTAGTAGTAGCTATTTTTGTATACAAATACATGTTGTGAATGTAAACAGTGCAGCTTTTTGAAGTAGTATTTCTGAATGATACTTGTGAATTATTTTACTATTAGCTAAGAATTAACTTAGCTCTTTTTTTAACATTAAAAAATTACTTGCAGGCTTTATTGAAAGAATGCCTAACTATAAGCATTGTGCTTTGCAGGATAGAAGGTTTGCCATCCATTTCAGCACTGAAATTTGATGGGGCTTTGAATATGGCTGTTGGAACATCTACTGGGCAGGTAGATTTGACTTCATCTACCACAGTTCTTAGGAGATCCTGCTCTTGCAATTCCCAGTCCAAGTCTATCATACATTGAGTACAGTATATATTACTGCAAGTATTTATTAGACCATAAATTACATGTATTGAGTAGTGATAATCAAACTGTGATTTAATTTTATCAAATGTTTGTGCTCTTAAGAATTTTATAGGTACCACTTTAAATCATCATAACCTACATACTGTATAACTTCAAATTTGCAGTTTTCTTGAGTCAAGTGTGTGGGGAAGTTGCTGCTTTTTGGGACTTTGAGTACTATCTCAATGCAACATATGTGCTCTCCTTTGTCTTGATGGTGGCTAAAAACCCAGAAGTTATTGTCTTTCATCTGTTATTTTTAGTGTCTTGTCTTGATATGAAGAATCATTTTAATTCATTTATTGTTACCATCATATTTGTAAAGGGAAGTGTGGAGATTGTTTCCTGCCTTCATCAGTATTTTAATGGGCTTAGAGAACTGTAGCTTCTTCAAGAACAGATACGTGTGTGAGAATTGTATTTGCTATGTTAATGTACAAGCCAGCCAAATCTTATTGTAGGTTGTTTCTCATTAAACAAACCGCTGATATTATTTTTTTCCCAAAAATTGTTATTCACACTTTACATATGAGAGATTTAACTTTCTCAAGTTCTATAGGAAATTTTAAAGATAAAATACAGGTTTCTGGAAGACAGGGCCCATACTCTCTACTTTCCTTAACATAAAAAATTACATTCTGTGATGTTTCGCTGAGGGAAAGTTATATTCACTGAATCTGGAAGATAATCTGAAAATTTAAATCATGTAACAACAACACAAGAATCTGAAAGTGAATTATTACTAATTATGAAATTCTAAGAGTATTGAAACAAAAAATCGTTCTTTTTTTTTTTTTTTTTTTTTTTTTTTTTTCCAAAAGAAATTTAAAAATCTTTAGAAGGCTGGTTAGGTCTTAAATTTGTTAATTTTTCTAGATAGAAACATGCTAATGTTAAATTACCTGGTTAGAATAAACTGGGCTCACTTAATAAGTTGTTTTCAGAATTTAAAATAATTTATTTTACGTAAATCCTGCCTATGTATTAAAGTCAAGTCTCAAGTTTAGTTAAATGTTTAGTGAAGATCTGATAGGCATGACTTTCTCATGATCTTACAGTGTTATACATTTAATTTGTCTCTTATTCTTCAAGGTCTTATTATATGATCTCCGGTCTAGTAATCCATTAATAGTCAAAGATCACCACTATGGGCTGCCTATTAAATCAATTCAGTTTCAGCATCAGTTGGATTTAATTATCTCTGCGGATTCTCGAATCATAAAAATGTGGAACAAAGATACAGTAAGTAGTTTCATGTTGCTGCATTCAGATTTTTAGGAGTTTTTTAGGTTTTGTGTCTTTCCTTTTTTTTTTCTCTTTTTTTTTTCTTTTTTTTTTGGTTTATTGTTTTGGAGTGATTTTTGTGCAGCTTGATTAATTAAGCTGAAATTCAGTGTAAGAAGTTGAAGTTTTAATGTCTCTTAATTTACATAGCATTTTGACCTGTCTGACTAAATCAACATCTGGGAAGTTATTCAATAGCCTGTCAGGTATAACGCTATAGTCTTAGGGGTTTTTTAGCTGTTTGTACATGTCTGGCCAAGAGGCTTCTTTCAGGAGAAAGATTTAAACATAAAAAGTAGTATCTTAGCCATTGCCTTGGTTTGTATATTTCTCACAGTGTTCTTGAATGCATCCAGTTACATTTTTTCACCAGAGAAAACGTGTTCGTTCCAATTCCCTGCTCAAAGTAGGGTTAATTTCAAAGGTAGATCAGTTAGTTAAGGACCTATGAAAATCAGGTGCTGCTTATTTTCTCAGGACTATTTGGATACTGAAGCAGATACTATGCATGGAGCCAAATAACTGTATCTCACACTGTATTAGAGGATTATGTTGCAATGGGCAGTATCTTTGTCCCTGCCATTTGCACCTCTAAGTAAAATTGAAATCTCTAATTTTCATAGGACTTTTTGCATTATATCATGCTGCCCTCTTTTTTACCTTTCTGTCAATGAACCTTATTATAAATCTGTGGGGCAGCTTATTTTGCTACCCTATAGACTCATAGTAACACTATTGTAACTTGTTTGGTTTGAGGGCATGTATGTAGTCATTGTGTTCCTTCTAAAGAACATGCTCCATCTATGCTTTTCTAACTTTATAGTGAAACATAAAGAGAGTTGTAGTAGAGGCTTTTTTCTAATTATTTCAGGCAGTCACTTCAGTATTATTGTGCTGCTTCATGAACTTTCAACAGTCTCTTATTTTTTTCTGTGATGGCAAGTAGTTTTTTGTAAGCGCCTCTGCAGTTAATTTTTATTGTTTGAAAGAGCAAATAAATTATTGGTTATTATTTAAAACATCTGCAGTGGCCTCTCCTTATTTTTCCTAGGTACGTATACTTCCCTCCTTGAGAATGAAACACTGTAAGGTTTGTCAGGTGGCCTCTGGTGAGAAAAGGGAGGGTTTCTCACCGCTGGAAGGCAAAGATAGCTTTGGACTCTTTCCTAGAGTATGTTCCAGCTGGCTCCACGTCTCCCAGATGCTGGTTCCTGACTATCTCTGGCCGGGAACCAAGTGCAGAGGCAGACTGCGGGTGGAGAGCCATATGGCTTTGATACCAGAATAGCCCCATGCTGAGACGTGCCTTGGGGTGGGGAGCACCAGGCTTTTGTCTGCTGAGGCCGGGGTGGAGGAGGACTCTTCTTAATCATCAGGGAGAGACCAGAGGTGGGTGGGGTAACAGCATGTAACTGGGAGGGAAAGGAAGGGCCCAGAAAGGTAGGTGGGATTGCTGCAGGGAAAGAAAAAAAAAAGAGGAACAGGATCAAAATTTGCCTTGTTCCTGTCCCTCATTTAGAGCTGTGTAGGCATGTAGACTCATGCTTCAGATTATGTGGTCCAGTTGTTAGAGACTCTTCCTTTACTGCCTGTTTTGTGTGTTGGCTTATAAGAGCACCTGTATTTTGTCTGGGTTTTTCAGACTGTGTTCCAATTCTTATGTAGAGAACATTGTTTCCTGCTTTTACCTCTTTCTTAAGTAACCTTTATAATAACTTCAATTCTGATCTAAGCTAGATACCACTGCATGCTCTTGCTACTTTTATTTTATATCGAGACCTTTTTAATACTGAGTTTATAAATCATAAATAATGTGTTGAGCTATATTTCATTTCATGTAGATATTAGTACAGTGGCAGAACCAAACTCTAGATTCAAATTCAACTCTTAATCCATTTTTCAGCTAATTATGCTTAGCAAAGTAACATTACTTAAAACTACCATGTTCAGAGTTGAATAAAGGATTACACTGACAGTGTGCCAGAACTTATGGACCTCAGCCCCACTTTTGCATAAAATAAAGTAAATCTGACATATATTTTCAACACAAAAGTGTAAGCTGAGGAATTAGAGGTGCCACTGTACGTTGCTGTGTCTTCAATTACTAGTAGGTTGTGCTTCCTTGTAAGAGATTGAATCAGAGATAAAATACAATACTGGATTTCTTCTTTTATGTTCAGATATTAATAGCGTTTTATTGTTCTGCAAAATTTGTTCCATCTTTATTCCATCATGCTTCTTAGTTTTTATAGTAGCTGTTATTAATGTTTAGATTTACTGAATTTACATATATTGTTTGGAGTTCTTTATGATTTATTTTCTTCTACAATTTCAGGGAAAGATATTTACTTCAATGGAGCCAGAACATGAAATAAATGATGTCTGCCTTTATCCAAATTCAGGTATGTGAAGTATATTATTGTCTTGCTAAATTCGAAAGGAAAAGTTTGTTAACCCAAGATGTGGTCTTTGTTTAGGTGATACAATTTAGATCTACTTTGCTCCTTATGGCAGAGCTTGGAATAAAGGGTTATTTGTCAGTCAGTGTCCTTGGTTCCTCTGCATCTGTACTACATTGGAGCCTCTTTGTAGTTAGAGGCTGCTATGCTGTTAATTGAGTGATTGACCTCTTTTACTCCTTCAAATATCTGAAGTGACTCATTTCATAAGAATAGGAATTTTGGCCTATTGTCTTGACTGAGTCCCAGATGACTTAGAGCTTGCTTTGTAGATGTAGGAAAAACCTCTTTACAGGAAATTTACAGGGGTTTTTTTCAAGTGTTTAAAGGATTTGATCATTCCTTGATTTAAATACAGCACTTAAAATGTGCTATCCCTTAGGTTTAATGCTTTGGTTTTAAGTGTAGATTCCTAAGTGCACAAATTTGCATGATTTTTGTAATTGTTTTCAGATTTGTTGCATCTCATGATGTTATGTCTAGATATCAAAACTGAGGATCACTTTTAACCAAGGTTTCCAGGACTTAATTTAGGAGTTAAAATATTTTACAAAATGGAGGTTGTATGTGTATATGTGCTTTGGTTGTAAATCACATTGCAACTTGATTAGTTTTCTTGCTTAATATGAATTGCTTTAGTTCTGAAGTATTGTGTGACACCTACTTCCTTTTTAGAAAGCAGTACTGAAAAAGATGAAATAAATTAGGGCCACTAGGATGGCACAGAGCAATCATGGAACTATGCTTGAATTACAAACTGCTGTTATCCTAACTTTAGAGAGAGGTAGCAGTAAAGACAGCAACTTGGACTTTGATTCATACTAGCAGCTCAAATTTAAGATTGTAGATAAGTGAGATTTCTAGCAAGTTAAAACTTATCTTTGTCTTTTCTGCCAACTTCAGTTAAGAATGTGTTGGATTTTTTTTTTTTTTTTTGGTAAGATGAGCAACTAAATACTCTTCCCTCATAAGATGGTGGGCATTTTTGACCTTATGAGCAGAGTACATGCTCTGTGCCCTGGTTGAATGTAGGAGTTCATGTGGATGTATTTGAGAATTACTATGTGGTGACAGGGTGGACTGTGCACCTTGGAGATGGATAAACCCTCGTCCATGATGGCTACAGAGAGAGATAATTGGAGTGAATTATCTTTAGTATTTCACCCATGTTTCACCTGTGAGATTGTTGGTTTCATCTAAAAGAGAGCCCAGCAGCAAATTAATGTCCACACAACGTCAATGAAGAGCTCACCATGGGGAGTGGAACAGAAAAAAGTTGTTTGTCAATGTAGAATCATAGTGTAATTTAGGTTGGAAGCTTCCCCTGGGAGTTGTATATTTCCTACTCGAAGCAGGGCCAACTTGCAGTTAGATCCAGCTTTGAAGTCTGATCAGGTTGCTCAGCTCAAGTCAAGTTTGAATAATATCAAGGATGGGCATTACTCAGCTGTGGATGCTCTATAGCCTTTGTGGTATGTGGACAAGCCTCGTGTGCTTTTGCAGAAATGGTTTTCATGAGACTGCAGGACAAATCTTGTAGTACAAAGAATTGAATGCACGCATCTCCCTAATGTTGCTATTGGATATTGCTTTTCATGTGTCTGTGACTGAGATCTAGATTGTGCAGTCCAGTTCTGTGTCCCACATCTCCACTGCTTAAATCAGTGCTGTTTTTCTTGCTGTCTGTAGGGGGACAGGTTGATGGTTTTGGTAAGAACTGTTGTGGGAATAAAACTGGATTGTATTTTATAATCACATGGAGACAGTGGGGCAAAAAGTAGAGTGTGTTGCAATGGAAATTGAAAGATCTAGGGCAAGAGGTGGTGCATCTGTGTTTATCATAAATACTGTTGGACCAGCATTTATGATGCCTAGAACCACCTCATGCTTCAGAATTTAAGGAATAATCATGACTGAAGATCTGAAAATAAGGAAATACTTCCAGTAAGATGGGCTTTTGCAGTTGTGAAAAGTTGGAAATACAGCATGATTTCAGTATCAGTATGGGTTTGACTCAGTGCTCTTACTGGTGCTCCAGCATTCTCCAAGCCCCACTAGATGCCTGGCTGAGGAAACCTAGGAGATCTTTGCCTAGCTTGTGTTTTAACACTTCTTCTGTCACTGCTGCTCAGAAAGGCAAAACCTCACTTTCACCTTTATTGGAGAGATAAGGATTTGATGTATGGACTGTTCAGGGATGAGAAATTGGTTGGATAGTCCCATCTACAAGGTGTAGTGGTCTACAGTTCCATGTCCAAATGGAAATCAGTGACAAGGGGTGTCCCTTAGGGCTCTGTATTGGGACAAGCTTTTTTTGATATTTTAATTAATGACACAGATAGTGGGATTGAGTGTACCCTCAGCAAACTGGCAGATGACACCAAGCTGAAGGGTGTGATGCCATCCAGGGGTACTTGGACAAGCTTGAGAATTGATCCCATGGGAATCTCATCCAAACCAAACTGTTCTAAGATTCTGTAATTCTATGGTAAACTCAATATCAGTATACTGTGAACAAGATTTTTTTTGTAGTAGTAGTTTTGTCATAGTTAGGCATTTTTAAATTAAACTATTTTACCAACCAGTAATAGTACCTTCAGTATTAGTACCTTTCCTGGGAAGCAAACCCTTACATATCTTTGACCAAACTACATTACAGACATTAGTGAATCTCTTAAAATAGTTGAATATCTTCCTCTGATCACACATGAACAGAATGGGACTAGGAGAAAAAAAAAGATTTACCACTTACCAAATAGCCTTTAATCAATTTAAGTTGTAGAATATAAATTAAACTTGACAGTATCTTTAGTGTAGAGAAATCTGTGTCTCATTTGTTTCAATTACTGTAAGAAAAATTAAAAGGTAAAAATCTGCATTTTCTGAAACTGCTGCTCCTATATACTATCACTTCATACTCCCATTTTCATTATTTTACATTCATGATACTGTATTGCATACCATTTTCCAAAGAGAGTCTTACTAAAACTTCTGAAAAAGGCTCTGCTTTATTTCCCCTCTACAGTAATCGAACTAGACTGATATGTAGTTTGTTAGGGTGTGGTCTCTCTTCCCATAAAAATTTATTAAAAGTAACAAGTTGAAGCAATAAAAATGCATAGAATAGACTTCTCCTTTCAGAGTTGTTAACTTCCTTTCTTTCTTTTATTTCACTTGTAGTATACACTTATACTGTTCTGAAGCCTGTATTATACACTTATACTGTTCTGAAGCCTGTTTTTGTCCTCCTTTAATTATTGATGGAAGACTCTCAAAGAGGATATTTTACTTTACTGTCATCTTTGAAGCACCTGCAGAATTAATTTCTGTCTTTATTTCTAATGATTCCAGTTCAGTCAATGGAAAGATGCTTTGTCTTATGAAATAGTAATGACTATGCTGTTGGGGAAGCATGTAACTTGTATACTATACTGGAGTACTGTGTGTGTATTCAAGGATATACTATAAATTTTTGCTTCTTCCTTAAATTTCCTTTCCAGGCACAGTTTTTAGCCTGTTGGCTGACTAAGCTTTCACAAATATTTTGCTTTGTTGGGAAAGCAAGCTCCCTTTTTTCTGACATTATAAGTCCAGCTGCATTGTGTATTTATAATAAAAGGATTAGGTAGGAAGGATTACTCCACCCATGTTAATTGCATTCCTCTAGTTGGGTGTAAATTATATTTCTACCCTCTGGGTGTGTAGTAATTGACCCAATTATTCATAGTCCCAGTGGCATATGTTACAGTTTTTTCAGATCAGAATGTTATCTAATTTGATGGCACTTTGTTCTTCATAATCAATCTCTTGTATTGCCTGTTGATCAGCTACATTGGTAAGACAAAACTGAGAAAAACATAAAAGTATAGGGCAAATGTTCTTATTACTCTTTTATATAGAAGGAAATTGAGAGTATTCTTAATTTTGAACTTTCATGAAGTCTTGTGGCAGTAGGAACTTTTCCACAGATTTTGAATTCCTACAGTATTTTTTAATATTCAGAGTACATAAACCGTTATTCATGGTGTTTCTTTGGTATATTCATAGATACTTCAAATTCTACATTTGCCCTGCTTGGTTATAGCACTAGTATTACTCCTTTTGAAGCCCCGGTATCCTGGATGTCATTTTGGGTTGAGAAGCTGCTGTTGTGTTTATTTCCCAAGATGAAATATGAATGAAGGTGTAAACCATGTTATGATTTATGACTTTGTTTAGCTGTGTGTTTAAAACAAATCACCACATCTACTGATACCAATGTATTAATAATGTGCTTTTATGTCCAATGTAGTTTTTAACCGCAATACTAACTGGATTTGTTCTAAACAGTATTGAGGGATGAACTGTTTACATTTGTTGTGAAAGTTGGCAGCCTGCACTTCACAGGCTGTGATGTTGCTTAAAGTGGTGCTGAACAATTTAGATAGAGGACAAAAGGGAATGAATGTATAGAAAATTAAGCTTTGTTAATTATGCTGATATTACACCTTTATTTCCATGGTATTTGGTGCAACATTTTTTTCAGGTCTTGATTAATGTCCATTGCAAGCCAAGAATATGTACTTTATGAGCTTTTTTAAAAAGTAGTAGTATCCTCTTCTGATCAATATTTTTAAATGTGGAAATCTCTTTTTAGGAATGCTAATGACTGCCAACGAAGCCCCTAAAATGAATATCTATTATATACCCGTAAGTAATACAACTTGTTGCTGATATTGCTCCTAAAGACACAATTGTTTGGTGCCATTCAGGTATTTCAGTTGAAATTCATATCTACATTGTCTGAGTTGTCCCACTAAAGTAAATTTAGGTTAACCATAATTTATTAATGTAACATACTGAATTATTTAAAAAACAACCTGTAATTTGCCTTTTGGTACTAGTTTCAAAACTGGTTAGGGGCCACAGAAAATTCAGGTGGAACTTTTTTTGATAGCTGATGAAAAAGAATTCCTAAATAGGGACTGTGTTTTTCAAGATAATAACTTTGCTTAGTTACAAAATATTCCATTAGTGTCTGTAATATGTGGTGTACAATGACATAGTCATAGCAGTAAATATTCTTCTCTGGTCTGACATAGAAATGATATTGTGTGACTGCAGTGTGGCTCTTGACTGTAATTTCTGCTCAATCCCCTTCTTCAAATGCAGCTTTTCACAGGATAAACTTTCCACTTGAAAGATTTAACTGTAGGTTTAACTTGATGTTTTATATCTGCAGATTGGTTTTAGGGAGACTTAAAAGCAAGCCTTCTGGTGTCAGAGAATGGTACAGAAAATTACACCTGTACTTCATGCTTTTGTTTAGTTACTGTTCTGAAACTAAACAGAAACTACTACTTAGTTTCTACAGTGTGTTCTCTAGAGGTTTTCTTGTCCTGACAGAAGATAAATAGTAGGATACCTACATAAATGTTACATGCAGAATGGCTGACCTGACTCTAAAAATACATGCACTTCTTAATTAATTTTATTCACATTTTAAACAAACTATAAATTTTATTAATATTGAAATATATATTTAACTATTTTTTTAAATTAGCCAAAAAGCCTTCATTTAGCTAGTCGATTTTAAATTAGTGTAAATTTAATTTTTTTCAGTTCATTTGTGGTCATCCCCTGCTGCCATATCCACTGTGTATGATCGTGATTATGTTCAGGATGGAGATTTATGAGTTTACATTTCTCTTTGTGGAATAGAATATATATGCATCTTGTATTTGTGTGTCTAAACACAGTAGTATACCCTTCTAAACAATTCTGCAGTCGGATATATTTACTTATATTATTAGATTTTTGCATTTGAAGAGATGTGGCATTTTATACATAAGTTATCTCAGGTTGTTCTTTGGATGTGAATTGCCTGTTTCTGTAATTCAGCTCTAACCAACTCACATTTTGTTAACTGCACTGTTCCATGCTTTGAAGAACAAAGGGGGACAACAAGTATTTCTGTATTTATGCCAGAATATTAGCTGTAATTAGCAGCTGAACACTTTCCATTTACCTTGTCCTTTGGAAGATTGAGAAAGTAGCTCTCCAAGCATTTTTTTCTATTTAATTAGTGGATTAGGGAACACAAGCTCACATATTTTCAAAGTCTGATGAGTTTTTAAAATTGGAATGGACTAGTTAGTCAATTTAAATAATCCAGATGGAAAAAGCATTCCTTCTGTCACTAAAGGTAAGGTTCAGCTTCTCTCTGAAAATTGTGCACTGAGATTCTTTTTTATGTAGGTGTGCATGATACATGAACCTGACAGCTATAGTACATTAGAGGTTTGCATCCAGCTTAGCCAAAAAGTTATTTCATTGTCTTGATTGTCACCAGTGATGAATGTTTGTTAGAACTTGTTCAAGCTGGTATTACTTTGAGTATTCTTGCACATATTGTAAATCAAAATGAAAAATGCTTACCATTTGCTCTCAAAAATCTTACTCTCATAGAATCTTCTGTGAGTATTGAATTTGTGTTTCTGAAGTCAGACAAGTAATTTTTAGTTAAGAAATATAAGCACTCTGTATTAGATTTCAGATTATACCTAGAGACAATATTGCAAACTTAAATACTGAATAATACTGTCTAGTATTTTTGCAGCGTGCAGGCTATTCCAATGAAGAATAATGTGATCTTGCCCTAAACCACCTTCCTGCATCATCATCCCCTGATTTTTGTTACCAGGGTCTGCCTAAACTTGTTTGGATGGTACCTTTTTATGGGTTTTACATTCACAGTGACACAGGTATACAAATTGACACATATGATGAATGTTAAAGCATAAATCCAAATATGAGTTCTGTTTCTGAAATACTATCGCATACGAATAAAATCAGAGTTTATTTCAAAGGCTGCTGCCCAGATTAAATTTGCTTTTCAAAAAAGCTAAACTTCTCCAGTTTGTATCAATGGCTTTGAGTTTGAAGGCTGTTGAACATACCTTAAATACTGGTGTTACTTTTTAGTTGACACCCTGTAGTTCGTTTCAAAACATATAATACTTACTTTAGACAATAGAAAGGTTAAGTAGTAGTTAGAAGAAGTTACTTTGAAATAGAGACAGAAATCTCACACTCTGGTCTGACTTTTTTACCTATGCCTTTTACAGGCCAGACTGAAGGGCTGGCACAGCCAGTGTTGTATAATTGAAGGGGTTTTTACTGCATTTCCTAAAAATCACGTATGTAGCTCACTAAATCTGTTTTTGTTGGCTGTTTTATTTATTTTTTAATCTACCTTTTAAATGAAGAAAATATAAAATGGAGGACTTGTGTCGACCTTCAACTGCTCCGGGGCATTTTTTATTAAGGAAAACTTAATGCTATTAACACGTTCAAACTACAGTTTTATTCCTTGATCTTCCAGGCTAGTTATTTGAGCTCAGAGTTGCACACCTGTCCTTTGGTTTCTCTGTCAGTAGATAATTAATACATGGGGGGTTTTTTCATCCTTGCAAGATTTACTAATTTCCTTGCCCAGGCAAAGTTAACATGGGTCTTTGGAGTAAAACTTTAAAGAACTGTATTACTTGATCGCTTTTCATGGTGTCATTTTCTATCTTTTTCTAAGAGCTAGGATTCACAGTTTTAATAATAAGTAACTTAATTTTCTCTTTGTGTGTTTACTTTAAGGTAGACTTGAATACTACTCAAAACGTGACCTTTGTCTTTGAGATGTTGACAGGAGCTGAGTTATAAGTCTTGTTGGATTGCATAACAAAATAAATGCCTGGGAGAAATGCTACTAACTGTGAAGGACAGTTATGTAAACAAAATGTATTCAGTTGCCTGTGCCTGTCATTGGCCTGTAGTGCTAATAATTATTCTCTTGTTTAAAATGCTTATTGGAACAGCTGTAAGGAATTGCCCTGGCTATGATCAAGAAACATACTTAAAATCCCAGGTGCATGGTGCTGTGCGCTACGTAAGAAGAAAAATCACAGCAGTGGGGGCCTTGCAGAGCAGCATGTGCATAGATGGATGCAGACAGACCCAGCATCCACTGTCCATGGTCGGAGTTGGCCAGACAGTGCAGTGCCCAGCCCAGCATACCCAGCCTCTCAGCAGGTGGGCACAGTGCTGTGCTAACACAGCTCATGACTGGTGAACTGGAGCTGGCTCATGTCCGGCCAGCTTGGAATGTGCTTTGACTGAGCTCATGTCTGACTGAATTATCTGTGTACGTGTGCCCGTTCTCTCCATTGTTAATGCCAAAGGTAAATTTCCATTTCAAACCCCAAAATATTACTGTCTCTTGAACTTCAGGATTATAAAGGATTTGACAATGAGTATTGTAATATTTACTTTAAAAGAAATGGCACACATCAGCTTTTTCTGCAGAAGTTCCATCAGGAGAGGTGTGACAGTTGAGACTAAGAATGTCTGAGAACACTGTGCATTTCTTATAAAAAAGTAAAAATCACTTCAGTTTTTTCTTTTGTGTGCAAAGATGTAAATAGAGGAAATACAAGGTGGTTTTTTTTTGTTTTTGTAGAAAGGACAGGTAGGTTCACTTTTAAATGGCCAGATAGCTCATATAGGTACACAGTGCAGAGTGAGCAAAAAGTAAATTGAATCTGACTGTTGAAATGAAATGTTTGTGTTGCATGGGTAACATCTTGAGTGGCTTAGCTTAGAGACTTTGTTTTTGTTTTATTTTGTTGGGCTTTAATGAGGGCAAGTGCCTCTGAATTTCTGACTGAAATTGGGCCGTTTGCCATTAGTTTAATAGCTAACTTGCAGTTTATGCAAACATTTGGAACCTGCTTCTTGCCAGCTGGCTTCCTGGTACATCACTTTGATGTGTGCCTTGGGAAGGTTGAAATGAAAGTTGTGTGTGCCTTGGGATAGTTCTTAGACTACTGACTCAGAAACATAAGTTGATTCAATAGTGCAACCAGGTCCTGGCCAAAGAAGCAAAGAGAGGCAGAAGTTCCACTGACACATGGTGGTCCACTGGCCTTGGATCTAGCATGAGTCAGTTTCTCTTTAAGTTTAATTGAGGCTGTCATATTCCATGACATACAATGTTCTCTTTGCAGGTTGTACAGAAAATCCTGGGTGCTCTGGGTGGAGAGCAAGGGGCATAGGTGTTACTGTGAGTGTTTACTTCTGGTTACACAAACATGTCTGATCTTAGCACTGATGGTGCAAATCAGTCGTGTCTCATTTATTGCACTTGAAACTTTGGGCTACACGAACATACCGAAACTGAAACTTGCTGTATTCATTAGGCTGTTAAAAGAAGAGAGCAATTAAGTGTGTAATTAATTGAGTGTAATATTCTGTGTTCTGGATTTTTTTTACTTTCTGCAGTCTTGGCAGAACACTCCTTGTTGAGGCTAGAAGCAATGTACTCTTGGTGTAGTGAAGATATTAAGCTCTTTAAGAAAAAATAAATCCTGGAGCATCTCTGGCTTCTTTTCAGGTGGTTTTGGAAAATAATTTGATATCCTGGCACTCTCCTAGTTCAGGGCTGTTTGAGTTATAAACTGGAAATATTTCAAGAGCAAGTATTTCTTGCCTACTCAATGATTCAGTTTCTCCAAGAGTATAAAGGTTTTGGGTTCTAATACAATACCTACTTTGGACATGTCCTTTTTGCTAGAAATACCATGAATTTTGTCCTCTTAAAATAGGTTTAGAAAACCTGAGAAAAATTAGTTTTTACTTAGGGGTTAACCCTGAAATAACATAATCACTGATTAAGGCAACAAATCCTATTAGGTTACATGTTTTCATTTAATGTTCTGAATTAAACAGAACATGTTTAATGTTCTGGTATTTGGTGAAATAAATCTGTAGAGGGAACTTGTACTGAAGAAAAAACAAGCAAAAGCAGTTTTTTAATACGTTAGTTCATCCCCTTTATTTGGAGTAGTACTAGAATGTAAATTAGGGATGAACATGCTTTGATCATAGATATCCAGATGAGCTGCTTCTAAATGGCTGAATTGACCAAAGTTGTGTTAACTTCACTCACAGACAGCAAAAGCATTTATCTGAAATAGGCAGGTATTTTCTGTGACAGAGTGCTTTCACTAGTTCTATACAGGATGTTATGACTCTCAGATACCTGTCTTTACAGTCTGTCATTTTTCAATTTAGAAGGTGTGGGAGGTTTCTCCTGCGTTATACTCTCCACACTTAGCTCTATGATCACAGCCTTTTGGAATGGCTTTATCACTCTGAGACTTACATTCTTATCCATTTGGGATATCTGCTGATTGTCTTTTTTTCTCTTTTGAGTCTTCATATGATAGGAATACTAACCTACCTGTCCACACCTTGTACTTCATGCCTTTAGGGCCAGTGTTCTGTGTAGTCAGCTGTCATTCAAATAGTTTGTAGGTGCTGTTAGAGTTACAGTGAGACCTTCTGTACAGATTTTTGGCTTCTGTGGTAAAAGCTATGAATCAAATGGTGCAATTCTTATCATATTTTTGTTTGGCATTTTGACACTAATAGAACAGATTAGCAGTAGAGTGCAAGATTTTGGTTTCTTTTAGAATGTTTTTATGTCTTCTGGTTGGCAGTATTAGGTCATTCTGCATAGATGCTGCCTTAAGTGTTGTCTTGAAGATCTATATGATGAGGGTGTGTTTTTTAGAAGATAGTTGTTCATCTTGTTTGATACAGTCCTTCCCTAACATGGTTTTGGTAAAGTGGAAAGCAACCATGAAACTGACTTGTGCTAAGAGATTTTTTCTATCCTGAAACAATAGATAATGTAGAAAAACATTTCATAGTCTGGTAAAAAATATTGTAAAATAAAATGGTACTTGTGACGTAGAATGGAAAAATTCAACCTTTATCTTAGTTTGTTCATTTTGAAAACTGTGAAATGACTGGAAAGAGGGGTTATTATGAAGAAATGTATTATGTTTGAGCTTTAGCACTGTGAAGTGTCTAAAGAAGAAAGTTTCCATTAATGAAAAGATACTTGAGTGCATCTTTGGGCTTTAATTCTGAGTTTTGATATATCAATCTTGCAAAATTGTGTTTTCCATCCATAACAGTCTAATCTCTACACAAAAAAAATTGTCTGGTGAATGATACATTACCTATCTCACAGTATTTACAAGCATAGGAAAAAAGTTGTTTATCTTCACAAGCAGAAATGTGAGCTTCCTACTTGTAACCTAAACACTTTCAAACTGAAAAATAACACGCTGGGTTTATTCCCAACAAAGGATATCCTCCATTTCCCATGTGCTGGCTGAGACACACAGCACCACTTACCACATATATATAGAGGGAAAACACCAATGTGTGATAATCAGGAAACAATTTCTGATCTTCCTGTAAAACTTGTTTTAGGTATTTTCTGGTACTGATGATCTACTAGTTTGACATCATGTCTGCATTATGAAGGTGTGTGAACCCTGCTTAGTGCTGTTTGTGGCTGTTACTGTACTAAGCAGCATTTCAGTATTTTTGAACAGACAGCAGCACGCTGACTGTAAAGTTGTACCTGTAGTTTACGTCAAACCCTTCATAGAGCACAGGAGAAAACTGTTAAAAGCAGAAGTTGTGTGGAATTATACAGGGTGATTACTCTGGTATAATGCATTGATAGAAGAATCACATGCTTTTTAGTATTCTGATTATTTCTCAAGCAATTGATGGTGATGGATCTTCTGTTCTTGAGTTCTTTTAAGAAACATGTTTTAAGGGGGGAGTGTGCTCCCCTGTTTTTTAAATGTTGAGTATCTGAAAGATACTTTTTGTTTCTTAACTTGCACTTGTTCTTTCACTCGGGCCATCTATTCTTGATTTCTGAAAATCTAGAGATGCAGTTGCCTAGCTTTAGTCAGTGAAGAGAGAGGCAGTCACAGATAATGCAGATGTGTAATTGATGAAAGGAAGTTTCGTACCGTGCTACACATCTACCAGCATGTAATAAGAACTAGAGTGTTTTAGCTTTTGGATCAGAAAAATCAAAGCATGAGAGAATTTTCTCCATCTAATAATTTCAATTAAGTCTTCATTTCATTACATTTGAAAGTACAGGGTTACTGTATCATCTTTTGCTGTCATCTTCTGTGTTGCACTCAGAATTGAAACATGTTGTGAGTTATGACTATTTTATGCAGAAATAGTAAAAGTTATGAAGATCTAAGATTTCTATCACAGAAAACCTTAGAAGTAAATAAAACTATCACACATGTGAAACCTTTTGAATATTTATTTGAAAGCTGCTTTCTACTTAAAATTATTTCCTCAGTTATATAAAATTTCTTTAGCATTATGTGCTGCAACAGTTTGTTTATGTTGAGCTTATCTCCATTATCTGTCTGGAGGAGCTGCACATTCCCCACAGGTAGTTGCTTTTCCTTCCCTTTGTGCTGTCTGGCAGTACTTGCATAAACTCACAGAGAAGTCTTCCTCCCAGTTTTGCAAAAAGCAATTAAGCTGCAATGGTACAGTGTTTTAGGAACTCACACGTTCCTAGATTTCCTGTAGTTTGTCAGTTGTGTAAGGTGGACAAAGAGCTGGATTTGCCATTACTTTTACATCTGTAGCATTCCTCAAATTTCCCAAAAATACAGGTCGTCCTCCAGTATGTTTTGTTTTGATGACTGTAAAGATATTTATGCTGTAAAATTCCCTGGCATCTGGTGTGTACTGTAAAAACTCTGCTCTTCCCAGCCACTTAAAAGCACGAGAGGCAAGGTCCTACACAGTGTGACAGTTGAGGAGTTTTCCTATCCCATGAAGAGACTTTGAGAAGGGGATGTGCTAGGACTTGGCATTTCTAGCTTCTTTTTGGTGGTTCTTACTTGTTAATTTGGATTGCTACCAGGGGTTATTGCATACATACTAAAATCAGTGCATATGTTACTCTCATCTATGCTAGTGGAAGTTTTGCCTGTTGGTGGCCTATGCCCTTAGTAGTGCAAGAAGTGCCATTATGTTTTGAGAAATAAATTTGTGAACACTTGGAGCAGTTGGAAATGATGGAACAGTTAGAAGCTGGGTAGAAGTTCTTTCCTTGTTTAAAAGGAAGACCAAGACAGTTACAGATTTCCCACTTACCGTTGCCTCGTCCACCTCTGCTGCAGTCACAATTGTAAATGCAAGGGATTAACCTTGTGAAGGAATTTATTCTTTCTAATATATCGTGATGAGGTGGAGTCTTGTTAGACTATGTCAACCGTGAAGGTGGTGTCACTTGTGAGGGAGGTTGTGCTGGTTCAGAGGCATGGGGTCACTGAACAGTAAATTGACTTCATGAGGGCTCTAATGAGTACCAGCACCTATGCAAAGGAATTGGTAAGAGCACTTAGCCAAATATGATAGAGAATGGAAGGTGTGGACAGCCAAAGTAAAATGTGGTTCCTGACTTACTGTCAGCAAGGCATTAGATCAGCTGGTTATACCTGGTTTTGTTTCATAGATAAAGACATCTCCATAAGTAAATCAAACCTCTGAAGTTGCTCCCAGCTGGTCTTACTGCACAGTATTAAGACAATTTACCTAGTTGCCTCTCTTTTTACAGCAGTATGCTATAGAAGCTGATGTGTTAGCATAAGGACTGACTTTTGGTAACTTTTGAATTATTTCCGGCTGATATTTTTGGGAAGGTTCTTGAAGCAGGTCATGGTTGTAACACATGCTTTGAGAAGCCACTCTCCTCTTACCTTTTGAGCTTCATTTGGTTAGTTGACTTCATGTGAAAGTAGGCTCGTTTTGTACTTCAAGTTTCAATGTGTCTTTCTGACTTCACATAGTCTTAGTATTTAAAACCTGTAGGGAGTCTGATAAATAGCAGATCCATAGCAATACTGATGAAGTGTTTCTTTTATGTATGTCAGAACATGATAGAAACATTGGTGGAAGCATCAGACTATTCTTAATGCTGTGGCTGGTAAGTCACAGAGAAGTGTCCCATTTTAGTTCTGTCTTGGGAGGAAAAGAGCTATTCTGGTAAATCTTATTTATAATTTTAAGCTGTAACTTCATTTGCTTGAGGACGTTTTTCCCCAACATTATGAGCAACTGGACCATTGTCTTCTTCAGAACATGGTGGGTTCACCAAGAACACTCACAGTGAGAGCAGACCTGTGGCTGGTTAACTGACTGTAGTACTTGTCAGACCAGAGAATATGATATTTAAAAAAATAAAAACCCTAACCACCACTGTAAAGCCAAATTGCTAAGAATTACAAAAAGAAATACTTACTATCTGATAACCAGCAGGGTGGAAAGATGTAGTATCTCATTCCTAGAAGTTCCTGCAGCAGTTTTTGTTTAACACTAGGAAGATCTTAAAAGTAATGTTTCATTTAACATTAAAGGAGTGCTCTCTAAGGAATAAAACCTCCAAGTAGTTGATTTGGCAGCTTCCATAATATAGTGAAAGGTAGGAAAACCGACTATTCAACCTCTCTGATTAATGAATGTGCCAAAAATGTCTGGATGTGCTGGAGTTAGGATGAGAGAAAGAGCCAATTCATTGTATAGTTCAGGGAAATTTATGAGTGTGTGGGCTTAAAACCAACGGCAGTGCTGTTGTGGGTAGTATGCCAAAAAGGGCGAATATGCTATTTAGTCTCTCTTGGTCGTGTCTGTACTCCACTAAGCTACCAGATGCCTTTAAAAGCACCAGATCTATACCATGTGATGCAGGGTGAACAAAAGCATGAAATTATGAAAAATATATGGGAGATTTGTTTGGAGTTGATTCTCCAAACCAATTTAATTTAAATAATCAAAGAATTTTATTCAGTCCATTAAAATGAATTATGAGATTAGCAGGGCATAATTGGAGTTGATTGTAGAGCATTCATAGGAAGAAGGAAGATTACAAAAGAATAGCAGAATTCAAATTAACAAATTGTTTGGAGCACATTGGTTGCTATGGGAAACACTGTATATGGAAACGTAGTAGACAGAAACACAACAAGATAATGTGATACCAAGCCTCCTTCCTAACACGAGCTGATGTCTTGGTCTGCCTATGACTGAGGGCCAAAAGCATGACAAATCAGTAAGAGAATCAGAGAGCTGCAGCTTTTCACATTTACAGGCTAGAAATACTCTGTCTGGGTTTTCAAAGTTACCAATTGCAATTGATCTAATGTTAACTGTTAACAAGGTGCAACAAGGTGTTCTTTCTTCTCTTTTCAATGCATCTAGATGGAAACTTTTCAAAGTTATTACATATTGAGATCTGTCTAATTCTTAAAATTAGAGAATGAAACATTGAAAACAATACTCTTCAAGTGAATAGTAATTAATATTTCATGTAATTGCGTTAATGAAACTTGGCTGTACATTTATGGAGCTAATTATGTTTAAAATCCAATTGCATATTTCAATCACTGCCCACACCCTGGGGATCATCTTTTTTTTTTTTTTTTTTTTTTTTTTTTAAAACCTCCCTTCTTAGATCTTCTGTAATCTCTTTCTCCTGTTAAATGATATGATTGAGACTGAGAATATGCATGCATAGATGTGCATTTGCTTTCTCCAGCAATATCCTGTTAAAGGCTTAAAATGCTTTATATTGTGCCATTTCATTAAAAAAAAAATTAAGATTTTTATTACTATGTCTTCTTCAAAGAATTATTTTTGTTTCCTATAGGTAAATATGTATGTGAAGTCGTTGAGTCAGATATATAATATATATTTGGTTTCAAGAAATGATAGTCTAGAAAATATTCTCTCTTTGTTGAAGTTCTGGGGGTTTTTTTGTTTGTTTTGTATTTTAATGGGAGTGGAGGAAGGAAGGAGGCACCTTGGATTGTGAAGTCAAGTCCCATCTTATCACAAGCACTCAAATTGTATAATATTTTCCTTGAATATTTCAGATTTCTGAAAATTAGTTGTTAGTTGTTCCCCATTACCTCTACTTAAAAGGCTGTTAAGAGTCACACTCCTCTGATGCTTAACTCAGCTCTAGTTTACAGCATGTCTCTGGTGTAGTTATTCTTGTGCAAGCATTACTGTTTCAGAAATCCTCCTTGCTGCCTTCATAGTCCTTGCTACAGTTTGCATTCCCGTATACTGGAGTTGTACAAAACGTCTCCACCAACTCATTATTAATTTTACACAATACACTGTACCTAAAGATCTGTTGAACACTTTCAGTATATGCTATTTTTGTTGTAATCACCATTATTCAAATAATATGGCAGTGAATTATTTAGTCAGTACATTTTTGCTACTTAATAATGGTTTTAGTCAAAATGCATAGAAAGTATCACAACACATAAAGTTTTGACAGAGAGTTTTACTTCTAAAATACAAAAGAAAGGTAGTAGGATGTATTTTCATGCCTTTGTGTTATTAACTATATGACTATGGTGTGGTATGATGTGGCCTTACAGAGTTAATTTTTGTGAAATTGAAATTTTTGTGAATCTGCCTTCTGCTGCCACAGCAAATAATGCTTCTGCTTTCCAAAGCCTCTGGAACTGTGCAGTTAAATGATGTCCACATACATTAAATTAGTCTTCTGGAGGGAATTTGGACAATCTTAACTTTTCAAATTCTACTGAATAATTTTCAAATCCAGTTAATGCTCTCTGTGGACATTTTGCATATTTTTGATTGCTAAAATAAACCAGTGGAGATTGGGAGGGTTGAGTCTTACTCTATTTTGACATCTTGTTTATTGCTGAAATTTATCACTGCCTTGTTTGAAATCTTCCAGGAACTTACTGTTTAACATCCAGAAAAACAGATTTTGGAACCTGTTTTTGCTCCCTGAGAAGAAAAGAGCAACTGTTCAGTCACTCCTGTAGAATTGATCTCAGAAACTCTCAAATATACACTTAACAATACTCATCTGGATCTGCATTCATAGTAGTTTAACTTAAATCTCTTGACATCTCATTGTGGAAGCTTCTACACATCCTGGGATTCTTTTAAGTTGTTGAACATGTTTAACACTAGTTAGGATTAGGGCAAGGGGTTTTTTGCTGTAAGGGCTATGCAGAACTGGCTGTCAAACTGTTGAGTGGCGTTTGAAAGTGTGCAAGTGCTATGTGGTGAAGATGAGGAACATCTGTTGTGGGCTGGGAATAATACCTATGATGTCCTAGGGTTCATTAATTTTAGGAGAATTACAGACCAATGACAGGATGATGTTTTCTACAGAAGTGCTCAGGAATTGGGCATGCCCATTAGAACATTGCTGTACCATATAAGATTTGTGGTGCCACAAGACTACAAAGTCAAACATCTGATAGAATAGAATACAAAGAACTGTGATTTTTGAAGTTATTTTACAATATTTAAAAAACATTTTTTCTATGAGCATTTTTCTCTTCTGTTTTGTGGACAGTTTGGTCTCTGCTCTGTTGCATGCTAGACCACTCATCATATTTTGTGTTTTCTATATGTAAAGTCAAGAAATACTCTAATGTGTATAAGAAAAAATTAGGTAGCACAGTACTTAAAATTATTAAGTCCACCTTTTTACTTCCTGTGGCTTGGAATAAGATGAAGGGTGGTGGTGAGGCATCTGCATTACTATCATAGTGGTAAGATTTGCTGTGGTAGGGAGGGGACTGGTGTGACCCATCTGTCACTGTGCCTTGCAGTGTGGTGGTGGGACATTGAGGGACAGCTGTGCTTTGGTTACCTCATGGGTGCTGTTTCCAGTTGGTGAAGGAGGAAGGCACTGGGAGGGGAGCAGAGCACAGAGCACCCCCTCACTCACTGCCAGTGGGGCCCCATTAGTGGGTGAGGCTCCTCTGTTGGTGGGCAAAAACATTTTCAAAGCAATCTTACTGAGTTTCAGCAGAGATTGACAGAAATTTTCTCAAGAAGTGCTTGTCCTACAGATAGCAGAATAATACTGAAAACAGCCAAATATATTGATTTGACCACTGTTGGTGTTTGTCTGGTTTTGCTGTGCAAAAAAGAATTTGGATAAAAGTAGAGCATAGATGTGCACTCATTTAATAATGATTTTCCCATTGGCTGAGTGCAACTTTTCTAAAACTTAGAAAACTATTAGGTATATCATGAATATTGCTGCATGCAAATACCTCATAACGTTTTCTTATTTGTGCTGTGAATTTCAGTGTGTTTTTCTCTGTTAAATGTGGTAGATTTGTACCTTTCCACTCCAAATGGGCGAGTATATTAATTGACCAAAAACTCCACAGCTTTGTTTTGTTGTGGTGACTTTTAACGGGGACTGCAGGCCAGACTGAGGCGGTGCCAGTGCTGGATGACAGCAGCTCCAAGGGGTCCCACTTTCGTTGCAGTGTGGCTACTGTATGGAAAGTCATGAACTGGGGAAGACAGCCATTTTCACTTCTCCCACCTTGTCCCTGGAGGCCAGCCAACTTGACCCTGGAGTGCAGACCTACCCTGGCAATTGTTGCTTTTGTACCTGGGCACGGGAATGGTGGGGCCTTGGAGCCTGGCGTTTTGGAGTGCTTTTAGCATCATTCTGGCTGGGATGGCTGTTGCTTGACAGTGGAGCATTAAATTCTGCAGTTAAAAATGTAGCAGTTAAATTCTGTGAAGGATTACCATTGCGAAAGAAGGGCATTTCTTGTTTACGTTCTGTGGCCGATATTGTTTGCCTTTTCAATTCTTGAATTTCTTCCTAAGCGTTAAAAAAATGTTTCATTTTAATGCACAAAGCAGAGCTCCTAAGGTTTCCTAAAATAGGTAGGCAAGAGGTTTCAGTGGGGTGGGAGAAGGGGAAATAAGGTAATAAAACATACACGGACATCTCTGTAGGGTTTTCCTTTCTGTCAATTAACATGTGAAATTCAAATAATGGTTGGACTTTCTATTTTTTCCTGGTACTCTGCCACTGTTTTTTTCCATTAATTATCTCATTTCCCTCACCTTGTTTTCTGTGATCTAATCGTCCAACTCACTCCACAGATTATTGTGAGTAATCAGGCTTTTTTGCTTTATCTGTTTCATGGCACAGATTATGTCCCCTGAAAAGTTTTACTCTCAGTATCAGGCTTTGAGTATAGGAGAGAATGTTGTCCTTGAATTATATTACAAGAGAAGTTTTGCTTAGTTAGTAAGCAGCTTGGGAGTTTTTTTAATGAGAAAGACAAACTGCTTCATCTAAAATAAAATTATAGGAACGCTTAATGTTCTTCCACGTCAGTCATGCTTTGATGGTCTGATAATGAGGCACAGGGAACTGATTTCTTAAGTGGTGTGAAGACATAATAGATCTAGACTGCTTTCTTTTTAATATAAAGACTTGGAATTTAAGTAAGTGGGTTTGGGGAAAATAAAATAAAAAAATTAAAAATCTGGATGGAGACAAGATGAAGACAAAAGCTTCTGGAATGTTGGCAAGAAGTCGATATGACTGTTATATGTGCCATGTATTCCTGGAGCAGACATGGGGATTTTGGTTAATTAAGTAGGTAAAATGTTTCTTGTTAGTGACATCTTGAGTATTTCCTTGGAAGCTCTTGGTAATTGGAATGAAATATTCAGCATGGTAAAAAAAGTGCACTTTTTCATTTGGCATGTAATGGTTCTCAGCTAGGCCAGAATTCTTAGGAAGATAAATCATATTTAATACAGAGACAACAGTGGGCTAGAATAAAGTATTATTCTCTGGAGTAATACAGGCAGGAATATATTAGATAGAATGTTATGGTCTAGAACACAGTTTTATGGGGTTTTTTGTGTTTAGTTGTCTTCAAAATAAGACTTTTGAATTAAAAGAAACACACTTTTTAAGTGAACAGCATTATCTCATACTGCTGTCACACAATTACATCAAAACAAACTATGTATATGTGAAATAAAATCACTTCTAGTTGTTTCCATAATTGAATAGGATCTTAAAATGTTGTCATTGTTGTATCACAAGCATTCTTATGGTTGACTGCAGAGTTTTTAACATGAATTTCAGCAAACAAATCAGAAACCTTATTAAAACTCCACCATAGGAGTGGAGTTAAAACCACTATAGGATTTAACTGGTCACTTGACATTCTAAAATGTCAGCTGATTTGCACTAGAGAGGGAAATGCAGTATTAGATTTTTCCATGCAGCAAACTCACCTACTAAAATAAGACTGCTGTAACAGCTGAAAGTGGCTGCATGAGTCAAGATGGAAAGGAATTTCAATCAGAACAGCGGGGGGGAAAAGTAATGGGAGCTGATTTTTAACTTGGGAAATTAGACAAAGCTTATATGGAAAAATACATGATAGTGATACCTAATATTGTGGAAACAAATCCTTTGCCTTATCATAGAAATATGCAAGTATTTTTAATATTTCTGTTTTAATTTATATGTTCCTACAGTCTGGGTTCATTCCTGAATAAAATACATGAATATATCTGTGCTGTTATAATTAAGCTAAATAGGGCAGAGTAGTATTTAACATGATTGCATAGTAAACTTAATGAGTTCAAGATCCAGCAGCACTTTACAAATTAGTTGCTGTCTAGTAGCATTAATTTGTAATTTCTTCTATAATGTTTGGCTCTAAGCTTTTAATAAATTAATCAGATTGAGACCACTTGAAACAGTTAAACTTGAAACTTCCAGACTGGCTGGTCTCAAATGACCTAAATTAAAACAACACTTACATAATCTGTAGTATTCCTTGTTGGTAATACAAGCAATAGGTTTAATTGTGTTCTCCAAGAGCTGTGGGCTTATTTTGTTGTTCCATTACACAGCACAGTAGTCAAAAGTCTTACTGTAGGCTTTTTCTGTAGGAAAATGCAATGTTATAACTCTCCATAATATCCACAGGTTTTAGGACCTGCCCCAAAATGGTGTTCCTTCTTGGACAACTTGACTGAAGAACTGGAAGAGAATCCAGAAAGCACTGTTTATGACGATTACAAATTTGTTACCAGAAAAGACCTTGAAAATTTAGGTAAAACAGTTGTATATGCTCTTTGGCTGACTTCCTTGTTCAGTTTTTGAACATGTTATGCATCTGATTTTTGTAGTTTCAGTGTGATGTATGAGGATATTAGAAATTCACTCACTGTAGTTCCTTCTTGTTTTCTTAGTTATTAATATTCTAGACTGGTGGCTCTAAGTTCTTTGATTCTCAGCAAATTCAACAGTAGACACTTGTGTTTCTCAGATTTTTATCCCAAGAAGGTGATTGCTATTTGCTGATATAATATGTCTGAGAATCTGTTGTGTGTGCTTTCATACGCTGCATGGAAGGCATAAGAAGAGAAGTTGGTTTAGTTTTCAAAACATTTTTGAGGTACGCAAATAGAATTTGGAACTCACAGCCAAAAGCTACCCTATATGAATGTAGTCATTTTCAGAAAATACAAATCATTCTAGGGCTAATAGTTTCAAGAAATTGGAATACTGAAAATTACATAGCACGGAAGGTAAGCAACCTTCTCCTGAGACAATTCATTTTCTGTCCTTTACATGGTTTGATTACAATGTTTTGCTCCACTTTACTTAATTTGCCTCTGACTGTGTTCGGTTTGACCTAATGCAAAACTCTTTAATTAAAAAGATATCTCTATCACACTAAAAAAGGGATTATCAAACACTTAGGGACTTTAAAAAATCATCTGGAATTCTTTGTGAGCTTCTATAGAGCATAGTGCTTGTGGGTTTTTTTTTTTTAAAGTGCTCAGTAGTGTGTATTATGACAAGAAAAGTGGATTTGGTTGCTCTGAAGAAGCTTGGAGTTTTTTGCTGGCCAAAATGATTTTTATTCCCAGTTTTATAGTCTTGATGTCATGATTGTGACTGTTAGATTTATGTTTTGCATTGGCAGTACTTGTTTGTCTTAAGGAAGTGAACTGGCTGGCTTGGAATAGAAGTTCTTTATATATGAAAGCTCTTTGAAATTCTCTGGAACGTTTTTCCTAGGCCTTGCTCATCTGATTGGATCATCATTGCTCAGAGCATATATGCATGGCTTCTTCATGGACATAAGACTTTATCATAAGGTAAATAAAGTTGAATCTTGTCAAGTTTTATTCTTAACAATAAAATATGTGTGCTGGGGGTTTTCTTTCTCTTTTTGTGGGGGGTTGGTTTGTTTGTTTGTGTTTTGAGGAGGGATTGAGGGGTTTTTTTTATTTATTTTTGGGAGATTTTGTGGGGGGTTGACTGGGGTTTTTTTTCTTCCAGATGATTAACTGTGTCCTGTATTAATGGTATTTTCTTTTTACTTTCTCCTGCTTGTTCAAAGGCAAAAATGATGGCCAACCCCTTTGCTTATGAAGAATATAGAAGAGAGAAAATAAGGCAGAAGATAGAAGAAACACGTGCACAGAGAGTTCAACTGAAGGTAAATCCTAGAAACAAGTAGTATACTTTGGGGAAAACTATTTCATAAAGAGTAATATATTCTTAAATGTATCTTAGAGATGTAGTGACTTAGGATTTGATCCTGTTTATCATTGGACACACAAAGTGATTTATAGAACTTCTTGAATGGAAATATAAAATTCCCAGATACGTGATTTTGAAAGTTTGATACCAAACTGAAAGAGCAGCTCTCATCTCATTCGGCCCTTGAGCAGATAATCCCCTGGTAAAACTTTGCATTTTCTACTTCTGTCATTAAATTACTTAAGCCATTGAAACATGGTAGTCTGGAAAGAGATATGTGAGAATTGTATTGTGTTTATAACTAGTAACTTTCTGGATTGGATCTGTTAAACATAAAAGGAGAAAGGAGTTACTTTTAAAGTTCTAAAGCTGATGCATTAGAAGTTAAAAATAACGTACAAGTTCTTAAATCTTCTTTAAATGCAGTTGCTTTACTGTTACCTAGTACTAGTACCTATAGAAACCAGTCAAGGAGCTTTTCTACAATAGTTGTAAGAATGTAAAGTATGTCAGTTGCGTGTGTAAAAGGTGAATTTATTGAATATTTGCTTTCCTCTACTTAGAAACTCCCAAAAGTTAATAAAGAACTTGCACTCAAACTGATTGAAGAAGAAGGAGAAGACCAACAGTTTAGTAAAAAAAGGAAACAAAAGGTGAGCTCTTGTTTTGGTGAATTCTCTAGCTGGGAGCACAGAACTAGCAATGTTTACAGGATTCCTTTTTGTTTTTGTCACTGTTTGGCCAAACAGATTCAAAATACCATTGTTTCTTATACATGACTTCTTCTGGTAGGTGGCTTTAAGATGGATTTGACTGTAGCTGCAGCACAAAAAAGGCCATATAGTAACCTGAAACTAAAAATTAATAAATACTCCCTGTGAAGGTCATGTGGGTTTCATAGGACTTCAGCTGCTGGGTAATGCAGCCTCAATACCACAGCTGTTCAAAGAAGACCTGTTGTTTGCACTTGGTTTTGGTTTTTTGGTAGTAACTGTGACAGGACAGATGTTATCTATAAAATTCAAGGTACAATTGCCTTTTTTTGTGTATACAGTTAAATATATTTTATAAAACAACTGAAATGGTTTGCTTTTATGCAACAGGAGTTGGTCGGGATGTTAAAAGTAATCCATTTCTCTGCTAAGAGGAGTTTTAATTGAGGAAATGGGTAAATGTTTAATAGTTAATGGGAGCAGAGGCTTTTTATAGGTAGCACTTCATAGGTGCTCATTCTCACAGGAATAGCATTCATGAAAGGGAGACACTAGCTGCATGTGGTAAATGAAATCTTAGTGTGTGTTAGTAGGAAGGATGATCTACTAAAAAGGTGATGGTGAAACTTAAATGCAAGCTTAAGCAAGTGGTAAAATGAAAATGAGAGTTCAGTAGATGGGGACTGGTTTGTCTTGGAGTACATAGAGATTGTGTTATTAAGTGGACTAAATAGAGTGTGTATAAAAATGTACATTCAGGTTATTTTTTCTGAAACAGTATTAGAGTCTTGTGACAAGCAGTTTATTTTAGGTTTTTGGATTTAATTTTTGCTGTGGTTGAAATTTACACATTTGCACCATTTTTGTGTTTGAAATTTACTCTTCTTGTTTTCTGTATCCTTAGTTCCACCTTCCTTTTGTTCAGTAACGATGAAAACCTAATGCAGTGGGGGGATTAATATGCTGGTATAAGTTGAGCAATGTTAAAAGATAAGCATTTTCTAATAAAAAGCTATGTATGCAATAATTTTAAAATTACAATAACTGATCTTCTCATAAGATTAATTAGTAGCTTGAACTGTTCTGAATTCACCAGTAGCATAATTTACCTGAGTTTATTTTACTTTGACATGAAGTAAACTGCCTTTTCAATTCTGTTTGTGAAAATAGTGAAGAAAAAGTGTTATGTATTACATTTCCTCTTAAGTATTTACCGTAAAATAATAGTACCATTGCAAGCCAACAAAGACATGTACCCTTATAATTTGTTTTACATGTTGTAGACTCATCCCCATCAGGCAGTATATTTGCCTTGGAGGTGCTGCTGATTAGTCAGTAGATATCAACATGTCTCCAGACTAGCTGGCTGAATGTATGAGAAACATGTATTTGAAAATATTAGTAATTGTGTACTTAAAGTGTCTGTACTGTGCATTATAACAACTCTTGCTTACAGGTAGTTTAAAACAGTCTTTGTAAAAGTAAAATAAGTATAAATCTTGATTTTTTTATTTGGAAGGATAAAGAAACTGACATTCCAGATGCTGGTTATTAATTTTGTTTAATTAAGAAAAAGTGATACTTACTTTGTTAATGTCTGTTTCACAATTGTCTAACTTGCTGATGCTTTGCTTCTGTTCCAGAATCTACCCAGCCTTCTCAAAGATGATCGTTTTAAGGTCATGTTTGAGAATCCAGATTTCCAGGTGGATGAGCAGAGTGAAGAATTTAGACTACTTAACCCACTTGTTTCCAAAATAAGTGAGAAAAGAAAGAGGAAGCTAAAGATCTTAGAAGAACTGGAAGCACAAGGACAGGTAAAATATTTTCCATTTGGATTAAGAAAACTCCATAGGCTTTTCTTCTCTGTTCCACTCTTTCAGACTTTTCACCCCAGAAGGATGGAGGCAATGCAAGAATGTCTTAGCTACAATAATTAAGTGTGTTTTTTAATTTTAGTCTAGTTTTTGGATGTATTATTGGTTTTGCACAAATACAGGCTTGAAAAACATAAAATATATAGATAGTAACAACTTTGTAATATATTTTCAGCTTCATTTGCTGTTACTGCTGTTGTTCAAAAATTGTAGTTCTCTTCAGCTGTATGTATGTAAAAGCTGTCATGTACTCTAACTACAGGAATGATTTGGAGAGACAATTAGTTGATGATTTCTTATTTTATACTGGTTTTGTCTGCAGGAAGAGGAGGAAGAACCAGAAGGAAAAGCAAGTGATGCAGAAAGTTCTGAGAGTTCAGATGATGAAAAAGGCTGGGTTGAAGAGGTCAGGAAACAGCGCAAGCTTTTACGCCAAGAGGAAAAACTAAAGCGGCAGGAAAGGCTCAAGGAGGATCAGCAAACATTACTAAAACCTCAGTTTTTTGAGATTAAAGAAGGAGAAGAATTCAGAAGCTTCAAAGACTCTGCCAAAAAGCAAAAATTAATGAAGTAAGACTAATGTTCCTATTTTAGTAGGTGGGGGTGGATGATTCTCAAGTATTTCCCTACAGTGCAGGCCTGTGATGTTTTGGTTGGAAGTACTTGCTAGTAAAGCTACATTTGGTGATCCAAGGGTAAAGTGACATAGTCGTTGAAAGCTTTGTTTTATAGATAAACAAAACACTGTTTGAAGTAGGACAGAGACACAACACAAGTGAAATAAGTAAGATATTACTGTGTCAGATTGGGGGATCCATTACTCAGTGTTGGTGAAGTGCTGTTCTCACAGGTAACAGTGATGTCTTACAAGACTGCTTATATTTTTCCACCAGTGTCAGTATGAGGTTAACAGACTGTTCACAGATGATGTTTTTCATCTGACTATCTAAAAGGGTTTAGAATGCTTTGTGAGTAGTCACTGTTTTGGGAGTAGGATCAATATGGGTCAACATGGTAAAAGAAAAATTGTTTTATCTGGGTGTTTTTATGGCATATAGAAATTTTCAAAATCTACACTGTTCTAATAATGTCAGGACTTAGTGTTTCTGTTTCTCTTTTTGCAGTACAAAATACCAGGCTAGGAGAGTGTTTGTTAGGTGTAGCTTTTTTTTTTTGTTTGGTTCGGTTTTTTTCATTTCCTTAAATTGATGATCATCTGAAATATTAAGTACATGGATAAGCATGTCAAACTAAAGGAAGAGCACATTAAATTAAAGCACATGGATTTGAGGTGCTCAATGGCTGAAAATCTCATTGATTTAGTGTTTTTCAGAGGTGAGTTGAGCCCTTCAGAAGATGAGATTTAATAGCATTTTATTGTTTGGATTAAACCTTAAACTCATTAAACCTTTCAAGACAGTGGCTTCAATATTCTTGCAGCACAGCTGGTGCAGAGCAGAATTTTGGATAATATTGAAAATGGGTTGTTGGGCTAGATGGATCTCATAATAAACATTTTGGTTTTATTTAGAATGGCATTATACAGTCAAAGGAAAGAAAGTGAGTAATATAACAGAGTTGTTTCTTTATGTCACTAATGACTACAGTCTAGTCATTTTATGATGAAAATTTTCAGGAGATACATAAAGAAGCACTTGATAAAATTTCAGTCTTTTAACTAGAATGATCATGCCAAATGGATTTTTAAGTATTAGCAAGACAGTGTTCCTGTGGTAGTGAGATGATCTATGATTTCCATGTTGTACCTGTAAGACTTCTTTTAAATAGAAACAGTGGTATTTTATAAATAGGGATTTATAGCAGTTCAGCAGAACTGACTGCCATGTTTTCCTTAGCTGTTTTTTGTCAGCAAGTGATTTCACACAGGGATTTTTCTTTGTTCTTTTTATTGAATATACTCATTTATTCTGAACTTTTAATTTCCTTAGGTATTTCCATTAATTTTCTTCTGATTATTTTTCCTTTTTTTCTTTGTTCCAGAAGATGAAGCAGCTTTTTAATTTTATCAGTTTTTCTTCTTTGTCAAGAGAAAATCTACTGTGGATACTCTGACGAAGTATTATAGGTCAAAAATACATTTTTTAACATTATGATTAGGTTTATAGTCATACTAGCTGTAACTTGGAAGGAGCCTGAAACTCTGGTCAAATGACACTGTGTTTTCAGTGCAAGTTAAATACTTCATTAAGAGGCTGTATGACTGCAGCCTACTCATATACTGTTCTTTTGCACAAATTCAGTTGCTAAGCTCCAAAGCAAATTTTGTTCAAAACATGGAAGGCTTAAATGTGAACAACAGTGTGGAAATTCAGTTAAATAAGCCAAGACAGTTGTTAGGAAGAGAAACATTTAGAAAAAAAAAACAATGTGACAGAGGACAACATAGATTCTTTCATCTGGATTTAAGGGAGAAAAAGAATTACTTCACCCAGGAAAAGCAAAAGCAAATACCACAGACCTGTCCTGTAGATGAAGGAATATCAGTGATGACATAAACCATCAAAAGACTTTTAACATGCTGCTTGTGAGGAAAGAAGAATCTGTCTTGAGATATGCTGCTAATAGTTACCATCTCTGGTAGATGCATAAATGTAAAAAAAAAAAAAAAGGAGAGGAATTTGAGGACTGAATAGGATGACCCAAAAAATTAATATGGTAGCATCACTTCCTTTGTTTTCTGAGTTGCTGTCATTGAATTTACTTACATGGGTGTTTTTAATACTTGTCTGAGCAATTAGCTCTATACTCACTGATCCCCTTTGTGTTCATCCAAACATTGTTCTCAGTATGGAGTTTGGTGTTCCTCAAATTCTTAGAAGAAATTTAAAAATCAGCAGCTGATCTGTCTCATATAATGCATATCTAATACGATTTTTTAGTCGTAATGATTTAGCCTGTGTTGTGAGCTAAGTTGTTTAGTTAGTAAGCATTTTTATATATCAGAATTTTATGAAGAAAATAAATATGTTTTGTGCTGGCCTTATTCAGTGATAAGTAGTCAGCATAAAAGTAATTAATTCAAATAGCATACTGAAAATTGGAAAGACTGTAGTGGCATGTACAATCTGGTGAGACTGGCATGTTTGTCTTTGATTTGATATATCCAAATTACGGAATGATGGTCTGTGACCAATATAATTAAGTACCTTAATACCTTCACTATGCATTTAATGGCTAGATGTTCTTTTTTTCTCTAATCATATAATGTTCTACCTGGGGAAACAGTTTATGACTTACATAAAACTGGGTGTTTCTTTTGACATGTTCCTGACTCAGCACAGCTCCAAGCCCAACTTTTAAAGCAGTGGTGTGTATTATAAATTTCTTCCTAGACCAACAGTCTACGCATTTCTCTGTGCAGGAAAGCTGCAAAATTTACTCATGGTTCTATAAAAGACCTTGTTTCAAGTCCATCTATGTTTAATTTTCCCCTTTTGTTCTCTTACGCTTGCACAACAAACCTGCAAATCCTTGCTTTCTTTCCCTGCAACATAAGTTTCCTACCCAGTAACTTGAAAGCAAACCATAAAAGGAAAGGATTTTTATCTGTGCTAAGAGTTCTCTCGATTTACTTGATGTCCCTTTAAAGAGTATGTCACTGAAGTTAAAACATGTCAAAATCAAAAATTATTGTAGTCATATTTTATAAAAAGTATGACAGTTAATGTATGTGTCTTCAGAGGTGGCCAGGAAAGCAAACAAAAGCATATGTAATATTCCTTAGTATTGCTAAAGAGGTATTCCTGTTTTACAGCAGGAAAAGTCCTGAAAAACTGTCTTCTTATAATGAGGAAAAAAAAAACCTGCATGGGTAATTTTTTGTTTGGTTTTTACATTAGGGCAGGGGAATTCACTTCTCATAATGCTGCAAATGTATCCCTTGAATTAATTTGTTGAGGAAGAGGTAAAAAAACCCAAAAACCAACCAAAACAAAAAAAACCCAGCTGTTGTTTGTGTATCAGTATGTACAATTCACTGTCACTTGAGGTCTGCATGTTTTCAGATAAATGGAGCCATACCTATGTTTTTTCAGTAAGATTACAACCCCAAGCATGTTGCTAATATCTACTCATTTTAATTTTTCTCCTGACTGAAGCAGTGTCTAGGCAGTCATGCTAAATAATTGCTGGGTAATAGCCATATTTCTCCAGTTCATTTTCAAAGGGGAGAAAAATGGGACTTCACTTGAATGTAGAAATCCCACCACAATGTTGGTGACTGATCTTCTGCCACAGTTAGCTCTAAGGCTTAGCTTGTCTTTCCGATTCGCACAGATGGAACAAGTTTTTACATGTACTCAATCAAAAATATACTACAGAAAAAAATACAAAGTACCTAGTCATGAGAATTAAAGTAGTTCTTGACAGTAATTTTTCATTGTTAATCTGAAAAGTCTTTGTTACATGAAATGCTTCATTAACCAAAATTCAGTGGACTTCAGAGGCTTCATGCATAGGCCACAGCCATGAGTTCTTCATACACAGTAAATGCCATTGACTTCGCTTGCTGCTATTTTTTTAATATATATATAATCTCTATTTTTATAATTATTTATTTTCCTCTATAAAAATTGTAGAGAAAATGTCTCTTGGCCCTCTTCAGAGGGAGCTAATGAAGCTCTAATAGCATCTCAAATTGCAGAATCTAATTTTGTTTACAGTTAGGAGAAGGTTTTCTAAGCACACGAAGAGTGAGTTTGATCTTACAGGCAATGTCATATTCTCAGAGGGCGCTACTTAACTCGTAGGACTTACATTACAGGAGAAGGATGCTCCATGTTAGGACTCACAGGTGCCTTTAGGGAGGCTGGCTGAAGCCAGTGCTGTCCCTGCCTGCCTGCCTCCCCCCTGAGCTGGAGGCTGTGTGGGAACAAGGTGTTTTTCCACTCCTCAGCTGTTCCACTTTACACCCCACCTTAACTGCAGTCAGCAGCTGTGATATTAAATACCAGCTCACAACCTGGAGCAACTGGGGCACGTCCATGTGTCTTGCTTTTGCAAGGCATTAACTTCCAGTGGAAGAGAGCTGAAAACAGGGTTAATTTTGACCACACCACCTACCCTGTTCTCCACAGAAATGGAGTTTGGTGCCTGGGGGAGAGGCTCTACACCAGTTTGCTTACAGAAACTCAGGCAGTGTGCTTGAAGGCATTTACTGTGGAAATCCTGTCTGGGCCCAGGGTCTGTTTTTATCACATTCTCTTGTTGAATTGTTCTTTTATTCAAAAAACTTCTTAGACTGTTGTAGGCACAGTGTCCAAACAAACATTTGTGTTTGGATTAAGTAGTGAAGTTATTTGTTTGGAGATTATTTAATTCCAGTGTATATTCAAGCTTACTTCCTTCCTTTAAAAGTTTTTACAATTTAGAAATTACAAGGTTTTAAGAAAATTGAATATATCTACCCTTACATTTGTGCAATTTCATATCACCAACTTTTTCAGACATTTCATAGAAAAATACAGCAATAGAAGGGTGTGGTTTCTTTCTCAACTAGAGTTGTGTTGCTTTTTTAGCAGCAAAAACAATGAACTTTATGTAAATTTTAAGTGTTTCTACTGAAAGCAGTATATGGAGGGAATGATTTGAATTTGTCTTTGTTTTTGTTTTCTGAATGTTTTTTTTTTTAGCTATGATATTTCAGCGTTTCAGAGAAATTGAAATTATTTTTGACTGCATTATCAACTTCCATTGTAGTAAAAAGATGGCAAAAATAGGGACTAATATTAGTTTTTCTCTGCAGGAAAACCCTTGAAGATCGTTTAAAGCTTGAAGAAAAACTTGGCACACTCAATGTGTCTGATACCACAGTAGGCAGCAAACAGGCAACATTCAAATTAAAGAAGGTGAGCTATATATATACAGTTTTTAAGATAATGCGCAAGTAACTTCAGTTTTTGCATGAAAGAACAGGAACTTAAAACCGTCAAGCAAATGTCCCTCTTCATTTCTTTATAATCTGCCAACTGTTCAGGTTCTTGCCAAGAGAATGAAAGCCTCCGGTAGTACTCTTTGTTTTCCCGTATTAACTCAGGCAACACTCATAAAATCTTATATTCTGGTGGAAAGTAATGGCTTGCATCTTTTAATAGTTTATTTGCAGAGGTACCACCAGAAGCTTGTGGCCTTGCCTGTGACTCCAGTGCCAGCACTGGTCAAATCTCAGTCTGCAGGTCCAAACGCAATTTAGGGTGCTGCAATTTAGGCTTTCTCTTTGTTTAGCATGTTGGGAGGTCTCAGCATGATAGAAGCAGAGCTCTAAATAACCTTTGTTAATGACCTTATCTAACACAAGTCACAGGAATGAGCTCTGGTCCTATCCTGGTTGTCAAATTCCATATGGAGTGTGTGTAGTTGACTGCTGCCTATTTACCTTTCCAAAGGGTTTTGATTTTACATTTTGTAGGTTGCATTTTGTAGGTGATTGCTTTCTAGTGTAGGGACAGTTAACAAAATGCCTATGTGCATCTGCTGCTGCTGCAGTACACTCAGGGATCTTTTTTACTAGAAAATTGCTTTAGAACTGAAGAGGGGATTCAGTTTAAAAGCTGAAGACCTGTATGAATTGATACTTGACTTGACAACATTTACTTTGGTTAAAATTGGTTATCCTCAGGTAAACATCTTTGCTATAAAACATTTCTCCATACCACTGGTCAAATAGTGTTCTCACTGGTAAAGCACTGTCAGAAAAATGCCTGAGTAGTTATTTGTCACATTGGATATGCCTAAAGGAAAAAAACCCCACAGATTTATTGACTGTACCTTACTTACTTTACTGATTATTATCTGTTTGCAGATGTCCTTTTTTGTTTGTTTGTTATTCCTATATTGCTGGAATTTAAAATGTAGTGACTGTGGAATAAGTTGCAAATTCCTCTGCAGTGCCATGTGATTTTACCAACTGGTAATTTTACCAACTTTCTGGTGATTTTGCCAACTAATGTTGGTATGTTGCAACTGATATATTGGTGTCTTATAGCTTATTAAATGGGCTTGGCAGGGCTTCAAAGCACAGTCTTTGTTACAGTAGCTTTAACTTAAGCAGTGCAAAGCCACAAGGTTTCTTACTGTTGGTGGTGCACACTGACCTGCCACCTTTTACTGACGAAGACTTGGGAGCAGGGTAGACAGACCATCCAGGAAGACTGACACAGCAGTGGTTCAGAATGCCAATTTTACTTGATTCCATCAGATAAGATACAGCTTTGAGGGTTTTCTTTAATTATGGTGCTTCTATCATTTATGGATTTTCTCTTCCTCACTATTTACTGATACTGCTTTCTTGAAATACGTACGCTATAGTCATGTACATTAAAACAATCTTTTAAAATCTAATAAAGAAAAATAATGCATCTGCAGTGGAGATATTTTCTCCTATCAAGAGAACAACAAAGTAAGACAAGTCTTCACGCAAGTAAACAAAGTCTGTGTGTATCTTTTGAAGTCCTAAGGAATGGAGCAGGGAGAGCTAGGAGGAAATCATGCTATGCAGTCTTGGTATCCTCCTTTTCAGATGAAGAGTTGGAGTTGACAAGCCAAAAAGGGGATTTTAGTGTCACTTGAAATGTCAGCTTCTGCTTTGTGATGCCCTTTCCTCAAAGGGCAGGTGTATTTAGGAGTAGGTGGAAAGATTTGGTAGGGGAGAGAATTGTCCTTCCTTAGGGTTGGTGTCACTTCAACTCCCAAGTCAGTGGAAGTGGGGCTGAACTTGGCTCCTGCAAGTGTGGTATGTTGGCAGCCTCCTGATGCCCAGCTACCACTGACAGATCCAGTGCTGAATCTGTTTGTCATTCATATTTCACAGTTTAGTTTTCAGGGAATTTGAATATGGTTCCTACAGTGTGGCAGCTTATTTTTCAATTTCAATATGCTTTATCATAGCAAATAGATCTAACAAAATAACTGTATACACTACTGTACTATGGAAGACCATTAAAAACCCCAAACCTTAAAATTTCTAATGCAGATCAAGGTCATTCAGTTTCAGTACATTATGAGCAGCTGTCAACGTGAACTTAAGTAAGATTGATCAAGACTCTTTCAGAGCAGGTCTGGAGACAGAAACTACCTGTTTTTTCAAATAGTGGGTTTCTTGTTGCTCTGCTTACAGTGAAAATGGGAATTCATAAATTTCATCAAACTCTTAAGACTAGTAGCTTTTCTGCCTTGACACTAGCATGGGCTGATTGCTACATTTGATAAATTGGTTTGTATCTCACCTCAGCCAAAATGCTGTCCATGCAAGCAAACCTTCTAGCTCAGCTTAAATGGTGTGTGAATGGGAGACTGGGGGAGACAAGCTGACAAGAATGCTGTTGGTTACAGAATGAGATGCAGTGGGAATGCAGCTGCATCCACAGTGGTAATCCTGTCACACTGTCAGTGCAGTTATCCTGGGCTGCTTGAAATAGCTCGAATTGCTGGAATACTTTTTGACATGGACAATTGCCTGAGCTTGGCTAGTTCAAGTTCTGCTAGTTACAGTTTATGATGACTTTAAAGAGCTTTAGTTTTTCCAAAGAAAATAGTAGTTTGTGGCTGTAAGAGCTACTTCATCTACATGGTACATCAAAACATCTTCCAACATGTTTTTGATTAAGAGAAGAAACATTAATAGAGAATGTGCAGACATGTAAGGAGCAGAGGAGCAGAGACGTAACATTATTTTCATGTAGAAAGTCCTTCTAGAATTGCATACAGCATATCAAACACTTTCAGAAACTCCTAAGAACTCATTTTAGGGAACATGTATGCTTCAGCAAATTTAACTAATTGTTCTGTCTTTTTAAAATTGTACAATACTAAGCCTGACAGATTTAAAGTAGCATTTGGACAATACTCTTGGGCACACGGTGTGATTTTGGCCAGGGAGACTCCTGGGATTGGATTCAGTGATACCTGTGGATTTCTTCCAACTCAGTTTATTCTATTCTGTGATTAAACTTGAAAACATTCATTAACCAAAGTAGATACTAAGTCACCACAAATTGGGATTGATGTTCTTAAGGGTATTTAAATATAAGTTCTGGAGTGTATTGTTAGGCATTGTTTTTTATCTGAAATACATTATTCACTGCTTTTTAATATCTTTACGTTAAACATTTGCTCTGCAAAAACTTGGAATGATAATGCCTAAGGATATCTAGAATTAACAGTTACAGTCTGACACAAAGTACCACGGGGCATCTAATGGTAACACTTCTAGATTTGCTTAATGGGATTCTGACTTGATATATTGATAGTGGGATAACGAGTGATGTGTAAATTTACAGGAACCTGAGTCTATTTTTGTTTTAATATTCCAGTCAGAGCAGCAAAGGAAGCAGCAGGAAGCTGAGAAATTACATCGTCAAGAGAGGAAAACTCTTCGGCGCTCTGCCAGTCATCTCAGGAGCAGACGTGGAAGAGGACGACTATTTCATTGATATATGGGGTTTTTTTAAGAAGCTTTTAACCTCATTTTTCATTAGAAAAAGAGACTTTTTCAAATTGGGACACAGTACCAGTGGATTTGTATTTTGATTCACTGGGGAACACAAAACCAGGACTTCCTAAACCTTGTATTAATTATTGAAAAGTTTATGAAAGTTAAAGTACTGATCAAAGGACACTATGAATATGGTCCATTGTGAACTGTATTTGTTCAGAAATCTCTAGCAACTGGTTATTGTGTAACCCTGGATGTTTTCTATATAAGAAATTATGTATACAACAAGGCTGCCTGTCTTTTATTTAACTTAGGAGCTGTGAGTTTCAGTTTCTGAAATCTTTGTGACTGCTTAGATAAAAGATCAAGGGTAAGTTATTTTGTCTAAAAGCTTATCTTTACAAGGGCACAACAAATTTTTCTGGTTCTTGAAGAATGACACACAATTGTATTTTTCAAAAACTGACTTTGGCTTTGTATTCTTGGGTTGACTTTAGTAGCAAGTAGTACAAATGGTTGGCAGGAAAACAATTGAGAATGCCTAATTTGGGTTCCTCTGAGGCATTCTGTAAGGAAACCTCTCATTCCACACCAGTGTACAAAGGGGAAACTCAGAAGGGTACTCCTATCAACTTAGATTTTGTAAATTCAAAACCTGATCCCGATGTTTCTGTTTTGGAAAGCCAGCCGTGGTCCAACATAGATCAAGTGGTATATGTTCATATAACAAGCAGTTTAAGGCCATGCCAGTAGTCTCCTATGCTTCAGAAAAAGAGTTTAGTTAAATAAATTTTAAAAATCCTTGAACTTAGGTAGGTCACTATTCAGTAAATAAACTAATTTTTACCTTTGATCCTAAAGGAACCTTTTTATTGCTTTTTAAAAGCCTTTATAAATTGCCTTGAACTTTGGATCCAACAAGAAAGAGTGAATCTCCCTGTCACTGTAAATCTTTTTAAGCAACTCATAGGTTCTTAAGTCTTTTGCTTTATAAACCAGAGAGATATTAATCTGGTCAGGTCTCTTGGACAGTATTTATAGAATGTTTTCAATTACTTCAGTAAAAGCCTTGGTTTCTCATACCGTGATATTTTGGTTTTGTTGTTAGATGATAGAAAATTAGCCACATGGGTAATTATTTTTTCTCCCTGACTAAATTTTACATGCTTTAATTCCTTCTGGTTTTAACAATATTGTTGCTTTTAGTTTAAAAAGGCCCTTTCACCTGATATTTTTATCTTTAAAAACTTGCATTTTAGTCATCACCTCTGCCCATTCAACTAAAGGATGAGTCTCTCAACAGTTAGTTTTTTACTTCTAGTTGTCAAATTTCTGCATTGTCTCTAAGCTTCTCATGCTTTTTAGTTAGCACAGAACTATCCAGTATTCCAATGTCAGTCTCACTTGTGCTTTTTAAAGTACCACTGTTACTTCTCCTTCGGCACTGTGAAAATGTGAATGCAGTTGTGGTTGCTTTGGGGTATGTCCCTCTTTTTGGAGTCTTGTCTTTTGACATTCAAGACTTTGAAACCCAAATGCAGTGACAAAATTTGTATAAGTGCAACACCTTCCCCCCGGAGCATTATGTTATCTCCTAGAAGCTGTCTGCGTGCAATTCCGGTGTGCTTACGTCGTATGTGGGGCTATGGGAATGTGGAAAGGTTAGCAGTGGAAACTGGCCTTCATCATGGTTGATACAGGGATAGTTGGGGACTGAGTGGAGACAGAACTGGCATTTTAAGAGCAGAAATTTGGCAGAGTTTGCTCCCTCTCATGGTGGGCCTAAATCCCAGTATATTTGATCTAGAGCTGCATTTATGGTTGAAAGGCATCAATCAGCAAAGATTTTTTGGGCTGTCAAGAAACAAAATGTGGTTGATCTGCAGGGTGGTAATGCATTGAGTTGGAAATTGTTAACTTTCAGCTTAAAATGAGTATATTTCTCATGTTTTGAGATTCTTCTGACTGGTTTAAGTCAGTGTTTTGCCTTTCATGCACTTACATTCATAATGTAAGTATTGTGATAGTATTGATTGTGTATTTAGATTGAAGCCTGTATGATTAAAGGGATGTGCTTTGTGCTGTTAGATAGAAGGCACATGCAGACTGTCCTTAGCGTGCCATTTATTTCACCTCAAGGAGGGTTGGGGTACACTTTAAACACCTCCTTCAACCTGCTGGCAATGCTCTCTCTAATGCACCCCAGAACACCACTGGCTTTCTTGGCCACAAGAGCACTGCCAGCTCGTGGACAGCTTGTTGTCCACCAGGACCCCCAAGACCTTCACAGAGCTGCACCCTGGCAGGCCAGCCCCAGCCTGTGCTGGTGCCCGGGTTTGTTCCTCCCCAGGTGCAAGACCCTCAATTTGCCTGTGTTAAATTGGAAACTGTTCCTCTCTGCTCCTCTCTCCAACCCATTGAGGTCCTTTTGAAGGGTTGCTCAGCCTTCTGGGGTGTCGGCTGCTCCTCACAGCTTTGTGCCATCAGGGAACTCACTGAGGAGGCTTCTGCCCCTTTATCTAAGTCACTGATGAACAAGTTAAATATTGAACCTTGGGGGACACCGCTAGTGACAGCCTCCAACTTGACCCTGATTGTGACCTTCTGGGATGTGCCATTCAGCCAGTTCTCAATCCACATCACTGTCCACACAGGGACCTGGCATGAAGCATGTTTAAATTGTTGAGATTGATTAAGCACATTAACAGCAGGTTTAAGTTGTTCTTGAACAGCTGTCTGGGGAAGATTGGAAGTTTCGGTAGAAGCTGGTGTACTATTGTAACATCATTGCAAATGATTTAACTTCATCATGCAACCACAGCTGGCATTTTTTAAGGGTCAGCCTGGTTTTCATTAATGTTTTTCAGTCAGCAATCACTTCATTTTCCATACTGCAGGAATCAGTATTTATCCAGAATTGCAGGGATCCTTTGTGACATTTAAGGTTTGTACTCTTAAGGTAAGTGTGATCAGATGCTGTAGCCTCATGGAAATCCTGATTGTTTCACATTTGTGAGAACTTAGTGGGTGAGAATACTTTTTAAGAACTCACTATAAATAAATACACAGATAGTGGCTAAATACGAGTGAAATGCTGGTGAGATAAAGGAATTACCTAGGTCTGATGTGTCATCTGTACTTCAGGACTTTTTTACTCCACAAGTAATGTGATTTATATCAGTTAGGCTATTAGTCATTCAACAAACATTGAACCAAAACTATTTGTCTGATGTCCTTTCCACAGTTCTATTACCAAGCCAAGAATCATTCTGTGTTCCTGTGACTGGTATAATTGTCTGAAATTAAGAGCATCTACCAATTTAAACAAGAGTGAAATAATTTAATGTACCCCACACTGCTAGTTTTTAATATCTGAACAAAAGAAATGTGATTTTTAAATATTACCCTACATACATAGCAAGTATGTGCAAAATGTGTGCATGTTTTTATGCACACAATGTCCTCAGAAAGAGATGTGATGTTGGATTAAACATATGTAGGTATTGATGTCTGTGTACCTTCAGGTGTAGTGAAGCCTTCCCTGAGGAAGAGGAATGGTTTAATGAACTTTAGAGGACCTCTCCAGCCTGATTACTCTATGAATGTTGTAGGGCATAAGGAGGAAAAGTGTATCATTAATTAACTGGAGTAATTTTCCCCCTTTGTCTCATCCTTCCACTGAATCACTCACTAGTTTTATCTTTTTATCTCTTTCTTAAAGATTAAGTACTTCTTTTGGCATGTGTCCACAGCTAATATATTTTGTCTGATCTTGAGAAGTATGGGGATTTTAAACTGAATGAAAGCACATAAATCTATTAATACATTTTACCTCTTGATCATTATCTCTGTATTTCAAAGCCCATTTTACTCAACAACTGACTCTTTGTGTTGAACATGAAATACTCCTGTCACCAAAATGAACAATTTATAGTAAAACCTGGAGAAAATAACTGGATTTAGCATCACTTACAGTGTATGCAACTGGTAGAAAAGGAATTACTGAATTTTAAGCAATCTCGAGGTCATAGAATCATAGACTCTTTTGGGGTGAAAGGGACCTTAAATGTGATCTAGTTCTAAGCCCCCTACCATAGGCAGAGAACCTTCCACTAGACAGGGTTGCTCAAAGCCCCACCCAGCCTGGCCCTGGACACTGCCAGGGATGGGGAGTCCACATATGCTCTGGGGACACTGTGCCAGTGCCTCACCACCCTCACAGTAAAGAATTTCTTCCTAATATCTAACCTAAGGCCATTCTTCCTTGTGCTGTCTCTATGTTTACTACACGCCCATCTGCAAAGTCCCTCTGTGGCTCTCTTGAAGGTCCCCTTCTATTGGAAGATGCTCTAAAGGTCACCCCAGCCCTTCTCTCTCCAGGCTGAGCAACCCCAGTTCTCAGCCTGTCTTCCTAAGAAATGTTCCAGCCCTGTGATCAAATTACTGGCTCTGTTTTTTAATTTGACCCAGATCCTTAATCCACATGGGCCCTAGTTGCAAATTTCTACTGATAAAGTGACACATTACTTTGTGCTTGTCCTGTAAGTGGCATTTCCATACAAAATACTTGTGAGTATCCCCTGGTACAGACTGATTTGCACTCATGTATCAGCACAGCTAAAATAAGTGGGGTTTTGTACAAGTGAATGAAAACCACAATGACCAAACCATCCATATTCGTGTGAATTCAGAAGTGTATCTGCCTGTTGCTGACTGTTTTTCAAGATCTTCATCTTCTGTTGTTTGCTTAGTGTTTTAGACTATGGAGTATAACCAAGAAGAGAAGATTCCCCCCTGAGCATGTTCAGAAAGGAGTAATTTTTATCATACTCACTGAAAAGTGCTGATTGAGTGCTGAACTTCCTTTGGCAGCCATATATAATTAAAGTTGAAGGACAATAATTTTGCAGTAAGATCAGGTACAAGTTGAAATACTCTCATTCAGTGGGGTTATGCTGAGATTTGAGTCTGCTTACCTATGAAGGCAATTCCTTTTTCCTGGTTAATTCTTCATTGAGTGGGGATAAAAGTAAAAATTCCATTTCCTCATTAAAGAGAAAACTAGGCAGTTGAAGTGGGAAATACCAGCCCAGCCCTAATCAGAATTTATACTCCCAATTCCTGGAACCACCTTTCCCTACAGCAGTTTCTGCCAAAGCTGCTCTCTCACTCTCTCTCCTACTTATTATCTTGTTTGAACATCTGGCTCTCTCTTCTGGAGTGCCCTTCTCTACACTCCATTTTTTTCTGTTGCTATCAGGATCTCTGGTACAAATTTGTACAGATACAGCACAGATTTGAGAATGAGCACTAAAATGGTAATAGACTGGCTGTGTATGGGCACATCTTGAGCAGAAAGGATTTGTGTGAGCCCGGAGATACAGAGAGCTGTGGCACCAGAGGGGATTCAGAGAGCTAGTGAACACTCCTGTACATTTTACTGGCAATAGGTAGCACAGAGTTACTTCAAACCCCCCAAAATCCACTTCTGCCCTGTGTGTTTTTACTGCTCTGCCAGCTCTCCTTCACTAAGGTCTGGGTGTTTTGACTGGGATTGGTGCATTTTATATTTTTTAAGGAATTTTACCTGCAGCATTAGTATAATTGCAATGTACAGTTATATACATGCAGTTACATTATGTACAATTACACAAAGCTTTTAGCATTCAAAAGCATCCAAATGATATATTTTCTGATTTCAATCATGAATATTATGTTCTTTCCTCTTACCAGCATTTCTTCTGTAGATGCCTTTTCTTCTGGTTTTTAACCTATGTAATATTGCCACAAGTGGAGTGCTTACAGCATGGGTCATAAAAGACCACATGCCTACCTGTGAGGATTTAATAATCTTATGCAAGTGGCAGTGTTGTGAAAAATAATGATCTTGTCTGTTGGGGTTCTGCTAATATTCTTGTAAACTGAATCAAAAGGGAAGTTTCATCATAGGTACTTTGTTTTCCTCCTTTCCCAGATGTAAATGGTAGATTGCCCAATGGGACTATGACACTGTTGCACTGAAAATGAGGCAAGATTTCAAACAGATCTCCACAGCAAATAAATATCAGAGATATCGGAGATTATTTTGACAGGTTTCAACAAATCATTTTTACACAATGTCATGGTAACTGCATTGCTGCAATTTAGGTATCACTAGAAGAAGAAGAGTGTAGATGATCATTCTCCAGTTCTTAGGATGGGGCCTGACGCTGTTCAGTTTACAAGTACAGACACAACCAGGAGTATTGTGTAACATCTCACATGTGCCTGTGGTTGGGGACTGGTGTCACTCCTCTGGAACTTAGCCAGTAAGAGAAGACATTAGAATGATTAGCAACTTTAGAGGCAGTTATTCCAGGAGAATTTGAAGGTGATGATCCTTTATTCCTGTACTCTGTGTCTCAAATCATGAAAGGTTCCAGTTAAAAACAGGAAGAAAATGGAAGTTTCTCCAGAGCAGAGGTGAGTCACAAGGCTGTTTCAGGTATTCAAGAAATGCTTGTCCCTGGAGTGGTAGAAACAAAAGCTTGGTTTGGTGTTGGCATTTGGGATAGATGTGAGGGCAGGGCTGGCAGGATATGCTGGATATGTAATGTGACCAAAGCGAGGAGGATTTACCCCCAAGTAGAGAGGACACTGTGCCTCAGGGTGCTACAGGATGAAATGACCAAACAATCAAGGCAGATGGCTCCTTCCTTCCTGAGGATCTCTCTTTCCCTTCTTAAATGATGTGTACATGATGTCTACTGAAATGATTTCTAGAAAGTAATGCTCAAAAGTAGGTACCTGCCTTGGCCTCTAGTGATGTTTACATCTTCCTCTTAATCACAGAAAAGTAATTGACCTCTAGTGTCAGTTATGAAATACTATTATCCCTTGTTTCTGAATATCTGGGGAATCAAAGCTCTTTCCTTCACAGAGTCCACTTCCATGAAACTGAAGGAATTTCTCATAGAAAGAAATAACTTAGAAATAACTTAGAAAAAGTCACTGTTTAGTAAGGAATCAGTAAAGCAGCTGGAAAGAAAGGGAAGAAAGAGGACATGTGGAAAATCATTTGAAATTTTGCCAAATGTTTCTCTTAAAACATTTTCCAATTAAAAAAAACTTATCATTATAAATGTCAAATTTTCAAGAGCTGAAACTAATCTGCTCTGATTTGGGGTTTTCAGTAAAAACTTTCAGTGTTTAATTTTATTGCCATTTTTCCCCTACAAGGTGCAGTCCTGTCCTGACCTGGTGTGGTTTCTTGCACTTCAGGGTCTTTTAAAAACTGGATTCCTCCAGCCAGCATGACAAGGGAGGTACAGCTCGTCAGGTAGAAACAGTAATGTAAAGTCTTTCAAACATTTTTTCTGATTCTGCTGCCCCCCCTCCCCTGCAACATCTGGAATTATTTGGGGTTGAATATTTGGGCACTATCTAATCACAAGGGCTAAAGTGTCTGAACCTTTTTTATCTTCCTCCTATGTGAGCATGTTTTTGACACCTCTTGTTATATTTTCTCCTCCCTGTCCAGCTGAGGAGGGCAGTGATGGAGAAGCTTTAGGGCACCTGGTGTCCAGCCAGGGTCAACCTGCCACTGATAGACAACCTCTTCATTTTTTCAGTCTGCCTTTAGCTGGCAAGTTTGAACAGCAAAACAATTTCTGCACTAAGCAGAAATAATAGGAATGAAAATTATTATTGATGTGGTTTTTCCTTAGTGTAGCTGGAATTTGGTGACAGCTAACAGATAGGAGCTAATTGGAAATGATTTCTTAATTTCAGGAAGCCTTGGAGCTTCTGAATTTGGGACACTACTTCTGGCTTACTTCATGTATCACTTCATCTAGCTGAGTAATGCATTTTAGGGCATCTATACAACTAACTTCAAGATACAAAACAGGCAGAACTAGATGGGCTGAAGGAGCTGTTACTGTGTATGGTACTTGTACAAGCCAACCAACTACTTTATGAGCTCGTGTTACTCCCACAGGTCAAATTTTCTGTTTCTTGGCTAAGGCAAGTAATTGGGACTGGACTGCAGGCTTGCTCAGAGTTCAGGTGTGCTTGAATCTCTGAACACAGCTCAGAAATCCCCAGGACAAGGCTGTCCTAAGATTTTGGCAGCAACCATGCCTCCAGCCTTCCTGCTACTGTGCATTCTCTGAGCAATCTTTCTGCTCTTTCTTGAAAGCTTTCTGTATGTCAGTGCATTTTAAAGCTGATGTATTTAGAAATATCGTCAATGTTTCAGCAAGATACCACAGGCTCCCAGTGGATCCTAGGCAGTGTTCCTCACCACCAAGCTGAAAAGCAAAAGAATCAAAACTTTCCATAGGAGATTTAACTTTCTTCCATAAATATTAAGGGTCTATAAAAGTAAAGCTGGCCACTGGGTTCAGAGAAAAGAATATTAAGCCCTAAGGCAGAAGGACATAAATTCACAAGGGACAGTAACTATTCTGGGGTACTTCAGTCAGTTTCTAAATCAGATAAAAGCAAGAAATTTGAAAGCTATTCGGTTTTCTTTGAACACTGTTTTGCATGTGGATTTCAAGCACTGAAGGAGGGAAATTCTGTTACGTCAATGGGACCTCATGTGTTTTAACTGGAGAAGCAGTGATAACATGTGAGAGAGCTGTGGTGCCATGCTCCAAATCTCTCAATAACAGACCTGTATCTCGGGTGATCTAAACTAGCATGTGATCGTTTTCACTCAATTCAAAGTTCTAACTTGGGTACATAACTACCCAAAGGCAGAGAGAGCTAATCTGAATGACTGGTACATAATTTTTACTGGCTCTCATGGATGCTGTTTGCATTCATTACAGAGAACTCATTGTACAGGATAAACTATTACTGAATCATTTCTTAGAATTATCAAGCATAAGCCAGCTTTCATCCCACATGAAGGCTTTGAACTGTTACTGAATAGTTTTTTCAATTCATTTTATTTGGGCTTTTCTTCCACCTGCAGATATTGTCTCTTCCATCTACACGGCTTCCAAAACAATGGGGTTGATCCAGCTGCTTTGGTGCAAGACACGCTCTTGCTGGCATTGGAGGAGCTTTGCTTGTGTTGAGATGATGTTGGCTGTGTATTTATTCTGCCATTGACAAGGTACTGCCTGGCTTACTGGTTGGTTGCCTGTCAGTTTTGGGGCTGTTGAGGGGAAGGAGTCTGTCATGCTGGAGTAAGGGGAAGTGGCTGTGTAAGTGTTAGAACTCCCTGGCTCCCAGAGCTGCTGCCCTGGCCCCTAATGGTGGCTGGGCAGAGCAGACCATGGTTTCTGCTCTGCTTCAGAGACCAAAGTCCAGCAGGGTGCTCCCCTTGGGAAATCAGATCTGCTGTTTGCTTTTCACAAACCCACTTCCTGGTTGCCAAATAATTTCATGAAGTGGAATGAAGATGCAGGAAAACACTGAAAGCTGTCTAAGATTTCTGCTGTCCCATTGTTTCACACACATTCCCAATGTATGTACTGTGGTGGGGTCCCAAAATCAGAAGAGATGAGAACAAGGACAGTGTCTCAGAAGAGCAAGGTGGGACAGAGGCAGAAAGATGGATACGAACATTTTAGCGGGGCCTGTGGAAATAGGACAAGGGATAATGGTTTTAAACAGAAAGAGGGTTGATTTAGATCATATATAAGGAAGAAGTTATTTACAATGAACGTGATAATACAATGGCACACGTTGCCTAGAGAGGTGATGGATGCCCCATTCTGGAATTATTCAAGGTCAGGTTGGATGGAGTTCTGAACGACCTGATCTAGTTGAAGATGTCCCAGGCTTGTGGCAGGAGGCTGGACTAGGTTTCCTTTAAAGGACCCTTTCAACCCAAACTATTCTATGATCCAGCAATTCTAGAAAGATGAAATTTTTCAAATCCACAGACTATTTCTGTCAGAGCACTGTCTTAACTGCTGTGGAAGGGGCTGAAATTTTGGTCTGCTCTGATGGACACGACTGTTTACATCTTTGATTTCCTGACAGTATGGCACACCATACATGAGGAAGGTGTTTAAATGAAAATAAATTCTGCCTTAAACAGAAGGTAGGAAAAAAAGGTGCATTCCCTGCTCTGAAATTGGTGATATAATTAGAGACTGTATTTGTCAAAACTTCACTGTACTCAGTTGCTCTTGCTAATGATTTAAACCAAAGACATCTTTTTCTCTGGAAGATACAATTAGTGAGGACTAAAAGAGAATCTTTAAAAAGTATTTATAAAGAATCAGAACAATACACTGGGTTTTTTTTTCTTCTGTTTTACTTCTGAGCTAAAGAAGACCAGCAGAGTCTACTTATTGTGTGGTTTGTGCCCTTGAAACTCTGTGTATCCTGCTCACAAAGATGACTGGAGCCACAGTCAGGGACAAGTTAGGCCTTAAAAGCCATTTCTAGTTGGGCTTTATATGTAGAAGGCTTTATAATTTCCCCCAGAGAACAGCCTCTGTGGTGACTGTGTATGTTTCTTCCATGGTTGTAGGATTAGAGGAGGGCAATGGGATTGTAAACTGACTGAGCACCCTGAGGAGAGGCAAGAATGCTGTGAGCATTTGTAACCTCAGGTGAGTTGTCTTTTCTTTCATGTGACTTTTCTTTGGTGAATGCATAGTTTTGGTGTAGCCCATGTTGACTTGGACATGTGACATGCTCCTACAGCAGCCCCTTCTGCCTATTACTCAACAAGCTACCAGCACCATTTAGCTTGGGAACGGCCTTAGCTGGAAATTCTGTACACTCTTCCAGCTTCCTCTTGAAGCCTGTAGATTTTTGCTTCCACAACATCTACTGCCACTGCGTGGCAGTAGAAAAAGACACTTCCTATGGATAATGCTGTGCCTGGCTCCATGGCTTCACCTGAGCTTCAGTCCGACTGTTGGCTTTGAGGAAACAGTGAGTCAGCTGTTTGCTTCACATCCTTTTTATCACCATGCTTTTGATTTGCAGACTTCTTTCATGACCCTTTTCAGTTGTCTCTTTTGCAGACTAAGTGCTAAACTATTCGGTTGCTCCTTGTACAGAAGGTGTCCCATGTTTGGTATATCCATAAATATGCCAACAATTCAAAGTATTTGGCTTTCTGAAAAGCTCTTAATATTATATCTTGGCTTTTGCTTGAAAAATAGGCTTGGTTTTTGTCAGTTCTCAGGGAGTAAGAGGAGATGTCCTCCTGTGGGTTTGTAAATTGTTATAGACAGGAAAGAAAGGGTGACAGTCAGTAGGCAGTTTCTCTGACAGGAAGAGGGGAGCGTGGGTGTTCTCAGGGACACTGCACTTCCATACATTTGTAACTGTTTTGGAAAGATAAATAATCACAATAAATAATCAGGAAAGTAAAAAGTAAAGAAGGCTGCACAGAGCTGTAGGACAATTCAGTAAACTTGAATAGAAAACAAAGTGACAGCTGTCAGCATGACATGATGTGACATGGCAGTGGCACATCAGCTCTGCAAAGTTATAGGGACAGGCAGGAAAATCCAGTCAGTTGCAGGGTCACAACAATGAGCTGTCAGCTCTTTACTGGTATTCAGAAAAGATCTTGGACAAAGTTGTCCAAAACCATTGATTCAGCATTCAGCTAAATAGTCCAAAGTTATCAGAAATAAGAGGAGAGGAGAGGAATATTAAAAAAAGTAATTCGTATCTGCACTATACATAAGCCTCAAGAGCTCCTGTACTGTTAAACTGAATTCTGGTCAGCTCACTATAACCAGAGGTTGTGGTACAACTATGCACTGAAGAGAAACAGCATTTTTTATAAGAAAATGAAGAGCTTCCTTACAAATAAAGACCAAATAGTGGGGAACACTTCAGCTTGGAAATAGAGACAACTGAGCAGTCATATCATAGAAGCTTAGGAAATAGTTGGAATGGTCTGTAAAGAAAGGTTGCAATACTACTAAGTATTCTTCATGATGTGAGATCCACATACTATCAAATAAAATTATTGGGGAGCAGGTTTAAGATGAACATGTAGAGTTGTGTGTATGATAAACATGTACATTGTGAGACCAGTTACCTTTGGCTATTAGGAAGACTAAACGTAGGCATTAGTCCTAGAAAGGGTGAGATATCTGCTGAGCTTTACTGTACCTCAGAACCTGGATGCCATCTCCAGCTCAAGAAACCTTCAGCGATTGCCTGAAGCTGGAAGCATTTGTTGAGAAGCTTGCTGTGTTCTTGACCTGTCCTTATGCTTTTCCTTACGTACTTGCAATGGAACAGAGAACTTTGTTCTGCCTATGGTTGTCTGTGAGGGGGCTGAAGGCTGTGAGATTTCCATCACAGGAGCTTAGGAGCAGATTAGCTAAACACCTGGCTGATGGAGGGTAGGTAGAGCTTATCCTCCTCCAGAAGGGATGCTGTACTCAGGGTCCTCCAAAAGTCACTTTTTCCCATTTCCTGCAATTCTATGGAAACAAAGTGCCTACCTCTCCACTTCCCACCTCTGGGTTGTCATCAGGACACGGCAGAAAGGAGGCCTGGGTGCTAAAGGGCAAGAAAGGCTGAAACAGGACAGAGTCAGCAGCAGAAGTGCAGTGGAATCACAGTGAAGGTGGGGAGTAAGTCACACCCTTGAAGTGCACCAGTGCAGACATGCTGGGCTGTGGCTCCAAGGCCAGGCTGAGCTAGAAGCAGGGTCTGTGGCTGCTGGAGCCAGCATTGTGTCAGTCTGGTGTGTTACTGGCAGCCTGCCCGAAGCAGGGTGCAAGGGGCAGAATGAGGTTGTTCCAAGCTCCGGGAGAAACAAATTGCAACCACTGACCCTGTAGGAATGAGCTGTTACTGTAACATCACAGCGGAAGTGGTGACGATCCAGATGAAACATCTAAGGAGCAGTTTCACAGCACATCTGGCCTATGAGCTTTCCATGGGAAAAGGGGAGAACTTGAGTGGCCTTACAGGACAGACACCAGTGTCATCCCTGCTCTTTGTTTCTCCTTTTAGTAAGGTTGTGGTTTTTGGACTCTAAGCCAACCCACAGGGCTCTGTAGAGAGATGCAGGGTGCAGGTGCTGATGCTCATGCATTTCAGAATACACATTCTTCAAGAACAATGGATTGGGGAAGTTACCACTGACTTGAGTCTCCTTCCTGCTCTCTCTGCCCCAACAATACCAATCCTTGTAGAAAACACCACTGAAAATGGACAGCAAGGGACTAGAAGAGCTGGGAACAAAACACAAAGAAAATCAAGAATTATATACTTGCTGTTACAGAGATGAATTGAGCTCACAAGGAATTCAAAGAGCAGAGCAAGAACTAGCATTTACAAATCACATCATGCAAAGAAGGTAAAAGCAAACACTTGTATTAGTGTATATTCCCTTATGTCCTCTTTAAAAATACCTGAGGATTTATGTGAACTATAAGAATTTTTTTTTCCCCAGGATCTTACTCTGAAGTGTTCTGTTGTTAGCAGATAAGTACTATTGCCACAAAAGTTGCTGAACTGTCAATAGTAGTCATCAGCCTTAATTCTGGAAGACTGGAGCTGCTTCTAACCACAAACATTCAAGCCTGGAAATCCCTCCTCAGAAACAAAACAGCTTCCAGGCTCTGAGTAGGTACTGTGAAGAACTCTGAGGATGCTTTCCATGGCTGTATCATGCATGTTATGAGGCTGAGCAGTCTGAAGTGTTTGATGGCTCCTGCCTAAGTCAGCCTTATAGTGTCTGCTACACATGAGTAACACCCAGTCTGTGAACCACAAGTAAAACCACTTCAGTGTAGTTCCGTTAAAGTATTTTATAAAAAAAAAAAAAAAAAAAAAAAAAAAAAAAATTAGGAACATCTCCCTGCAGTCAACAAATGCCTTCTGCTTCTCTAAGTCCTCTCATTTTCCTATACAAGGTCTTTCCATAATGCTTTTGAAACCAGGGCAACTTACAAAAATGTCTCCAGCTTGTTTTAAACTGTTGGTGATAACATCTGAAATGATTAGAGACTATGTTTCTTTCATTTGTTTATTATTGTTGTTTTTCACTCATTAAATGGATGGGGCTTTAAACAACCTGGTCTGATGGAAGGTCTCTTGGAACTAAATGATTCAGAGGTTCCTTTCAACACAAATTATTCTATAATTTTGTGAAACTCAGGCACAGAACAAAAAATTAGGGCATAAGGGATGTGTTTGTGGAATAAAATTTTGTTGGAAGAATGCCAGTCTTAGTAGTCTTGAAGGTAATATTTCTGTCATCCTGCTGGAAAATAGAGCTTGACAGAACATAATCTCTGCTGCTCTGAAAGTACTTCTGATTTTTTTTTTCTTCTGTTTAAAATGTAATTTTGACCTGTTTAAACTCTGACCTGAATTCCCCGGATTTTTTGAAGGATTTTTTGACTCTTGAAGGATTCAGGCACCACTCACAACAGGCCAGAAAACTGTTGTCTCTTGCACAAGCTAACTAGAGAAGCCTTCATCCCTGAGCAACAAGATATTTTGGGGATAGGACTCGCCTCACTTGGCAAGCAGGACAGGTGTCCTTTACACAAAATTTCAACTTGGATTGCAGAAGGAAAAAAGCTGATAACTACGGTTCAGACATCCCATTGTGAAGCATTGCTCATTTGTACCCATACATACAGCAGAGGAGACTTCCAGAACCAATTCTCTGTCATGTCTCTTCTTTCTCTTTGTCCTAGCTATGACAAAACTTTTGGATAGGTTTGTCAGCTGCACCTGTGAACCAGCCTTTGGCTTTCACTGCAGCCAGAACAGGGAAAAACTGAATTTTCTATTTTCTTGAAATCAGTTAAAATCAATAATTTTCAGTTCCTAGCCCACCTACAATAATTTTTGTTCATTTTTCTGTTCAGCACTGGAGTCCTTTCTCTCTTCCCTTCCCCAGTAAAATTTGCATGTTCCTAATCCTGGGATTTACTTAAGCAATACAGAGGATCCTGAAATGGCTTCTCCTCCAACTGCTTTGTCTTCAGCTGGAGACAATTACCAATTTGTCCAATTCTCACCACATATATTATTAAGATCAAAGGCAGACCTCAAAACATTAGTAACTAATTTCAGTGTTATAGTTCTAATAAAATAAAAGCGGGCCACTATTAGGCAACATTTCTTTTGTATGTGGTAACTTCTTCATTGAATTCTGAGGTTTTCTTCCATCTCAGATAGAATTAATCACAGTTGCAAGGATCTATGGATTATTGCTGCTTTTAAATTTGAAGCGGGGTGGCAGATGGGAGTAATTTGGGTATGGCCCCAGCAGAAGCATGGAGAGAAGCAGAAAAGTGTAAATAATTTATTTTTTCTCATTTTAATACAATTCTGCATCCAGTGATAGAAACTCTTATTGCAAGGGTCTCCTTTTATCACAAAGCTTGCTAGCAGATGTTGATGTATTCTATACCAGTGCAAGCAGGAGGAAAAGAAAGTTCCACGGTTCAGTCTTCTGGGGAACAGATCTGGGCAAGCGTGGAAGGAGGTGGAATCTGGATTTACTGTGATGTTCTGCTGTGGGGACCCAGAAGTCCAAAGTAGGGACTGTTGAAAGGATCTGGAGAGGGCAAGGTGAGCACCGACTCCCTCCATGGTGCAGGTTATCTAAGCCTGAGACTTGCCACCAGTTAGCACAAGCAGACAGGAAAACCAGTGATGATGAGAGGATTATGTCTGAAACCACCTCACCTGACTTGTGTCCCAGTGCTCTGATCAAGGCTGGAATAGCACCATTCTTATCAACAAGAATCACAGCCTAAGAGGAGTTTGTCCCTGGTGCAGTTGGATAGGGCTACTCAGGAAAGAGAGGCGTTAAAGATAAAAGACACAGGCATAGGAGCAAGGTCTAGAAACTGTGAGAACCTAAGATGTATCTTTCCCTCTGTCCTGAGGTATGAACTTGAATGCTGCACTGAAGATGATCACTGACATTTCCTCTGGCTGGCTGGCTGCTCCTCTTTCATGATGAATGTGGCAGCTGCTTCTTGGGCTGTCAGTGACCTCTGTTGTGGGTTCACCCTCCCTGATGTGACTCTCCAGGAGCTGGGGGCACTACAAACACCATGTTGCCGTACCTCCATCAGCAAGCAGTGTGCACTGCAGCTCTTGGCTTGGCCAGAGTGATTTTTGGCACTGAATAATTTTGCAACACCATTCTCCCATTGTCATGCCCTCAGACTGTCAGGCAATGGATGAGGTGACGTGGTAGTGCTGTGTGGGTGCCTTTAACTGGTCTCAGTGCCTATGTGTGACAGGCCAATCCCCTGTGCATGGGCTGGGTAGCTGCTCTTGTGAGCTCCATCTGCCTGGATGTGCTGCAAGATAAAGGGGATGTCTTAAACCACCATGGCAAAAATTGTTAGAGCTGTTCTGCCAGAGCCTGGAATTAAAAGAGACCTTTTCCATGTAGCAATGCCAGAAAAGATGATCACAAGCAACTGGCTGTCATGGGTCTGCTCTGAAGTCCCAGTTTTTGCAACACCCCAATTGAAGCAGTTCCATCCCCCAGTGACTCCAAGAGTACCAATCAACTGGGAAAGAGTCTTGCTCACAGGGAAAGCTTTGCTGGAGGAACTTATGTCGTGGAGCTGCAGCTGCTCTGTCAGGGCAGCATGGAACAAGGCAGCCACTGCCAGAATCTCAGCCCTGGCTGCCTACATCCACATCACTTGGGGTGGCCCTTCTGCCCCTTCATGATCAGCCATGGAGCAAATTGTTCTCTCGAGATTTTTACTTGGATGTGAGTTTGACATCACCAGTCCTTGACCTCTAACCTTCAAACATTTTCTTTTAAGCTTAGATAGTACATGGACTAATTCTGTAAAAAGGTTTGGGTCTGGATTTCCCCCCTTTTTCACACCTGCAGCATTATAGATTGGCTATGACCTACCACAGCCATGTTGTGTACGTGGCAGCTTGCATCATTATAACCCCAGCGGGTTTCTCAAAGCCTAATCTGAAAGCTGATTTGTGGCAGTCCACCTTGACCCACACGAGCCATTAGCTCACTTCTGACTCTTTGCAAGGTTTCTTGACTTTCTGCCTTGTGTATTTCAGAGGCAGAAGGGAAAAAAGGGATTTCTGCCACACACAGGCCAGCTCTTCAGCCAGTTGCTGGAGTTTTGCCTGTTCTTGCCAGATGGAGATTGGGCCCTGTCTTTGTCAGATGAAATGTTGCCCAGACAAGATTCAGCGGCATCTGGCTAGATATTCTTTGCTTCCTAAGAGATTTTCTCTTACTTATCCCAAATAATTTGGGTGTGGATCTGCTACTATCTGACTATAGCTTTTCCCCCAGCTGCTTGCAGTGAAGCATTTATGTACACACAATCACAGCAGATAAATCTCTTAGAAAGAGATAATCATAATCTCTTTAATCAGCACATTGTAGTAATCCCTTGTAAACAGACTGGCTTCAGCAAACCTTTTACTAGGTCAGTGTCCTCATTGATCTTTTCCCTCTTCAGTCTTGTTCTGTGTCAGCCATGTAGCAGAGGGTGTTTCAGAGAGATCAGGAAATTAAATGATTGTATGTACAACCAGGAGCTGATAATATGCTGGTAATATGATGATAATATTGCATGCATATGCTAATTGGTGATAACAAATCTAAGAATAGCGATCGAAGATTCATAGGAAGAATGCAAACACATATTCACCATGCTTTAATACATGGCAAATTCCAGTGGCTCCAATCTTAGGGCATTCCCTGCTCAACCAGCATTTACAACATGCTTTTGTTTGTTTTTCTTTCACATTTGGTGCTGCTGACACTGCAGAAGTTACAGTTGTGTTTCTACTCACGCACAGTGCTCATATGTTACTGTAAATGTGCCTGTGAGAATGAGGAATTGAAAGAGCAGGGAAGGTGAATTACACACCTGCCTCCAGCAAACTCTCCTTCTCTGAGTTTATTCAGTTGCTGTAGAATCAGTAAAAACATTTATAAAGGAAAAGTGATTCATCCAAACAGCTCTGACAAGAGGTCAGCTCTCACTCCAAAAAAATGGAGGGGAATAGCTCAACAGAGGAAAGCCAGTGGTGTTGCCTCCTGCAGCCCCTGCTCTGGCCCTTCTCACCATGCTGGTGTAAACACTTTTGCCTGCATTTTTTAAAGGAGAGTGTTTCTAAGTATGTGCTAGGGCTTCAGCATGATGACTGCTGCATTAGAGGGACTCCAGGGAAAGCAAGGAGAGCAGGCAATGTTTGGGAAATTGGTGGGGCTCTTCTAAATTGTCAGATTATATTCTCATTTCAGTCAAGGGCCACAAACCCCAAGTTTGAGACTTCCTGGAGAAACCAGGGAAATTTGATGGGAAAGAAGACTGCCTCAGGCATCAGAAGATTTGCCTTAGAAGAGAGGACAGTGTACCCATTAATGTTTGTGTTCTTTCCCAATTTATAGGTCAGCTTTAGCAGACCTGCACACACTTGAAAACTGAATGACAAGCTGCGTCCAGTCCCATGGGTCTTACTCATGGGACTAGTCCTTACTCATCGCATCGGCCCCCGCAAGGCCCGTGAGACTGCTCCTATGATTGAGCCTCTTGGCAGAAAGGCCTCTTCATTCCCGTGGGGATCTGGTTGTTCTGCACGCTGTAAAAATGCAGACACCACTGCAAAGCAGCAGGAATTTTACTTGTGCAAGCTCAAATGTGCCAGGGGCCCCAAACCCACCTGGGACAATCCTGGCACCCCAGTGAAGGTCTGCAAAAAGATGCTCTGAATGTGCACCCAGGGACAGAATTTTTTGTGGTTTTGCTTCTCATCCTGGAGTCTCCAGAGCATTCCTCCTTCTATGGCTGTGGCAGCAGATGGGGCCTTCCATGTATTTTTAGTTGCTGTAGGATGTATGTAATTTAAGTCAATTGAGGAAGGTGGGAATGGAGGCAGAGAGTGCCCATTTATGTGATGTGTTGCAAAGAATGTTTCTCTGTGTCCCTGTTTTACCCAACACAAGAAAAAAGGTTGCCACACTTAACTACAAAGCAGCTGGGATCCAGGAATGGGAGTAAGCCACGATGTGGGCTGCTGAAGACTATAAACTCTGCACTGGACTAGTTCCAGGTTCAGAGATCTACAACCCTGCTGATCACAAACGTCATGGGCATCCATTTCAATGTGGCGTCTTATCAGCAGTGTCCTTGGCTGTGGGTGCTGATGCTAGCTGTGTTTTCACTGCAGGGATGGTTGCATGGGCATTGCCCAATGCAGAATAACATTGGTGCTTCCTGCCCTGCAGAGCAGACAACAATGGGACACAGCAGCACTGGAAACCTCTTCATTATCTCAGCTTCCCATTAAAGCAGCATGTCTGGAAGGAACGAAGGTCTTACAGTGAAACCACTGGACTAGTAGAACTGAACAGCTTCTTACCTTCACTTTCCTATGTGATTTTGAAAGTCACTTAAAATCTGCTGCATTTTGTTCAATTTTAGGAACAGGAGAAATTCCCTAATTCAGAAGAGAAAAAGTTTTGTATTGTGGCTTAATTGTGAAGCAAATGTTTGTGACAATTTGACAAGTAACAAATGTGAGAGGCGGATAGGCTGTGGCAGTTAGGGGTCTTGTTTAATGGTGGTAAAGGTGTCAGAGTGGCAGAAGTCTTCCAAGTTTGATGTGGGTTCTTATTTTTCTTGAGGTGTCTCTTACAGACACACAAAATTAAGCTTTTTGTAGTTATAATGATCTTTGAAACACCCAGCCTAAAAACAAGGAGAGATTTTACCCTGCTGTAACTTTCAGTGATCTGTGTGTAGGCAAATTTGCCCATGAGGAAAAGTCCTTTCTCGTGGTGAGCACAAGACTGCCATGACAGTACTGCACCATGTCCTGCACCATGGCCATCACTGACAGACAGGCACAGCACTTGGCAATCCTTCTAAAAACACTTATTTAGGGTCAGATTGCTCTCAGGAACAGACGTCCACAAGTGTTGAGCAATCACCCTGGAGACCAGTTGGCTGGTTTGTCTCCACTCTCTTTGCTCCTCCACTAAGGACGTGGAGAGAAGGTGAGGACATCTCAGAGAATTATCTGGTAGTGGTTTTGATTGCAATTTTCTCATCAATGTTTTCAGTCAGTGGAAGGTGTTTTTAATCAGGGACCTCTGTCCCATTCAGTAAAGCAGTGCTGACCAAATTGGGGTGGGGAAAGGCTTTGCTGCAAAGACATGGCTGGATCTCAGAACAAAGAGCCAGAATGGAAGGCAGATAAGCAACTTTGGCTGAGGGATCACAGTATCCTTGGGACCAGCACTGGACATCTACAAGGCCATATTCTCAGCCAATCAAAGCTGTTGGTGCACTTTTCAAGATAGCTGTTCTGCAGAGCGTAAGACATCAGCTTATAAACTTGAATTTCTTCTGAAACTTCTTAGGAACTGATTAATAAATAAGCTAAGAGGGCTCTGTAAATGCAAGCATTTTAACTGAGGATTTGGACTTGGCCTGCCCATTTGAATGAAGTGGTGGGTGTAGTTCACTGAATCTTAACTGAGACTTTTCAGGTACTTTAGCTGCCCCAGTCATCAGCTCCATCCAGCGTTATGGGTTGCTCCCCTTAGCTGCCCCAGCGGGCAGTTTGATGTCCCAGCTAGCCAGCCCATCTGCAGCAGCCTCTGCTGCTCTTTGAGGAACACAAGTGGGACAAATTTGCCAACACAGTCTCAGAGAGAGATGGCCAGCTGGGAGAGGCTATCTCTTCTGAAAATACTCCTCTTTCTGAAGGGAACTGGTTTTGTGTTTAGTAGATAGGAAGTGGCTCTATCTTAGCTGTTAACTGTTCTGCTTTGTCTTGCTGAAATCCATGTTTTCAAGGGCTCTTCTACATGCATGCCAGAAGTTTGCTGATAAACCAGGGACATTTTTAATAGGAGCTCTGAAGCATCTTCCACAGGCAGCTTTGCACTGTTTTAACTACCACAGTTTAAAGCTTGTTGATATTGTCAAATCAATTGGGTTGTTGGAATCGGTTTGAACATGATTTTGCTTAAATCATTTCCTAAACCAGTCTTCAAAGCATGCTACTACATTGGTGAAGCAATTTGAGAATAGACATTTTTTTTGCCTTTCTTTGCACTCTGTGTGACCAATTTTTGCTTGTACAGCAGTTGTAATTCATATCACAGGGTAAAATACTTATTTGACTCTTTGAAAGAGAATTTGGTAAATTTATCAGATTTTATCCTTTCTATTTAAGAATGTGCCAAATAAAATTAGGGAGGATTGCTTTTAAAAAAGACAGGAAGTCAAAACAAAAACATTATTCACCTTGGTTGATATGCTGTAGAGAGGCAGAATGATGTCATAAATTACAGATACTTTCACATCTTTCTTTTTTTAATCTTTTCAAGGTCAACTGTTTCCTTTTTGTCAGTGCACTTTGGTTATGCTCATTTTTGATCTCTTTTCCACTGCCAGTCCACAAGACTAAACTTTATAGACTGCTTTATGTTTTTCATGGTACATTTCCTTACTTCCTGTTTTTGCCTCCTCAGGCTCACCCCCAGAGATCTGGAATATTCCCAAGGCAAGACAGAGCTCCTGGTGTGTTTAAAGATGGCTTCTGGTCTGGATGGGTAGTTCACTGTCTGGGTTGCTAATTTCGCTATGAGTTGGATTCTTAGGCTTCTATGAAACAGAAATAGGCTGCTCTTCAGTAGCTTTCTAGTAGCTTTGATACAATTTGTTCATATTAGTATCAATCCAATCCCATTTGCCACCACAACTTTAACCTGCTCTCCACCTGATCTCTACTAAGATGCTCTGAGCCTTTGGATACGCCTGTCCTGTCTGGATTTTCTCCTTGTAATGTTGTTTCCTGTGTTGTTGCTGCAGCAGTTCTTTTTACAGAAAAATTGACTCAGTGCTTTTCAGTAACCAGAGAAGACAAATCAGTGCCCCAGCAGTGAGGGCACAAGCAAACCCTCCCTTTGCTGTCAGCTATGCCATTTGAAGGTGTCACTGGCTCTTCAGGGTGCAGGTGACTGTCGGTTTCTGCAGCTGACCATTTCCAAAACTCTGATGCTGGACAAGACCATATGAACAACCTCTGATCATCTTCAGCCATAAGGATTTGAAGAGCCGGCGATGCTGTGTTATAATCTGTGTGACTTTGGGAATAGCAGGCTGGGGAGTCCTAGTGTAGAGGGTTCCTTCTGCTGGAGGATCATAGGTGTGGCTGCAGTGAGTAAGATGGTGCTGTTGTGAGACATCCTGGCAATTAAAATGCCTTTTTCTGGCAGAGACAGCCCTGTTCTCATCCTGTGTGTGCACTCAGAGGTAGACACCCTCTCCAGTGATGAAGAAGCTTTGCTGCTACAGCTCGTGTGGTGTTTGTGGAGTCTTCTTGTCCTGCTGCTGTGCCTAGCATGGTTTGGACCTCAATAGGTTTGGACCTAAGTCGGCTTGGACTTTCAGGCAATGTTCATCTCACATCGGGGAATTAGCTTGGACTCAGTCTCACTAAGAGGTTTGGATGTTGCCACCCTGCTGCAAAAAGCTGAACTGGCCAGACCTGTTCTGGCAGGTCATTGTCCTCAGGATCAGAGACTGAGCCTTGGCCAAGTTTATTTGCTGGTATTACTGTCCCCTTTATTCCTCTCCCAATGTCCAGTGTCTGCACTCAGATTTTTTTAAATCCTGGCATTGTAATATGAAGGCATGACCTGAAACAGGACTGACCATTTGACACCCAGGGAGACACCTCTTAGGGTTTTCTGCACCCCCAAGGTCACCCAGTGCATTCCAGTGCTCTCAAGGGACACAGGAGATGGACTTGATTAGACAGGTGGGATTGGAGTAGTGTGATCTCCAGTCATATTTCCTAGTAGCTTCACATGAGTCCCTGCTCTCAGTACACCAAGAAGTAATAAGACCAAGGGAGAAAAACACAGGGAAACAACAACTAGGAGCTGAAAGTTTGAAGTTCTGTTCTGGCATGGCAGATTTGCTCTGTGGCTTTTACCAAGTTTCTCTAAGCTTTAGTCTCTTGGCATTGAAAATGGAGAAAATATGTTACTCCCGTGGTGTAAAACCAAAGAGGAAAACTCATTGAGGATCCATCAAGCAGAGTTCATTAGATCAGCAGATGGGAGCATTTGTGTGGCATTCATTATTTGCATCACAGACCTCCCATTTTTATCCCATCAGGAGGTTTTCTTGCCAGGGTGTCTTGTTGGAACTGCCACTGGCATCTGGGCATGGGCTGCGCGTTTTACCTGCTCTCTGAACATTGATCAAAGCCTCTGGGAGGAGAAGCCGGCAACATACTAAATACATGTCAGCTCAGCTGTTCTCACATGCAGAGCTTTGCTTAGCCTGCAAAAGCTTATTGTCTCCAAGCCAAGTAATTGAAGGAGTCAAGGCCCTGTTTAACCTTTCGGGAAGAGCTAATGCTTTGACATCCACAAAGAGCTGCTTTGTTTGAGGAGCTAAAGGTTCTTTACAAGATTAGGCTCAGGTATTACAGCCCAGCACATGCTGGCTGTAATGAGTATGTAGATGGTTGGGGCTGGGATGTGGGAGTCCTGGGGCTCGACTGACTCCTCTCCCTGAGGGAATCTGAAACTGCACATCTTCCCAAGGACATTGCCCCAGCCACCAGGAGTGAGGTAGAATATCCTTGAGGGAGCTGGAGAAAGATGTTGCAAGCAAGCACTCTGTTCCTCATGTTGGATCTTTAGCTTTTTATTAAGTAATGATTTATGCACAGGACAAAACCCAGTCTTCTAGTCCTGAACAAGTAATTAATTTCAGGCACTGGTTCCTGTTTTTGTAAACCAGAAAGACTGAGGGTTACCCACACTAGGGTACCTTGATTGTGATGGCAGACCTCCACTTTAAAGTCTTGTGCTGAGACAGCAGATTTGAACCAGGAATATTCTAAACTCTGGGTTTAAAAGATAGTAGTGGTTTTCCTCAGTGTTTGAGCCTGGGCTGTCTGGTGAATGGGGTGAAATCCAGGGGAGAGCAACCCAAAATTTTCCAGGAAACATTCTACAAACATTCTACCTGAAATCCCAGTCCCCATCTCCCAGTCAGTGTACCTGTTTAAGGCAGTCAGGAGTCAAGGCAATCTGAACTTCTCCCTACAGCAGTCCAGCATTGAGTACAGCTGTTGCTTTATATGTCATGTTCCATTCTGTTGCAAAAATGTCTGTAACAAACAAACCTGCAACATCTTTCTTTACTATGTAAGCTATACACATACAGCAGTTATTTTGGTTCTTTTTTTTTTTCTCTTAGTTTTCGCTGGTGCTATTTTGAGTGCTTCTGCCTGTGTTGGAAGTGAATTTGAACCAACAGACTAAAGAACTGTCATTCCTTATCCAGTAGCAATCATACTCAGCAATTTTGTGTTAAAGTGATATAGTTAACAAGAGGAAAAATTGATTTCACTACTTTATTTAACTTTATTTCCTTTGTCCCTTTTGAGATTGTTACTGTGGCAACTCAAGTCACCCTCTAATCTCCATCATTCCTCAACCTGGAAAACAGGTTGCTGTTTCTGCTTGCTGAAACAGGCAACACGTGAGGCGTTTCTCCAGTGTCATGCCTGGTATTAGCAAGGTACTCCACAAGCTACTTTGGTATCTTCACCTCTATAAATCTGTCCAGTCTAATGAGGATCATGGGTTATTTTAGGTGGTGGGCTGTTAGCTACAGTGCTCAAGACCTGTCTTTCACCTACATCCTTGTGTAAGCAATTCCTCATGTTTGCTGTCTGTATGGACATTGCAGGAACAGAGGAATCTTGGAAGAGCATTTAATGTACATAAGAAACCCATTTGACTTGCTAAATTCTGCAATAAACACATTTTTTATTTAATTGAAAATTAATAACAGAATCATCCAGGTCCCACATAATGTAATGAATACATTGATTGTAGGTAATTAATAACACTCTTTTTTTATTCCAGAACATGGCCAGAAAGCCAAGTGTGTCATTAGCACCTACTGAGAGAGTAAGCTTCAATTGCGTTGGTATTTGGGTCCAAAGAGAGCCAGTAAATTTTTTGTGTGTTTAAGCTGTGGAGTGGCACTAATATATATCCTCACACTCTTATAAAACACTATTTTATGTTGCACACAAAGGGGTGATTCTTGCTGTCCAAGCCCTGGCAAAAGCCATAGAAATCTACAGAGAGCTGGGCCAGTGCTTTGCAATTACACTTAACTCGTCCCCTGCTGGTGCCTTGGCAGTGAGCCTGGTGTAATGTGAGGCACTGTCTCATGACCCTGAACCCAGAGACTGAGAATGCTTAGAGGGCTCTGGACCACAGCTGCTTTTCAAGAACAGTCTTTCTTAAACATCAGTTACCAGAAGATAAATTATTTGATGGGCTGAAATGATTGCAGGATGGATGCTGCATTCCTGCATTTCTCAAGGAAGCTCCCTGCTTCGTTCTGCCTCCTGTTCTGTCTGTGGCTGGTGCAATGTTACCAGCATGCAGAAAGCTCAGGACAGACACACTGTGATGGACAAGGAAGGTGGTCTCTAAGTCACCTGCACCTGACTGATAAATTTCCATCAGATTTTTGAAGCTGGGCGTGGAATGGTTTGCAATTCTTTAGACTGGCTTTCAGTCTGCTTCATACTTGCTCTGTTCTGAAAGATCTTAGGCACTTAAGATGAGGTTAAAAACTCCAGGTGCTTCTGCCCAGTGAGTGGCACACAGCCAGCTTGGAGTGTATTTATGCACTGAGACACAGGACAGAGGTTCTGATGTCCCATTCTGGGAGTGAACAGACAAATGTTGCTTCTTGGTGAATGCCTGTTTTTTCACCACGTGGGGGATGTGCACCCAACGGTGTGAAGAGGACAGAGCTTGACATTTTTTTTGTCTGTGTAAGCAATTACAGAAATCTCCTTAGCAGGAAAAATGTAATCAAGACTACAAGAAAAAAAAAAAAAAAAAAGGCACCTAAAAACCCCAAAACCAAACCAAACAAAAACAAAAACAAAAAAACCAAAAAATCCCCCCCAAACCACAAAGCAACCCCCAAAACAAACAAACAAACAAACAACAACAAAACACAGAAAAAAAACACTACAAAAAACCCAACTCCTATCTCCTCCAAAAAGGTACTGGAATGTGAGGCAAAAGCATAATTTGACTTTTAAGTACTAAGCAAGGCTTTGTGGTTGACCACTGCCAATTGATGGTGCACAAAGCCAGGACTCTTGAGGCCTGAAAGCAGTGTGGTGCTGGGAAATCTCTGCCCCACCAACCACCTACTGTTTGGCCTTGAGGTATTCTTGTCATCTGTCTCTGCATCTCTTCTTCCTTCTTAGAATATGCCTTGTCTGTGTACACTGGGTTCTCTGGGGTAAGGACCAGCCCATGACATTCATTAATAAGTGCTTGGCATGCTGGAGCATGACTCCACTGAGGTTTCCAGTTGCTACTGAACTGCAAAATAATTAAAAGTGTATGTTGAGTCTTCTTTTATGTAATGCTGTCATCTAGACTGCTGATGCTTATAGGCTTCGAGATTGAATTTGATTTAGACCTCAAAATTATGTGTCTTGCTCACAAGATTATTTCCTTACTGTGTGCTATACTGTCACAGCTACAATCACTGGAGAACCCCTCTGCATGTGGAAGTGTAGCTGAGCATTTTTCCTGCTGGGCCCTGAGACTCAGACTTGTCCCTGCTTACCCCCAAAGAGCACCCAGCAGAAAATACCCTCGCAAGCATTTTAGAAAGGGTTTTTTGAATTTGCAAACTCACAAAGAGATGCCTTTGTCTCAGAGGCCTGAACAGCCATAAACCAAAGTACTTGGCAGATCAGAAAACCCTCCACTAGGAACATGATCCTGGCTCTCTGAGGATCTGAGTCCAAGGGAATATAAGTCTTTTGCAGATAGATGTGACATAGATAAGCTCTCCTGTCACCAGCCAAACCAATGCCTAATGAGAAGCCAAGTCACTGTGGTCACAGTGTTCCTGAGCTTTCTGCCACTGCACAGCCCAGGCTGCACCTGGTTTGCTTTGGCTTCACTCAGAGCAGGAGCAGAACTTAACTCGTGTCTGGTGTGAAAGGCTGCATGGGAATACCCCACATATATTCTAATGTAGCACCAAGTCAGCAGCATCCATAGCAGGAGACCCCAGAAATACTGGGCCAGATTATGTAACCTTTGTCAGTGGTTTTTGAGTCCACTTACAAGTGCTGGGACACCTACTAAGAGCAGGCTTTTAGTTTTTATGCCACATCATTCCCAGACCTTTCACCTCTTCAGCAGGTTGCAGTCTTTCTCGTGGTGCTTTTGGCTGTGGAGGCCCTGGTGTGACCTAGCAAGGGGAATGCAGGACAGCTGTGGCAGGACTAAATGTGTAAACCCTCAGTAAGCTCAACCCTGAACTTCCAAATTGCCTCTGATGCAGATGGTATAGCCCTGAAAGCTGTGCTCTGCCACGTCACATGTGCAGGCAAGCAGTGCAAAACTGGAAATGAGACGATAATCCCCTGAGAAGGAGCACAAATTAGAGAGGAAATGCTCAGTTTCAGTAAATGGCTTTCAAATAAAACAACCATGGTGGGACAGCTTTAAAAGACTTTTTATCAGTCCATGTTACTTCTGCTGTTTAGTGCCTTATGACTACTAGTCATTTTGTTGCTTTACATTTCTTTGCCAGCTTGTATTGTAACTCAGTAGCCTACATCAGGCTCCAGTAGCAGCAAGTTCTGTTGTACCAGAAGCAGCTTGAAAGCCATCTTAGCTTTTGCAAGACAAAAGTGCAGTAACTTTTGACAAAGGGTTGGTCAGGTGCAGTGTTATTTCTTTCTCTGTACTCCAGTTTTATCTGACACAGCAAGAGGCAAGCCTCATTTGAGGAGGATAACACTGGAAGCATACTACTACCAAAGCCCAGTCCCACACAGCTGTTGGCAGTCCCTCAGGCACCTGTCAGAAATGCAATGACTTAGAAAGATTTGTGCTTTAGGTTTAGTGTTGAGGTAACAGGCAAGGTGCATGACTTTAGGGTAGGAAGTGGTGCCGTGATCACATATCCATCTGGAAACAATAGTTCCCTGAGAATGGGTAAATCAATGAACGACAGGTGGATGGTTGATAAAAACTTACCTGATAAATGATTCCACTGAACTGATCCTGTGTAGCTAATGGCAATGGCTAATTTGTTCTGCACTTTGCAAGTTCAAGAGTGATCACTTCCCATGTTGTGCTTTGTGACTCCTAGGGCTGCTGTACAGAAGTTGATGTTGCTGTGGCCAAGAGCCTGCCTTGGCTCTGAACATTTTACTGAGGTAAACTGCTCACTGATGAGCGTATTTTGTTTGGATTATTTCCCCTTGGCACCAGAAAAATACAGCAAATCCAAAAGAGGAGTGGGATGGATCAGGCAGGTGTCTGGCTCAAGTCCCTTTGTTGCTACAGCCTTGCCATAGCCCTGCAAAGGCAGCCTGGTGCAAATACCCAGCCCCACAAGGACAGTAGGGGTCAGTACTGCTGGACAGAGATGCAGAACGCCCCTAGGCTGTGCTGGAGGCTTCCAAAACCAGCCAAAATGAAATGCTGGGAGTGGGACTTTCTGAGTTGCTGCCTCCCTCCTGAGGATGGGCATGTACCCAAGGTCTGCTGCCTGGGACTGGGCACTAGCATTTCACCTCCCAATATTGCTGGATTAGAGGCCTGCAAAGTCTCTTTTAAGTTGATGGGTTTGGTGCCCTTGTATTTGGGTTCTCTATGCTGGACCTTTATGTTTTTCTTGTTCTAAGGAAGCTGCAAGAACATATTTTTCTTCCCTCACTTTAGCATTAGGACTTAACACTGGATTTCCTATTTACTACAACCCTTTCCTAGGAAAGGGCCTAGCTGCCTCAGGCTGGTGGAAGCTCCAGCCCTGCCTTTGAATTTCACATGTTCAGGGAGGGATATATAAAAGAGACATAACAAGCATTGCAAAGACTATAGGCAGATATTCAGTGTATATTGAGATATCATGAAAAAACCACACAGGACATGGATGCAGGCAACACACAGACACATGCAGCTATATATGTGTATATATAGGTGTTTTTATGTAAGCCCATGGGTGGTTCTGTGTTCAGTTTCCTCCTGGGTATTCACTGAGCTAAGGGCAGTTCCGTCATTCATGAAATCTTTCATCTTGAAAAAACTGCAGTGATGTGGCTGGACTGCTGCAATTGTATTGTCCCTTCCCCTTTTACTGGGGCTGGTGTCTCCTTCACAGATCTCTCAGACTGCTTGGAGACTACAGTTTTCAAGAAGCAGAACTGATCCTGCTGCTTTATTCTTTGTTGGAATTACTCTCCAAGTATCATTCTTCTGTAGCAACATCAGTAAAATAAAACACTTGATACACTATGTTAGTATGTTTCAGTCCGAAGTGAAGGGTTGGCTTTGACTTGCAAAGATCATCTTTGGTCTAAGAGACCTGGGTGCCGGAGCCTTGGCAGTGCCATGGTTGTCTCTGACAAGCCTGAGTTCATGAGCTCTGCAATGAAAAATCCCTGGGGTAATCACAGGGAGTCCATAAGGTCACAGCTTGGAATGTTGGATCCATTTGTAGGTAACCTTCACAGATATATAAATGTTGCTGCTTTGTCCAAAACCCATTTTAGTTTAGTAGCCTCTCATAAAAATGTTACAGTAGACAAAATATTCTGGACAGAAATCTGCTGAGCAGAAGAAATCCTTAGTTGGAAAGTACCCTTTCTTCAGTCTCACCCAACCCAAAACACTGGCTAACAAGTTTGAAATTGTATCACTTTTTAATTAAGTACTGACTGATGTTACATTTAGAATCATGGGCTGGAGACACAGGGTGCTAATGATTAAAAGCTTGATTCCTATCCCATAATCCTAATATTTTGCCAGTTGGCTATCAAAGTATGTCCGGAGCAGAGCAAGCACTTGGCAACTTTGCAGCCTTCAGTAATTTAAGAAAAACCCTGAATGACTCCCCAGATTATGTTCCTACTTTAACCTATAGGCAGTACCTACAGTTGCTGAAGAAAGGCTGTTCAGCATTTCCTAGGTTTCACAAGCTTTGAGGAACAGTCACAATGATCTCTTTTTCCCAACTGGAAAAAGCTTGGTAATGTAACAACAGACTTGGGACAGGAAGACAAAGTGTTTCTCCAGGGAAGGACAGTAGGAGTCCCTGCAATTAAAGGTCCCTGCAATTAATGGTCATGCATGTAGGGCTATAAATGCACACTCCTGGCTGCATCCCCTCCTCGGAGTGAATTTGTCTTGTGAACACAATTGCAAAATCCTTCACCATGGTCTATCCTCTTCAATGACAGGCTTACAGTTTTGTCCTGCACTGTGTGAAGTTTCTTCAGCTTGTTTGCTTGTGTGGTTTCTGAACCCCTTCAGAATCTACAGAGTATTTGGGTTAAAAACTGAGCTGTGTTTTCAGACACTTACCCCATACTGCCACAGTGCCAGGTCTGGCCAGAGGGCTGTCCAGCAGCCAGCAAATGACTTAAAGAGTAATTCCTCCTCTGACAGACAAGTTTTAACCATATCACATTCAGCAAAAGGGAACCAGACAGGGTAGGTTGTCTTTCCTAGCAGGAGCTCACCCATCAGTGGCCAGGCATGCTGGGAACTGGGACAACTGGAGATGGAAATCTGCAGGAGTGGCTTTGGCTGTTGTGATGAACATTTTTGTGACTTTTCCACAGATGGGTAACCCCTCCATTTGCTTCAGTGATTGCTGTTCCTGCTGCTTTCTTTCCTTTGGTTTTATTTAAGGAGGCTTAAGAGCCAGTGATGCAGCTATTGTCATTATTTGGTTTTGGTTTAGCCACAGATTAGTTACTCTTATCAATGCATACCGTTGATGGGAAAAAAATTGTTTTCCTGAATATCCTACACTAGTCTAGCTAAAGCTTCAAAAACAGATTTGTAATTGCTTGAGTTTAGCTCACTTTTCCAGCAGATGTGAATCCAGATGTCTCAGAAAAAGCAACTGCTCCAACAGCTCGTCTCTGTAAGAGGATGTGCCCTACTCCCTGCTACAGGTACAGTATTTGATTCATTCCTACCCACTTCATATACTTCCCTACTGCTATTTCTCCAGAAGATTCCTGTGCTGAGAGCAAAATCAAAGCACAGAATCTTTCTACTTTGGCATTTTCTATTTGACAAATTTTAAAAGGCAATTTCCTGCAATGATGCCACATCCTCTTCTCTTCCTTGCTCTGGTTTTCAGTTTTCCTGCACATCTCTTGGAGAGGTAAAGTTAAATAACAGTGAGGAGCATAACTCACTCAGTGATTTTCACCGTGTTGAAAAATGTAAACTATTTCATGCTGAAAAAAGATGGGAAAACCCCTTTTCTGTGAGATTTCGTTGCACTAATTAAAAAAAAAAAAAAAAAAAGGTGCAAAAATATCCATTTCACCTCAGAGCTCCATGTGGTTTGTTGCTGTTAGCACACTGAGTCTGGCGCTGGGAATCACATCCCAGCTGTTAATAAGGTATTTAAGGGTACTTAACATGCATTCATTACTAAACCAACATTTCTGCTGCAGTTGCTCTGGTATTTCCCAGACACCATTATCTGATCTACTAATTATCACAATTTTATTCTTGTGTGGGTAATTAACAGGATGTATTAGAGTTGTCTGTGTGAAATGCTGTGTTAAGTTTTTAACTCAAGAACTTATTTAAGACCACTTCATCAAGGGCCTGGAGCAGTGACCCCAAGTCCCAGTTTCCATGGTGTCTGAGAAAGTGCAGGCATGATTTGTGGGATACTCAATTGGGCACTGGCCAGAGGTCACCTTCCAAGAGGCACTGATCCTAGTTTAAATTTAGGATACCTGGCTGCAAAATCTGTCAGCTGGAGAGTCAATGTCCTTTGGCTAAGGTGACAAGGCATGGTGACCTCTGCTAGGTAATAGTAAATGGCAGAAATTTCTTCTTTCAGCCTATAATGAATTTATCTATAGGAGCACCAGTCCTAATTTATTCCATGTTTTCCTTAACCCAACTCAGTGCCAGAATCCAATGAACCAGAATTGGACCTTGGAGAAGGGACAACCTTCTTCACCCACCTTGGAGAGGGAAGCATGAAGCAAAGGCGGTACCCATAAACTGACCAGGCAGGGGGGAAGGAGGACAGCTTAAACAGCCATCTTGGAATTTCTTTCAATATCAGCAGCCCTTTTGGGTAGATCCTTAGGGCCAAACCTTCAAGGGGTGTAAAGTTACCACATCCCTGCACAGCCTTGCACTGAGAGAGAGTGTGACTCTGCAGAAGCAGAAAATGCAGCAGAGCTGTAAGGGAAGGGGTCAGATGTCTACTGTGCGAGACAGACTTTAAAGAGGACAGCAAAGTGCTCTGATAGCATCACACCAAAGTGAGGCAAGCACAGGAGCACCAAGTGAGATGACATTAATGGCAAAAGCTGCAAACCAAAGCAAAAAAAAACGAAGTACCTGCATAGCCTGTACTCTGTATGGATATGGGTTTTAAGCATGGTGCTGGGTACAAGGTGCTCCTTGTACAACAGTCATGGGGGACATCAAGAGCAAGGATCTTCATTCTTCTTCACTATCCTGTGAAGGCAGAAGGGTTTTTCTGCCCTCCTTCATTCACTTGCTGCCACGTTGAAGAAATAACCAATGCGGGATGCTGAGGGCAGTATGGAAAACAGGACCATTGCAGAGGAGAAGGCAGGTTGGGAAGCACAGCAGTGCTCTGCTGCCTGACCCCTCTCTGCCTGCAGTTTTGGAGCCTCAACACCCATGAGTCTCTGCTAAGTTTCATCACTGATCTGTTTTCCCATCACTTGCACATGATTGGCTTTACTGGGATTTATTCACCTGAGGACAATGATGACAAAAATAAATAAGTAATCATTCAGGAGAGATAGAATAGTATCTCCTGCAAGAGGATATACATTAAGTTGTCAGCCTCGTGGGAAAAAAAGGTGAGATCTTTCTGTTCCCAAAAGCCAGCCTCTGAAAACGTTTACTTGATGGTTCTGTCCCTATTGTCTCCATCCTCCACACCACAGATATTATCCCTGTGCCCCTCTTTTAAGTCCCTGCATGCATTCATTCCACCCTCATTTATATTAATTCCTATGGGAACAATTACATTCTTGCCCATTACATCACTAACCACAATGTTTTCCAGCACCTTGAGTGTCAAGCAGGTCAGGACACTTATGTCTCCCTCATACTTTGGACATGCACTCTCCTCTTTGCCGTTTGCAAGCCTTGGCTTTGTTGTTGGTCCCAGAGCCACTGTATCCCAACTTCTCCCCTCTGGTCCCCACACACCTCTCCTCTTTGTGCCTTTTGTTTTCCACAGCAGGAAGGTGTGAACCCTTTTCTAAACACAGAGCTTCACAGGGCCACAGCAATGCCTTGCTTGCAGTAGAAAGCAGCCAAACATGACTACATCAGAGGTCATCCAGAGGAGTATTCCAAGCCTAGTTCCCCAAGTGAATGGGATGGAAAGTAAGATAAGGAGAGGAAGAGCTTGCCTGCCCTGCTTACCCAGCATGAGCTCAACATGGAGCTGTGATCCATCCAGCTCATGTCAGGCTGTGTTGCTCCTCCCCTAAATGCTTCCCTGTGTGGGGTCTGGCCAGTGGTGACATTGGAAAGCAGATGTTTCTCGCCTAAAAAAGCAGTAGCTGAATCCTGGATTGTGTTTACATTCCCAGCAGATATGCACTGTGGAAATGTCTTGGAATAGGAAATAGTGTCCGGCTGAACAAGTAAAAGGCATGAGATGAAAAAAAATCACTATCATCATTTCCTGAGAGACTTGCCAAATTCCTCATTTCTGTGCTTGATTTGCACATCCTGCAGATGTGTCTGCTCAAATTTCCCTTCTGGTATTTTCCTCTTACACGGTATGTCAAGCACAGATGCACATTCACATGAATGAGGAGCTGGTATCATTACTGATAAGTGAAATACCGACTGTCAGGAGGCAGTGTGGGGAAGGGGATGTGACCCAGTGCACACACGCACCCACAGACCCAGCAGTGCAGGAGCACTCTCACGTGTTGTTACTTTTCTGGGCAACCACAAAAGGATCACTGCTGAGGACTGCAGAGGTTCTGCAGGTGAAAAACAGTATCCACACAGTCCTGAGTACTGCAATATGTTTCCCATGGGATGTTAAGAGCCACCTTTATTAACAGAGAGATGTACATTTGTGCCCTGTATTGGAGCTTTGTTAGATTTGGGGACCTTCTAGCAGAACATTTCCAAATTGATTTCAAATCTTGTTTAAATGGAAACATTTCTTCTTGTCTCTTAGAAGATATCATCTGCATGTTTAATTGTGGGTACTGTTGGGAAACGTTCCAAAGGAGCTGAGGCAGGCTAAGAAAGCAAGGGGTTTGCATAAATACAGACTGATTTTAAGATTATGGTTCTGATTATTACATTTTTGTAATAACCTAGGCTTAGAAGACCTGGTCTTGAGCCTCTGTGGCAGAGATTCCATAAAACACAACTGCTGCCTTCCATCAGACCAGTCTCTGACCCCAGCCAGATGCTGACTCCCACTTGCTGTCTCCTCTGGTTAATCCATGTTGAGGTCAGAGCAGGGCAGAGCTAAGTGGTCACCTGGAGTGATACCTCCAACAGGACCCTGACCTCATTCTAATACAGAGTTATCTGCTCTAGCAAACAGTACCAATCAACAGGCTTGGGAGCATAGGACTTCAACCTAAGGCAATAAACACCAACTTCTTCTTGCAGCAATTTTCCCAGTTGGGCAGAGGACACCATAAGGTCATTGCTCCCAAAACTCTGTTTCTGAGCTCCTGTTCCTTGCAGGGTGTATTCTTTTCTCTTTTTTTTCTCTGTGCTATGTTTTATTTGGAGGGGCTGCAGAGCTGTGAGGAGCTGTAGACGTGAGGGTTGGGTTGGAGTAGGAGATCAGTGGTTTGCAGAGGACAGCAAAGGTCTGGGTGGAGTGAGCAATTGTAAGGAAAAAGGGGAAACTAAGCCAGTCTTTGCTTGGAATGGCACAATATTACGTGCACAAGCAGTTCTGGGTTTATCACAAAGGACAGAGCTGTCCAGTGTGGTAGATCTGTGTGGGAGCCATGCAGATGCTCTCAGCAGCAAGCCAGCAGTGCAGGGCAGGCAGTGAAGCACAAAGGACTTTGTCTAACAGACTGCTGATGGGATGAGATTCCCCACAATTCTCTAAAAATGGGTTTGCAGGGCCTGTTAAAGACAGGAGATGCAATCTGAGAGACCTGAGGTGTGATGTGGTGCACCAAACCTCATGGTGCCTGCTACAGCTGGATAAAGGAGAACTTTGTCAAAAGTGGTTGTCATGACAAAGAAATCCCCAAGGAACATGGGAAAGATAACATCAGAGGAAGGAGATAAATTAAGGAGATGCATTTTGAATGCATAATGGGCTGGAAAAGTCGTCGGAACAAATATTGCCTGAGGGAGCTGGAGTGCAAGTCCAATGCCAGCCACAAGTGGAAATGAATTCACAGGGTAGAATCCCCAGGAAGCTGAGCACCTCAGTGCTCTGGGCTGTCAAGAGGCCCAGGCCAGGAGGAACAATAGCAAGAACAGATTAAATGGAGAGATTAAGGTCTTGTCTATACAAGAAAAGTTGTATCAGTTTATTTAGATGGATTTGGAGTGATGTAGTTAAACTGGAGAAAACCCCAAATGTAGGGGCACTTCAGCTCCAGCTGCAGTGCAGCACAGCCTTAGGACCTTTGAAGATCCAGGACCAGATGCCTATCTGAGTGTCTAAATGCTGCTGGAATGCCTTCTACTTAGCCAGCAGAGGTGGGTGAGGACAGATCTGTGGCAAAACTGTGAGACACTGAGGGGCTGTGGCTGCAGGTGATGGGGGGCCGCAGCCCTGGGATGCTCCAGGACACCTCCCTGTCCCCCTATCCAGGCATGAGGGTTATGGGGGCAGGTGATGAAACTTGGCACCTGTGATGGTGCATGAGGAATTTCCATGGTGAGGGCTTTTATGCTGCCTAGTCCAGGTGCTAGAGGAGAATGCCATTGGAGCAGTAGAGGATCAGGACTTTGCTGGGATGTGGTCTGAGCTGACATTGCTCTGCTCAGTGAAGTTTTTTCACATTTATGCAGGCTTTGTTTCTCATCCTGTGTGCTAATCCACTGAAGGTGATTAGGATTTTATTTAACTTTTCGAGCTGCCTAATTAATGAGTTATCCTCTCAAAGTGTGATGAAAAAGGCAATAATTTTCCTTTAAAAATCATGCACCAGCCATTCATCAACAGCAGCTGAGCCCTGATGTGTCATTACAGTTGTGTTTTCTGAATGCAGTGTGAAACTGGCAGCAGAAAAACAGGAGAGCACAAGCCACTGAGGCCTCACTGACAGCTCTGCATCACTCTGAGAAAACAAATTGCACTTTTTCTCAGCTTGTAGAAAAAAAAAAAAAAAAGAAGAAAAAAAATATTTTTGATGGGTTGATCCTGTCAGATGCTGCACACAAATTTTCATGCATGCTGCACCTCTATTGTCAGAAATATGAAACCAGTATTGATGAGAACATTGGTTCTTGGTAAATCACTGAGAAGCACCCAGCTATGTGCTGTGACCAGCACCCTCCACTTGCATGCACATACAGAGCTTGCATAACTCCACAGTGAAAGCAAATGCTATTATTAGTTTGTAAAGCAAGTTTTGTTGAATTTGGCAGGCAATGTGCATGTGTAAATTCCCCCAAATTAATTAAACGTTTAGAGAGATGGTGGAGATATGAGAGATGCTCATCTAATAGATAGTTTGAACAGGTTCACAAATGCTTTATGTAATTAATTAATGCTTGGCTACCTCAGGTGAAATGATCTGGGCATGCATGCTTCCTTAAATCAGAGCAAAGGTAGAGGGGCAAATTCATGCCCTGTTTAAGCAGCTTTTCATCAAATCTGGTGTGAAGCCCATTGTGGGCTTTGATTTATCTCTGGAAGACAAAAGTGATCTGAACTGACTGTATGAGCAGAAGATAGAAAATGCGTGAAATAATAAATAATGCCATGGTCCTTGCCAGCACTGAGTGCCAGAATTTTATTCTTGCCTGGTTTAGCTCCTCTTTTGTAGATGCAGAGTGAAACCAGGCTCAGGGCCAGCCAGCTGGCCTGGTGCCAACCCTGTCACTGGTATGATGGCATTGTGATAGCATTGTGAGACTTGAGCTACTTAGCATTGGTCACTTCTTGCAAGAGAAAGCATGGGGTGTTTTGGTGCACAAGCCAACACCATTTGTTGGGTGAAAGTGCCATCCAAATTTAATGGTATATATCAAAAGTGCTCCTGCCAAACAAGGTCAGCTAAAACCATCTAGACTCAGTCCTCCATCTGTTTTGTGCATGGGGACACAGACACATGCAAAGTGTGAAACACAGCAAGGAGACAAAGACCTCCTAGAAAACAAAATCCACAGTTTAACCTCAAAGTTTTCTGAAATTACTGTATAATTCCAGTGTGCCTGGGAACACGTCTGAGGGAAATAACCTGTTTTTTCATCAGACCCTATATATGCCGAGGGTGCTAACTGCTGATCACTGTACCATATCAGTATATACTCACTCACTTTTTTTAATGTTCACCATCCTATATTGCCCCTTCTCTAATAGGTAGAAAGCTGAATTTTAGTCCTTTACTGCATTATCAGAATATTCCTTTAATAAATGGCTGCTTGTTTTCCCTGGGCAAAACCAGGCAGAATTAATGATCACAGTATAAAACAACCAATCTGACCACAGATGAAGATAAGTGGAGAATCCTCCCCCCTCATTTTCCTCTGCAAGGAGGGCATATCTGATCTGAGTCATCAAGAGACTCAACTTGGAGACCTGTCATCCCATTTTCCTCTCTTTGCTTTTCAGAACAGCATTACACTTTTCAAATCTTACTTACATAAAGCATATCCATGTAAACTATGCTCATTTCAGGGAGGTACTCAACTGATGCAGACTCACCTCTGTCCCTTCATGGAGACTAGCTGGGCACAGCTCAGGAATAGATCCAGCTTACTATCTAGTGTTTTTCCAATTCACTTTAATCAGTCTCTGGGTATAGCGCAGCCTATTTCAGTCCTATGATGATGAGGCTGCTTCTCTTTTGTTCATATTCTGGCCTTATGAGACTTGCAGCTCAGGCTGCATATGGTCCAGCTTTAATATATACATATAAATAAATACATATACCTCTTTCTGCCCCCTTAATGCCAGGGACATGATGTAGCTTCAATGGCCAGGATACTCTTCTCTGTGTGCAAGAAAACGGTTCATACCTAGGCAGCCTGGTGATACTGGAAGCCAGGCCTCACTGGAAGTAGGCATAGGGATATTTCCCGGAAGTGGATAAAGCAAGTAAAGATGTGCTCTGGACTGATTTTAAAAGCTCTTCTTGTGGGTAGGCTTCCCTTGAGCACACCTGCCAAATCAGATCAATTAAAAGCTTTGGACTACTAGTGCCTAAACCTGTCTCACATTTTTGCATCTTTATCCAGATCAGGACCTTTTTGAAAGTCATCTTAAGGGTGTAAAGTTACCAGGCATATTCTTAATGATGATCTCCAAGAATAATGCTGCTGCATTATAAGAATAAGTGGTGGTCTGCGTTTTATTTTGAGTAGCTCATTACAAAAGTTAACCGGACCACCTTCTGGGAGGCTGATGGCACTTTCAAAGTAGCTGGAACACATATCATTTTCATCCAGATAGTCACGTAGGGTCTATCTTGTCCAACTCTGCTATAGACTGGATGCTAAATGAGAAAGCCAGCAATGCTGCTTCCTGGATCACATTTGGTGTTTTGTTTTCCATGACTGTGGATGCCCTAACGGACGAGCTCCTACCCTGGAAAAATGGCTTGTGAAGTAGATACCTGCACAGCTGTATGTGAGAGTGCTTCCTATTTATTGTTTAAAGAAAATCTCTGGAGTAAATTGTGGAAGAAAAACATGGGTATAAATGTGGATTAGGGTTACCCCTTGTAAAAGACATAACGCTTCAAAGAGTGCAAAGCAAAATGCTCACATTCTTCCTTTGTTTTTGCTTTGCTTCCTTTGACCAAATCCTTTTCTAGGATTACTTAAATCCTCAGAAGATTTTATCTTTGCTTGCACTGGTACAGTTCTGAGGTAACTTCACTGGCTCCAGCAAGGCAGTTCCTGATCTACAGTTGTGCAAAAGAGAGGGGTCCAGGACCCATTCTCAGTCACCTCATCCGAGCATTGCTCTAAGACCTTGCAGATCTATATCTGAATCAGGGCCTTGTAGTGTTCAACACTGTTCCCTTCTCTGATGGAACAAGCATCCTGGCCAAATTGATGTATGATGTAAATCACATTTACAACTTCAATTACTCCATGGGTTTCATACCCGTCTCTTACCATCCTTTGTTTTGCCTCTTTCTTGATTTTCTTCATGTTCTTTTCCATCTTTTATTCTCTCTGTATTTATTTATACAGGTTAGTATATTTGTACATTCATAAGTATATGATGTACAAATATAGGTACACTTTTTCTGGCCTGTCATGTCTAATGAGTTTATGAGTCATTCTAGCCAAATATGTATGCATATATTTGAATATATAACCATTTAAACATATAAAGAAATAAATACTGCCCTGACACCATTCTTGCAATGGGAACTGTATTTCTGAAGTGTTTTGGCCTTGTTTGACTTGGATGTTAAAGCTTCAGTCAAGAAAGGAGCAAGTCTCATGAATAAACTGAATCCAGCCTTTTATTTGTCTGAACATTCTTCTCTGTGTCCCTCTGTGCTCACTGTAAAGGGATGTTATCAACAGGCACAAATTCTGCTGCTGACCTTCTCTGTGGGGTCTAGCAGCCCATTCAGCAGGGTTTGGTTTCCTTCCCAAGGAGAATGGACCTCTGTAGCAGAGCTGACAAGGTCAGCATGGTGGAGCAATTTGGAGCAACATAGGTCTGACTATCAGACTCAGCAATAATATACAGTCATAATGACAGCTACAGTAGAAGATTGTTGATCTTTGGTGGTTGGGAATCACTTGCACCATAGTTAGGGTTTATATGGCCATGGCCAGGCCTGATGTGCCTGCTACTCAAACCCCACAGGTTTGGCTGCATGGGGAGGGATGCAAATCACATCATCTTTTTATAGATGGACATTAGCATTAAGGGCAGTTTAAAAAACATTTGTATTTCTCAGCCATGGTTTTGAACTTGAAGTTTGACAGTGAAAAATTCACCCTCAGAACAGCCTGTGCTTCCTGAACGGGTTAAGAGGACAGTCCATGCTACATCTGGATCCTCTTCTCTGTGGCATCAATTGAATTTGGCCCAAAAATTATGGTAGTCTGCAATTCGTGGAGAAAGCAGATCTTCAGATTTCTTTTTCTAGCGAAATCTATGGGACTGTCGTTCAGATAGTGAAATCATCCATGGGCAAGGGGAAGTCTGTACAAAAGGGTGTTTTAACCTTATGAAGAAACCAAGGTAGTCTGAACACGGGGAGGCAGCCCATTTCACTCCTTCACAGAAATCCTTCCAGAAGAGAGACAAACTGTTCCGTGTCCTGGAGAAGACCTTACTTTTGTTCTTTCTTGTTGTGTTTCTTCATATAAACATATCCAAGACTGAAAGTAGTTGGCTGTTCTTCCTGTCTGGAAACAGAAGGGGAGTCATGATGATTAGGTAAGTTTAGCTGTGGGGTATGCATCTCACTGCCTTAACCACCTGGAAATTAGGTGTGGGCTCCATGAATTCTTCTGGCTCTGTGAGCCAAGGAGGAAAAAAAATTGCACCTTTGCTGAGCAGTTCAGCAACTGCCTTAAGCACCTGTCTTGGGACAGGATGACTTACCCTCCAGAGGTGTTTGCCTCTCTGCCTTGTCTGCAGAGGGAACATATACAACCAGTTCTGACCGAATGTATGATTTTTAGAAGGATTGCCTGTTCCTGTATGCTTAATTTCCTAGTCTGTGCTCCCACAGTCCTGTTGCTGTGAATGTGCTGCTTCACAACTGAATTCAGCAGCCAGTCATCATCCCTGTGTCCAGAAGACTGCTGAAATGAAATGTCCCATCTAACAAGGACACACTTTGCAGGCAGATTTTCCATACCTCTTATTTTTCACAGACTAGTATGTCTCTCTCATTTTTTAGCATGAGTACTTTATGCGAGGAGTCTAAAAACATATCAAACAAGGGTAAGGATTCACCCTGAGTTGTGTCCTAGCAGCTCTGTGTCAAAACATCCCCATAGGTAGTTTATTAGCTGTTTCAGGGCTGTTGGTTTATATCTAATATTATTATGCTTTGGACAAAAATACAGTGGCACCTCCTGGACAAGTGTTTTTTATTCTATTAAAAACAGAACTTCTTCTTTCCTTCCCTAAAAACAGCTCCAGTAGAAGTTTCTTTAAAAAGCAGATAATTTGCTGTCTACTTCTGGTTAATGCTTGATTTACATTGTTGTTACTGGGCCTTGTAAAAAAGGGCTGCTCCTATCACAACATTTCTAGATACAAAAGCAGTCAAAACCAGCCGTTTGAAAGTCCTCTGCTCTGTAACCCAATATTATGTAGCTATGGCTTTGATCTTGTGCCTGGAAAAAATCTTTTCCTTGAAGCACTGAAAGTGTTCACAATTCTAATAATGCATCAAAGCTGATATAGTGTGCAGTTCAGCTCATCTCCAGTGTTAGTTCACTTCATGAACCCAAATAATATCTTTTCCCCTTTCTTTCAGGTTTAATTTTATGTTTTCTTTGCAGTGGTTCTGGGGAGTAGATTGTTGCTGATGCTTGGGGAAGTGGGAGTGTGAGAACTCCAGGCACAGCACAGCCAGATGCTTCCTCCCACGGGACTGCCAATGCCCTGAGCACCTCGAGACGTCTCGTGAGCACAGACTGCTGCTCCTGCCAAATTGCATGATGGTTTTGGGGATGGAGGCAAATACCCATTGAGTATTTACTTGATGCTATCAAACTCATTTGTCTCCTAACCAGAGTCAGAGTCCCTAGAGGTGAAATTCAGTGCATCAATCCACTGCTCCAGCTTTTGAAAGGAACACCATTAACATGCCTTACTCATGAACAAATGTGGCTTTGTTCCATGTTACTTCATTAATGCATTATTTAGGGTGATAGATTTGAAAGCCAGAAGGCACCTTCATGATGACCTAGTCTGATCTCATGAGTACCACGAACTAGTAATCTAGGCAATAACCTGTGGTTGATCTGTATCATGTATTTTAGAAAAATAGCCAGTTTCCCATGGCAGTTTGGACTGATCTCCCTAGATGTGCTGATTTCCAGCAAGTGGTTTGCCAAAAGGAGAGCAGAAAACACATAGCAAAGCCGATGTTTGCTGTGCAAATCTGGAACAGGAGTTTCACCCTAGGAAGCCAGACAAGCCCAAATACAAACAAAGATGGAAACTGCACCATTCTGTAGATCTGAATTTAGATCTGCTCTTTGGCTGAGGGTCTATTTCCCCTCCTAAATCGAAGTGGAACGCAGTCTACTCAAGGAAAAGTATTCACTAGTTGAATACCATGGGTGAATTCTGAAAAAAAATACAGCTTTTGGACTCCTGTGGAGAGAAAGATTTGTTATTCTGGAGTTAGATCTGTTATTCTGAGAAATGTTTGTAATTTTATGTTTTCCTTTTCAATTGAGAAATGTGTTCTTGGCTTTGAGTGTACAGTCAAGAAAGGCTGAACTATGGAAATGCATTTGTTTCTGTGAGTTGAAGTCCACAAATCTGTCTATGCTTTCTTTGCTAACTTGCTTTGTGAGCTGCTGGAAATACAGGCATTTTTTGAAGAAGACTAGAGAAATCTGAAGGAGCCAATATCTATCCCTGGAAACATCTTCCAGGAGGTGGCTGGTCCTGCAAGGCTCTGCTCTCCCCACGGGATGTAACAGAAGATCTGATAACTGTCATGTCACCCTTAGAGCTGGACAGAGGAGTACACTGTCTGCCAGGTCCCAGACCTGACTTTGCAAGCCTGCCTGGGGGAAGAAAGAGATTATCTGACTGCAGCACAAGTGGGGTTTGTCAAGTTAAATGCCTGGGTTAGGGACTGAGCAGAAGCACCCCATGAAGACATACTCTGTTTAGTCTGTATTTTAGAGCAATGCTGTAATCATATAACTCAGAAAAAATTCTAGGTAAGCTGTTGCTGAAGTGCTGTGGAAAAGTAAGTGCTGAAACAAAAGGCAGGGCAGTCAGAGGACACTGTGGTGAAGTTCTGGGAAGATTATTGATTGGTTGAATGGAGGTCAAAACTACTCAGCAAAAAGGCAGGAAATCTTAGCACAAATAGGCTCCATGTGGAAACAAGGAACTTTAACACTGAGCAGGAAAAAACAGTGCACACAAGTGTAAATGATGCATTTAGAAAAGCTAAATAAGGAAGGTCAAGGCTTTCCATGACACACATCAATTGGTACAGTGCAGCAATAAGCAAATACCTCTCAACAAGCATGACTGGCACTGTTGGCCCTTGCATGATGGAGGAGAGACAAAAATGGAGTGACGCATGATGAATTAGCTCAAGTGCCAAAGTAGTCTGGGCTAAATCTACTCAAAGAACAATTTATTTGGGCAAGGTCTGACCTCTACCCCTGGATCTGGCTGGCAAGACCATACCATAGACTCCCTGCTAAGCTCTCTTGGCTTCCAAACCATAGTGGCCAGATCCTAACTACCTGTGAGGAAAGATCTCTCCCCCATGCCAACTCCTAGCCTGTGCCTAAGAAACTCTTGGGCAAGCAGTAGCTGGCCTTGGTCAAAATCCTGCCAGGGATCATGTTAATGATTCTGTCCAGTTTTTAGTGTGAGCATAAGGGGCAAAAAAATCCAGTGTAATCTGCCTGCAGCATGCTCATTTGAGGTGTCAACAAAGTCACTTCCCTTCTGCGCAATTTATGGTGTTTTCTGATTGCCCAGTGACTGTGTCACCTGGAAACCAGGATAAATCCATGAATCCACTTAAAATCCAGCCAGGAGAACACCAGTACATTCCTTCAGTGCTTCAAAATTGCAGAAGTTACAAGTGCAAAATCCTCCCACATAGTGTCCTTTCGCCACTTGGTGCTCTCAGCTTCCAAGCTGTGACATTCCCAAAGTGAAGGTGTGGGACAAGCTGGCTCAAGAGGCTGTTGTGGAAGGACAGCACCATCAGGCTGGAGTTATGCTGGACCAAACAGACTGTTGCAGTGTTTGGCAAGTGGCTCCTCACTCCCATCTTCTCCGTTCTCCAAAACAGAGACAGACAGTGTTAAAACCTCTGTGGCTGCTCCCCAGAGCAGTTCTTGAGACAGGAGCTCAAGGCTCCTGCTGTCTCCCTGCAATGTTCAGACTTCTGCTCCACCCTACCCTGCCTTCCTCTCGGCTGTCTGGTTATGAGTGCACTTTCCTGGCCACAGACCTGTCTGTGTATATGCAATCATTCACTTGTTTGTGTGCATTCATGAAAAGGCAACACAGAAACCAGCACTGGCACATGCAGCTCATGCTGGCTTTGGAGAAAAGTTGTCTGCATTTGTTTGCTTGTGTTTTCCATTGTTCAGCCAAAGTTGTGCTGGCGAGGCTGATGAGTATGGAGCAGTTTGCCTGAAGATCTTTGATGCAAGACAAGAAGGAGCAAAGCTCTAGAGAAAAATGCCTTTGCAGTGCTTTTTGCTGGAGTTAGTAAAGCATTTGTAAAAATGCTGCTTTCTTGATCATAAAGGGACTCATAGGAGTGTAAGTACTACCTTTGGCCAACAAAGCTGAGAGCTGCCTAATCACAAGTGAATGCTCAGGTGACTAGTTTACATGGACACATACATGGAACATCTGGCACAAGTACCCAGTGCTTTCCAAATCTCACTCTTGTAGAGCTTGAGACAATTGACCCATTGGGATGGGTGTATCTTTCCCCATGAACTTATCTCTCAGTCACTTAGGAACTGCAAAGCTAAAAACCCTGCATTGAACCCTACCCTGGGCTCTACAGAAGCATGTAGTAATGAATTCCACAATGCAATTTGTCAGTAGCCAATAACATGGTTTTGTTTGGTCCAGACCTGTTGCACAATGATTTCTCCAGCGCCCTTAGTTCTCACCTCATGATAATGCTTGCTCAATATTTTCCCTTAATCCATCTCCTTCACAAGATCATCCTTCTAGAAATTTCACTCAGTTTTCCAGTAACATTTACCCTTTCCTCATGGCAAAGCTGTTCCATACTTTGTTCATGCTTGTTATCTTCCTGGAAAAGTTCCATGGACCTGCACAGTCTATTCACCACTGGTGACAATAATTGTGTGCATATCACACACCAAGGTCATATTTCAGAGAGCCATGACTCTAAGTTATATTTTCTCCATGGTAAAGAAAAGCCTCTTGCTGTTTGCATATATTTAGAGCTGATGTTCCTATGTGTGCCACTTTCCATGGGTTGACACTGAATTTTGCTAGCCAGCCTATCATTCAGCTTCTTGGCACTGCAGAGCTCTTTTGGTTTTTTGTCAGGAGCTTTAGGCTAACTGACATCAGTTTTTCTCTCTGAAAATATTCTGGACTGCACTGTCCAGAATACTGCATTCAAATTATCATGTGTTGGATGATTTTTCATAAATCTCAGCCCATTGCTGGAGGAGAAACTGCCTGGGACCTCTTAGTGTTCATCCAGGGCTTGGGCAGGTGGGAGCACCAGGTCCCTGGTGGCAGTGGGAGCCTGTTCACCAGCCAGAGATGCTGCAGCATCCCCAGAGAAGCTGTCCTTGTTGGTGCCAGTCCAGACAGAATGAGTTCCACGTGGTCAAGGTGCTCCTCCTCGTGAAGCTGTTTGGAGAATGAGGTGAGGCCCCCTCTGTATTTGTGGTTCTGAGCATCAGCCTCTGGTCTTCCTGCAGTGGCCACATGCCTGACATGGCTGTGCTGCAGGACACAGACCAAGCTAGTGATGTGCATCTCATGGGTGAGGACAAAGGGAAAGGTGTCACATCTGTGCTCTGCCAAAGAGTGAAATGTGACTCGGCAAGCAGGGGACGGGGCCAGGAGTCAAGTGTGGGATTGTCCCACAGCATGAGGAGGGTGACCATTCTCTTTGCTCCTCTAGCTCTGGTAGTTGTCCATAGCTGGCCATGCCTTCTAATTTGTAAGGTTTTTCTAATGTTCCTGTGTGGATAGCAGTGCTGGGAAAGTATAGAAAAGACCACAGGGCTGATCAAAGTAAGGAATGGCTCCTGTCCAGGGGGTGGAATAGACTGGGAAGAGAGATGGCTGGAGGGGGATGAGATACAAATCCACAAAGTCATGACTGCTAGGAAGAAAGCACCTAGGGGATCACTGTATCTTCCAGTAACAGAATGGGGGATGCCAAATGAAACTCCCAGATGGCAAGGTCAGTGCAAAGGAAAGGAGGCAGTTGTGCTTCCAGGGAGGAGGTGAAGGTGTGGGACCCAGTGGTGCCAGAGGTGGTAGGTGCTCAATGTTTACACAAGCTCAAATTCATGGAAGAATTATCCATTGATAGTTATTAAATATGAAACCACAACCTCTGCTCCAGGATATCCATGGAGGGTGGAAGAAAATCCTGGAGCAGCAGTTTTATAAGCCTGTCCTTTTATACTCTTCCCTGGCATCTTTTTTTTTCCAGGAAGGGAAAAGATCCTGAGATAGATGGATCCTTGATCTGGCACACATGGGCATTCTTAGGAATTCAGGCGTGTTCTTCATAAGAGGACAAAAGAGGGTTATTACAGCATTTGGACAATTTTGGTCCTGCTAACAGTACGAACTCAATGAAACAAGGTTATGGTTAAAAAAACTCCATAGGACACCGTTGCCTAAATCCTCTTGCTATTCTTGGCCAAAGATGGCTGCTGACTTGCCCGTGTATAAGCCAGATCCAGAAAAGAGGAGAAACTTTTCTGTGAAGGAAAGACTATGCAGACAGAAAAGCTAGTTGAGTTTTCCAGATGCATTGGGTGGCCTGGGTGTTGGTGTCCCCCGTTCAATATTCAGGCTGATCCAGCTGTATTAAGTCATTCAGCTTGGCAAATCATGGAGTGTTGAGCTCTGTCTGTAGTCAAATCATAGCTTTGTACTCCAAAAATGTGTGTATGAGAGGTGCACCAACAGAGCTGGGTGCTCAGTGATGTCAGGTGGAGCAGCACTTTTTTCATAATGGAGTTTTGTTTGGAAAGAAATGCTGGATGAGATGACATAGTTTTTGGGACTGTTGAGGTACTTCATGTGTTTGAAACCAAGTGGATGCAGCATATGAAAGAATCAAGGTCACCCTTGAGATGTGGGCCACCCAGCCCGAGAGCTTGGCTCAGCCACACAAGAATCATTTCCTTTGCCTGCCAAAGCATGAACCAGGGGTTAGCCTATGCTCGTGTATGTCATGGTGTTCATCTGATAACACTGCCTGATGATTAATCTTTACAATTAATTGCACATTAATATAGTTCACTGCAGCATATTGAAATGGCAACGGAGATTCTCTTCTCAGCAAAAACAAAGGAGGTTTATGGCTTGTAATGAACAGGTAGAAGAAAGAACTTTATTTTAAATTTGTGTGATGCAATGTGTTGAATCCATGTGTCACTTGTGTTGTGATATCCAACCATCTCTCTCTTTCCCTCCCTTTTGACACCCCACATGTAACATTAGTTGTTACTACTCTGGCAACCATGGACAAGGAGAGATTGTGGTTATCTTGGGTGGTCTTCTGCTGAAATAAGGAGACTGAATATCTGCACCAAGCCTCCTCTACATCCCTGGGCTCTATTTCTGTTGGGAGAGCAGTATCATGGAGCTGCTGTTGGGTGGGATGCTGTCCTGGTTGTAGGCAGATAATGGAGAGTGCTGAGCTCTCCAAAGGGCCGTGGGGCTGCTCTGAGGGTGTGTCTCACCCTTCCCATGGCTGTCTAGGAGCTTCTCCAGGAGCCTAAACCCATAATTTACAAATTTCTTCCTCTTGAACTCTCACAGTGACAGGCAGTTCTTCACTTTGGATGTGAAGATAGGATGGCATCTGCTCTAGGGGAAGGAAAAATCTTCCTATGTTGCACCTATTTCACCTACAAATGACACAGTGAAACAATGAATGGGAGAAAGTGCAGTTCCTTCCTACAGGTGACCAACCTGTGCAACGTGTCCATCCTGGCAGCAGTCTTGGACCAACATATCATTCATAAAAAAGCAGTGGAGCCAGAATGGACTAGGTCTGTGAAGAAACCAGCCATGGCACTGTGGTTCTCAAAGTGGAGAATCACAGCAAGGTAACACAAGAATGACAAGAGCATGTGAATGTCAACAAAAAGGGATCACCTTAGAGCACGTGCAGAAATGCAGAGGTTAAGCTGACCAATGAAAGTCTTGGCAACTTCTTTGTCGTAAGTTCTGTAAAATCCCAAGTCCAAAAAAACAGCTGTGCTATCACCTAGCACCTTTTCTGCTCAGTATGACATCAAAGGTTAGAAGGTGAATCTCAGCTCAATGTGTTCATTGGGTCTGGCTCTCTGAGCAAACCCCATCTGAGGGACAACAGTGCAGTGGCTGGATGACAATCATTCCAGCTGGAGGGAAAAAATACAACAAGGCAAAGTTCAAGTTTGTAGGGACAGCTAAGTGGAACTGAGCAGGTTCAGCTCTGCTTCTTAGCCTTCTTAACCCACTTGGCCTCAGCTGTTGTAAATTCTGCACACTCCTTGGCTCTTCTTTTGTTGAAGGAAGAAAGGAAACCGGATGGAAAAATAGGATATCTAAAGCACTCATCTAGAAAAAGAGAGAAGTTAACCCACACTTGTTTGAATATAGTCAAGCAATGGATGCCAGGAGGGAAGCAGGCAAAACCCACTCACTTTTCTGGCAGTAACTATGTCTGCAGCACTTCACTGTGGTTTTCATTCTATCAGGTGGGGGATGCTCTCAGGGGTTCTCATCTGACAGAGCACTAATGTGAGAGATGCTGAATGCTACATGAAAATAGAGCTCATGAGCAATAGGGTGCTAAACAGAGCAAGAAGAGAATACCTGAGAATTTGCAGTTGACCTGAGGCCATGGCTTCTAATCTGGCTGGCCACCACCACATTGTCCTTGTCCCCATGAAGCTGCCTGGTGTGTGGGACTTGGGCTGACCCAGTTACTTGCTTCCAGCTGGGGTCCTGGTTACCAATCCTGTCCTGACAGACCTCCATGGGGAGTCCCCACAGTCCCAGAACTAGGTAGCCACCAGCCCACATGCTGCTCTAACACTGGAATGGGGCAGAGGAACTTAATCTCCCTAAACTAATGTGACAGGAGTGGGATGGACAATGTCTCCTTCTGGGACTCCCCACATTATCCTCTAATGAAATAATTGAATTGTGTTGAGCAGAAGTCACCACAACATCCAGATGAGAATGTGGACTGTCTTCTGAAAGGTGGGACCCCAAATACTGCAAAGCAATGCAATTCATGCTGGTATCTCAGCAGATACACTATGAATTAAGGAGAGGTTTCTCAAGGCTAGGTGACATTTTACTGACTGCACTGAGATGGACATTTCTTAAGTTGTTTTGAAATACTTATAAAAAACATGTGTGAAAGTCATATGAGAAGAAAGGCCTCAGGTGGTTTATCCTAACCCTAAAGAAGAGCAAATGGAAGTGTTCCCGTTGTCAAAAGCATAGATCTTAATTGACAGGGCTCATTGTTAGAAGATGGAGTCTCTGTAAGAAGATGTTGTTAGAAACTTTTGTCCTTCAATTGAAGAATTCATGCACTTAGCCAGAGGGTCCTGCATATTTCATCTCTTTTTGCTGTGGTATATGCTGTTTAAGCACATTGCTGTCAAATACGGGCTTTGGTATGAAACCATCCAGTACATTATCCTCAGTCCAACAAACTGGTGGAAAACCTATCAAACTCAAGGAAACAGGAGTGGCTAGACAAAGAGAACTGATCAGAAGGTAGACAATGGAGAATAACATGGGAGGGCTCAAGAGTTAAGAAATGGAAGTTGTCCTTTTGGAAGGAAACACAAGTATGTCACATATTAGCTGAACTGTCTGTAATAGCCTTTATCACATGGTGAAAGAGCTGAAGAACTGATGGAAATATAGAAATTCAGTTGTGTGGAATAGGGATATGTTTTAGAGAGATGTATATTGAGGAGTTCTATGTAGGTCTGGGAATTCAAGTCAGGGATAGCTGCATCTCAGAGGGACAAGTGTAGGAAGCTGCTCTCTGAACACTTATCTCTCATTTGTGAGTACTTGCTCTGAGTAGTAATGAGTGATTAACCTCATGGTAAAAACCCGAACTGTTTCTCCCAGTGAAGGACCTTCCTGTTCTCGTCTACTGATGCTTTGTGTAACTAAAGCTGGGAACAGTGGTGCGTGGCCTGCCAGAAACCAAGAGTAAGATCACTGTGCAGACAGTCAAGACAAAAGACACTCCAGGAGAGCTGGGATCCACGGGATTTCACTTCTGTGTGGGGAGGAAGCTGCCTTTTTGGGTCGTAAAAAACAACTGTTGCAAGCAGAGCCTTGGCTGGGTGAGATTATCCCAGAGGACACATGGAAAAATAGGCAGGATCTCCCCCAAAGCCAGAACAGAGAGCCGTGAGCTGGCTGCTCTGCCCAAAATAGCCCTCAGATGAGCCCCAGCCACAGTGGGCTGAGACAGCTGAGCCCAGGGCATGGCACAGCAGAGCAAGGGCTCTTCTGGTGCTTTGTAACAGTGTGCTGCTGTCTGGCTGGAGACACCCCCCCATTAGAGCTCAGCATAGGCACAAACTACACATGCACAAACTACACATGCACACACTCTCTGGTCTCTCCTTTCTGGGGGAGATGTGTGTGGTACATCAACCCCCTAACAGAGGTCACACCTTATATAAGCTGCTGGGACATAAACTCAATAAAAACTGCTTAAAAGATCATATTTTTCATAGAAGAGGCTGGAGTGGGTGGGGATTTCTCTCAGAATTCAGTTGCTAAAAGAAAGGAAGAGGTGCTCAGCTCTTCTGGTTTAGATACTGAGTCTCTCTAGAGTATGGCCTAATTGATTTAACTGTTCTTGCCCTGCTTCCCTGCTGTGAAAAACGACAATGAATTCTCATGCCACTCTAAACGAAACGTAGATTATTTATATGCAGATTATTTATACAGATATAATGCAATGTCAGGACTAACCATGGCCGTGAAAAGGCCTTTCTCCCAGTGTGAGCACCAGCCCTAAATATTAATACTCTGAGACTTCTCTAAGCCCCACATTCACAGGGGACCAGGAAACAGGAATGCTAATTGTAGAACCATCGGCAGCTTTGCTAGACAAAGCACTGAACTCTTCTTCTTCAGGTCCTCCATCTCTAAAACTGGGATGTCTGTCGGTTTTACAGTCACGTAGTGAAGACTGATTTATTGTTTAATTTGGTGTAAGAATAAATAAGTGCTAAGTATTATTATTATCAAGCCAGAAGAGTGAGTCAATGACCCATTTCCCTATCTGAGCTTGCCTTCAAGGTTTGATGTTCTGGCAGATTACAGGAATTGAATATCTGCCATAGGTTTTATCCATATAGGGATGCAAATAAAGCACTTTTGTGGGCATTGTGTTGCTTCATGCCTTGTCATTACAGAATAAAGGTGCATATATTAAAACTACTTTGAGATGCACAGCATCTCCACAGGCTTTGCCATTCTGGGAATCACAGCAGTAGGTTCCTACAGGCACATGAAGAGATGTGTGCATGGAGCATACACATAGAGGAGAGAGGATGCTTGTTTTTGCCCTACTGCAGATTTCCTGTATGTCTTTTGCAGGTCAGCTGGGAAAATCCTCACAGACCACTTTGGAAAAGCTCAAATATCACCCATCTGCTATGGCTGTTCAGGTAAAGCCAATGTGTCATTTGGGCTGAGCAGAACTGGTGACATTCCTTGACAATGACATCAAACAGGGAGCTCACTTATTTTTGCCATGTAATCACTGAGTACCGTGGTAGTGTCAAGACCATTTCTACTAATTATTCACTGGGAAGCAACATTGTTCTGATATCTGTCATTAATTTTCCTGAAACTTAGGGGATGTATGCCAACCCTCATTCTCTCCTGGATTGATCTCAGAGAGCAAAGTCAAAGTTTGCATTAATTACTCAACCATTCCCTGGCCTTTCCTTGTTTTCCCTTGTCCCCTGCAGCCATGTTCATTCCAGTGGAAGTGCTTAAATGGCCCAATCTTGTCCTCATTAAAAACAATGGGATCTCTGCCACTGCCTTAGAAATTAATATCCGAAAAATCATACTGAAGAGGGCATTTATCTGGATTAAGGTAGATTGTGACATTCAAAGCAAAATAGCAACTTTCCAGAAGGAAAGTGCCCTGTCTGAGCCCTTTTATCCAGAGGCAGCTGGGAAAGAATATTTAATTTAGTTTTACTGTTTGGGAGTATGACCTCATGTAAGGTTCTCAGATACTGTTTGGATATTATTTCACAGCCCAAAAAACTCTTCTTTTGTTAGTGAAATAAATCTTAACAAAAATTGTCAGTTTTTCTTTTTTCAGTTGTGAGTGTCTAAAATGAAGTTCTGATGTCATTTCCTAGTTATTTAGATAGCTCAAAAAATAGATTCTTGAATACAGACCTTTTGTAACATTCTGCTTAGGCTGAGCTGCTGGTTTTGAAACTATGAATAATTATCAATTGCACTCTTTGAGACTAAAGTACTTGTGCAAATCTGGTCCACAATTCCCAAGGACAAGAGGTAAGAGGTCATAGAAAGACCACCCGCAGCTTCGGTGAGATTTCTTCATGTGTCCTTGCTGCTCTTCATTTCATCAACATAACCACTTTCGGTTTGGAAAAGTAAGGAATCAGGTATTTCAGAACTGAATTTTTGCTCCATTTCTTTTCAAGTTTGAATGTAAGGAGTCAGTCAAGTACTAAATCTTGAGTCAACTATCAGTCTTTGTCAAGGGTATCAACACTGGCACACAATCTTGCCTGATCCTGTTTCCCCACACTCACCTGTTCCTCCTGTTTGCTTTAACCACTCCCTTGGCTTTGTGTCTCACTGCTGACTTGGCACCATGCTTCATCTCTCCTTTTTTCCTAGAACAGCCTCCCAGTCATGCCTGTCAAATGCCCACCATCCCCCATCAAAAATACTTTTATCCCAAGGAAGCTCCTTTGTAATCTTCCCTCAGTGTCTTCGGGGTGTGATCCTTGTCTTAGTGAGATGGTATCTGCCTCAGTAAACTGGGGTATGTCTGTGCATTGAAGTCAGCAGAAGGTCAGCAGGGCTGATGCCTGCTAACTTTTGTTGAAAATGGTCTGTAATGATTTTGCCGTCCCTTAGGCCTGGTGCTGACAGCCTAATTAAAAGCAATAATTTGCCATAGCGTTCTGCAATTTCCACTGATGTCACCGCTCTGGTTCCTGTTTGAAAATCTGCTGTATTCTGGTGGTGTCTCTTTCCTGCTAGTAATCACGCTAGACCGGAATCTTTCCACCATTATATAGAAGACACATTTATGTCACACAAATGCTTTTGGCATAGTATAGTGGAGCTTTACATGCCTTTTTCTTGTATTGAATAGTTATTTACTCATCCATCAGGATGAGTAGTACAAAAAATAAGGAGGACAACCATCTCATCTGGTAAAAATTGATGGCAACTACTGAGGCAGTCTCAGAAGGGACCCTAGAAAGACAGAAAGCAATGAATCTGTCTAGATATAGAACATGCTACCTGCATATTATGTTCAAACAAACAAAACTGCCTAGTTACTGCTTGATAAAGTCAGTGGAAGGGAAGACCTTTTGGATACATGGACACTTGCAGACAAGGACAGAAATGGGATAAGAATCTGAGGACGTGATTTTCATCTTGATGACCTTGCTTCCTTGGTCTGTTTCTAAATCTACCTCAGTAGTTGTCTTTCACCCTAAAGAGATGTTGCACACAAGATAGATTTTTCCATATGTGGTGGTGCTGCATATATCCTCCTTGTCCAGGTCCATCTCTTTGGCAGGAACATGCAAATAAAAAAGGCAAGAAAGATAAATCACCAGGCAGTAAAAGAGGAGAAAGAGTTGAAAAAAAACTGTAGCTAACACCAGCATAACAGAGAAAGAAATGATGGAGACAGAGAGTGACCAGATAGAAAGAAGAACAAATAGATATCAAGACCCTAGCACTTATGTGAGCAGACAAAAGGAAGGTTTCTACAAATGTGCACTGCTGACCAAGAAGAATTTCTATTCTGGTCGTCATCATGTTTGCAGAGAACATAAAAGTATCCTGACTTGTCATATAAATTGTTCTGGGAGTCAATTTGACAACCAGTCTTAACAGGTGGCCAGAGTAAATCACAGACCTGTCAAGTGTAATGCCAGACTAGATGAGATACATGGTGTTAGGAGTTAGCAGTAAGCCTACAAAGCATGGAAGAAAGCATGGTTCAGCAAGGAAAACGGTGTCTGGACAACATCCAAAACCCAACCAATTTCAGCCTTGTAAAACAGATTGTAACAAATGGCAGACTTCTTTGCTCTATAAATAAAAGAAGGACAAGGAAGAGGAAGTGGTTCTGCTTTGCAGTGAAAGGCAGCAGAGATGAAAGATAATATAGGTTTGGCTCTAAAACTAAATGAATACTTCACTTGAGTTTGTCATTAGGACACCAGGATAAAACCTGTATGCAAAGACACCTTGTCTAATGAGAGAATCTCTATGAAAATGACAACTACAGCATTGGTGGTGGGGGCAAAACCAAAGAGTTCACTGTGTACACACCAAAGGGAGCTGATTGTATTTTTCTGGCAATATTTAAGAGCTTCTAGGTGAAATTGCAGTTACAGTGAAGAGTCAGGCTACCAAATCCAGCTTGGTACATTCTGGCTGTAAGGTTGCAATCACAGTGCTTCAGAAGGTGGATGAAAAGCTGTTTGGGAATCTCGAGCCATTAGTTTCATACAGAAATAAATATACTGTTTTTAAAGTGTGACTGAAAAGCTAATTAAAGTCATGTAGGTAAATGGGAATGAAAAAATGTTATAGAGGTTTATCTAAAGATGAAGACTATAGAATTAACACATATCTGAACAAATGATACCTTAGAAAACTGTTACAGATATAGTCTACTTGGACTTCAATAAGGTCTTTGTTATTGTGCCAATAAGACAGCTACAACAGAGTGAAAAAATTTGGTTAAAAAGAGGATGGCAGATAGATGTGTCCAGTAGGAAGCTGATGGGTCTGAAGGAGAAGTCCCCCCAGAGGATAAGAATTCAGAGGGAAAATGCTTTATATCCTTATCAATGATTGCAGCACGTACAGCAAAAATCCAGAACATATTAATAAAACACCCTGATGGCCATCATAGGTGCAGAAAAGGACGTTTGCAAGACCAAGTTTAATGCACATTTGCAAATGCAATAAAAAAGCACTTTTCCCTTTAGCCATTTCTGCAATCTGGTTAGATAACTCTCCCATTTCTGAAGGGTCTCTCATTGTCTCCAGTGACAAAGAAAAGAGTGATTCTGCAGGAGGTAAATCCATTTTCTCTGTCCTGGCTATGTTAGCTTTGCCACATTACTCAGACAAAAAGCGATGTAAACATTTATCTTGGCCCAAGTATGGCACAGAGCAGGTCTGATGAACAGGATGATGTCAGTTTTCATTTACTGATCTCAGCTTGGGTGTAAAGATAAGATAGATAAACAGTTCTTAGGTAGGTCTGTTACTCTTTGCAGTAAGATGATGAAAACCAAGGAAAGTGGAAAGAAATGGAGATGAAAATTGCAGATCAAACACACCTGAGATGACTCGACCATGGAAATGGTCACTGTGAGGTGGGTGGAAGAGGAGTTTGAGACAAGGCTGCCCAGGGGCTAGCTAGAGAGGTGGCAGCAGAGGGGAAGTAGATTTCAGAGAAGTTGCATACAAATGGCTGCTGTCTTCCTTGGTTTGCACCAGTGTACCCAGAAACTGAGCCAGCAGCAAGGGACAGGTGAGTCCTGTGGCTGTCTTGGGCTGGGACAATCACTGTGCCTTCTTGTGCCATGGCCAGAGCAACCAAACCCTGAGACTTCATGCACAAGGACACAGATCAGTTTTACCTTGACTGATGAGAAGTTTCAGATTAGCTCCATTTCAGAGAAGTCTGTACTGAATGTGTCATTATTATGATTAATGTTATAATCAGGGCCATTTGCAATCTCAGACCTGTTTAACACCATTGCCAATGCCAAGCAGACTTCTTTAAGGATGGGTCAAAGGAGCACAGAACAGAACACACTGTATCAATAAAAGGCACAGCCTGAAGCATGACAGTGCCTGGGCAGAGCTCAGCCAGAAATTGGGGAGGGTGACACAACACAATTGGTGCAAAGTGCCCGGAGTTCAGAGGCAGACAACAAGGCCTTGCAGAGGCAGGCAGAGCCTTTTGAGCCACAGACTTTGAAAGTTTCAGCACTCATCCTCTTCCTCTCTGCTGTGCTCAATGAGAGGACACTTTATGAACACTTTAGAATTCTATTAGAATTGCAGCAAGTACTTTTCAAGTCCTTGTCCCACCATGCTCCCTACCTACATCATCACAGAAGCAATTTTCTCTGTTTCTTGAAGTGACCCTGAAACACTCAGGTGCATTTTTCAACCTCTGTTGGCAGTGAGCAGCAGCAGGGAGGCTGGCAAGCTGTGCACTTAGCTGCTCTATAAAGGCATGTCAAAGAATGAGTCATTGTCAAGCGTGCAAGAGACAAAAAGATTGATTACAGAAGAGCTGAGAAATAGATTTGATGATGACTCACAATATTCCACCCTTTTTGCATTCACAGACCTGCCAGCTGATTCATAACTGCATTCTGCCTTGCTTCTCCTCCCTGTCAAGGTGATCCATCAAAGAGGGTCCATCAATTAAAATTTCCACTCAAAAGAGGTAGGTGTGTGAGGAAGCACCCATCCCTTTCTTCACTCATACCTGGTAATCCACTTGTTCTGCCCTTTAGCCTGCTGCAAAGCCCATAATTTCAGGAAAGGAGTGGTTGTAGAACCCGCACATGAACACTGAGTGATGGAGGTAGGACGATTCCTTGCTGAATGTCTAGTTTTATGAAGGAGATTGCCTGTGTTCCCTAACTTCACCATTATTCTGAGGTCTGGAGATTTTTTGAGGAGTTTATCCATGGTGGGTCACTCTATCTTCTTCTAAAATCAAGTGAGTAAGGAATCACAAGCAGAAGGCAAAAAACCTCAAGCAGATGTTGTTGGTTGCAAATAGACAAGCAGCTCATAACACTTCTGAAAATCCCACCATGTGTTTTTAATATTTTCCAGGGTGCCTAGAACACAGAATAGATATCTTTAAAGAAGAAGAAAGAGAGAGAGAAGAGAAGAGAAGAGAAAGAAGAGAAGAGAAGAGAAGAGAAGGAAAGAGAGAAGAGAAGAGAGAAGAAAGAGAAGAGGAGAAGAAGAGAAGAGAGGAAGAGGAAGAGAAAGGAAGGAAGGAGGAAAGAAGAAAGGAGGAGAGGAAAAGGAGAAAGAAGAGAGAGAGAGAAGAGAAGAGAAGAGAAGAGAAGAGAAGAAGAGAAGAGAAAGAGAAGAGAAGAGAAGAGAAGAGAAGAGAAGAGAAGAGAAGAGAAGAGAAGAGAAGAGAAGGAAGAAGAGAAGAGAAGAGAAGAGAAGAGAAGAGAAGAGAAGATTTTATTTTGCAAGGCGTAGCCACTTTGGTCTTTTGCCTACTTGCCTGAAGAGTGTCAGAAAAAAAAAGGCAAAGTAGAATTATCTTAGGGAAGGGTAAATACATGTCTATTGCTAGAACCAGTCAAACACATACAGCTCTTATCTAGGGTACAGCTCTAAAAAGCTGGAGGGTTTCAGGAGCATTCACTCAAGAGGTCTCAATGACTTCACCAGTTTGTTTGGATGTACATTTACAAGTGGTGTCATCTGCTAGCACCTTTCCAGCACACCTGACTTAGCTTCCCATACCTCAGCTGGGTTCTCACTGCCAAATACATCATCATCAGTAACATGACTGGGGGTGTCTGTCTATGCAAGGGCTGCTTTTCTTGGACACTACAACTGTACAGTCACCTTTCCTGATCCCTGATCCCCTGAAGAGGCACCATGGACTGCACCCTGGCAGAAAATGGTGCTGTGGCCAGTTATTCACCAGAGACCTGCTCATGTTGTTGCAAACAGAATTTTTAGCAGAGTTGGTGCAGTGTCAAAACTCAGTGACAAGAGAATGGTCACTGCTGTCCACTGCTTGGACACTTGGAGTATGAAGTTCTCTGACCAGGTCAAAAACTCCTCCTGGTCCATTTGCCAATCCCAGCGTGGAGCAAAGGGGCACTCACTGACCCTGCACACAGGAAGAAATTTCATCCTGTATTTCAAACTTTACTACTTAATACCTCAATTGTACTTAATGATGTGTTTTATTTTATAAGCCATTTTAGTTTATGACTGTTCTCTTGCGTGGATTAATTAATCTCTTATTAGTGCCTCATGTTTGAAAGGCTTGTTTTCCCCCGCTACACAGTTTAATGGGCTCAGTGGCAGGACGCTGCTGGGTGTGTGCTGTGCACTCTGCCCGCCTGCCTCGGGGCCCGCTGGGGCTCATTTCCTCCTGGCAGAGGGACCCTGCATCAACTGCATAACCTGCACTCTGCAGGGTCCAGCAGCAAGGTTACAGACCAACAGGAGAGGCTGCAGGAGATGGAGTCATTTAGTTTGGAGGAAAGAAGGCTCAGGAAGCCTTATCTCTACAACCTGAAAGAAGGAGGTTGTAGCCAGGTGAGGGTCAGTCTTCTTTCATGAGTAGCAAGTGCAAGATCAGAGGAAATGGCTCAAGTTGCACAAGGGGAGGTTAAACTGGATATGAAGAAAAACTTCTTCATGGAAAGGGTGGCCAAGCTTTAGAATGGACTACCCAGAGGAGAGGTAGAATCACCATCCTTCCAGGTTTTATTCAGAAGTTGCATAGATGTGGTGCTTGGAGACATGGTTTAGTGGTGGACCTGGCAGTGTGAGGTTAATGGTTGGACTTGATAATCCTAGAGGTCTTTCCAATCTTTTCTTAATGATTCTACCACTCTGTGCACTTGTTCCTGCTACTTCTTGTCACTGCCAGAGTGTCCTGCCGCTGTGAATCCTGTCTGTTCACAGGCAGGGATGCCAGCCTAGGGTGGGGTAGCACATTGCATATGTAGGGAAAAAGCTTTGTTCCTCCACAGCCCTGAGTAGAGGGCACAAAGGGGGAGCAAAGATCCTGTGCATGCTCAGGTCATATAAAGTCAGGCCATGGCCAAAGTGGGAGTAAAACCAGGCTCCAGAAGCGATCCCAGCTTATACATGCAAATAAGTACATAAATAAATATTAAAAATATATTTCTAGCCTGTGATAAGTAAAACCATAGAATTATCCTTGCTCAAGTCATACACAGAAGCAGAATTAAGAGATGGTAGGATTTTAACTTACTGATTGTGTTTGCCGTTACCTACAGGCATCTGTGTACAAAGATAGATCATATTTGTGCCTTTTTTTTTTTACATGGAATATGAAAAATAAGGATGAAGAGATGTCTAACTTACCCAATTAGGAGTTAATATAATAGAAGCACTGTGATTACTTAACCTAACATGAGATCAGTTTTGTCCTTGGTCTTTTCAGAAAATTATAAGGCTGAAGGAACCCCCGAAGATCACCTAATCCCTTTTCATTGATCCTGCCCAGCAGAATGATTTAACATTCTGGGGCTAACAACGTGCATACATAGAAACCTCTTTTCTTATTCCTGTAAATAATAAGACTATTAATTAAAAGCTTACGGTGAATACGATTTTATATTAACTTTAAGCGCATGTGAATAGAAGAGAGTGGAACCAGCCATCTGCCAAGGGGTAACTCATATATCTGCAAACATGAGAGTCCAAAAAGTGCTGACAGGCACAGAACACAGTGCAGCAGCATGAGCTCATTTCAAGACAGGCATTTCCCTTTGGTGAGCGCATAGCTCACAACAGTAGGTGCAATTTGAGTTGGGCACAGCCCTCCAAGCAATACCACACAGAACCAGATCCTAATCTCCTCTGCACTTTAAGGGTCCTGATCCTGCAGATGTTTGAGTGGGAAACAGAATTCCCCAATGACAAGGTTTCTGCACCATGGGGAGTTCAACATACAGTCCTAATTTGGCACCTGGCATTGTGCATGTGTCCAGCCATGTTCCAGGGAGATCCCTTGATGCTGTGAAGGGCCTTGAACAGATGCAGGACCTTCTCTGCAGTTCTGGCCACAAGACCAAGGGGGATTTAGATCTCCTGTAAAGCAAAGGTGTGAGATAGCAGGCAGGAGGAGCTGGAAAGATGGTAATACTGATGTCCATCCAGAGATATAACTTGAACAGTCCCACTGGTGCATGTTTACTCTGGCTCCTCCAAAGAATCAGCTTTGATTAATTTGACTCCTACAGCAGACTGGGCAGCAAGGAAGGTTTCAAAGATTGATGAAGCCATTGTGAAGGTGATCTTCTCCAGTGTCTCTTAGAACCAGATCTCAGGCCCCTGATCAAACCAGTAGTCAGAAGTGTGCTAAAGTACTGTAGCTTGCAGGACTTGAACTCAAGGTTAAATTTGAATAGGTGAGGAAGTCCTTTTCTGTGCCAAGACTATGGCCTTATAGCTGTTGTCCATATATCAGGGCTATATGTAGGATATATATATCCTATATATATCTATCCTACATATATATGTATATATATATATGGCTATATATCCTATAGGCTATATAGGATATATAGCCGTATATCAGGGTAAGATGTATCTCAGTGAAAGCCTTCATGCCCAAAGAAGGACAATCAAGCTGGTGAACAGTCTAGAAAACACGTCCTTATGGGGAGCAGCTGAGAGAACTGGGGTTGTTTATTCTGGAGGAGACTCAGAGGGGACCTTACTCTACACAGCTGCCTGAAAAGTGGCTGGTGAGGTGGGGGTTGGTCTCTTCTGCCACATCTCAAGTGAAAAGATGAGAGGAAATTGCCATAAATCATGCCTGGAGAGGTTCAGATTAGATAGTAGGAGTTCGGGGGTTTTTTCACTGAAATAGGGGTCAGGCATTTGATTTAGTTGCCCAGGGCAATGGTGGAGTCACCATCTTTGGAAGTGTTCAAGTGGTGTCTGGATTTGGCACTTGGGGATATGATTTATGGTTTAATGGTGGTGTTGGGTTTATGGTGCTGGATGGTTTAGGTTTCTTCCAGCCATGGTAATTCTGTGGTTCTGAGATGAAAATCATGGGCGAGTGCCAGGAGGCTACTATTCTTATAGTCACTGACACAAGTAGTGCCCACATGAGCTGCACTGAAATGAGTTACCAGCTATTATACCATACCAAAAGCTCTTGGGGACACAGTAAGACTTAAGGATGAAATTATTTATTAGATGATTTCTAGAAATGGAGGATTAATTTGTTCATGGCAGATATTGCACTCTGATCTTCAAACAGGTAGAAAAATGAAAGATATTTTTAACCAGCTACCTCATTTCTTCCAAAGAAAGGTTGCTTTTATTTCTTTCAGTCGCTGTGGATCACCTTAAAGAAATTCATGGTGGCTCATCTAAAAAGGCAGAAAGCAACAGTGCTGGTGCACAGCGCAACTGTGACTTCAATAGGACAGCATTTCTCAGAGTAACTTTGCACACAGAGCTGCTGTAACATGTAGCAGCAGCCGCAGACCAAACCTCCCTCTAGCAGCCTCATGGTGGCTCACCCTTGTGCCCAGGATTCCCATAGCTCTGGGGATGAACATGAGAATCTGTAAGGGCATTTTTACCAGCTGAGTAAGCCCAGCAGGAAGAAGACTTTAGGAAACAGCAAAACTGCCAGTATCCTTTTGCTTCTCCTTTCCCCACAAACCCTCTCAAAAGCAGCTGAGCACTTGAGAGGTGAGCTATGGGAGGCTAAAATGTTTTATCTGAGTCACACCTAAGAATTGCAGTTGCCTTCTTGTAGCCTCATTGTAGGTCATCTGCAGGCCATCTCAAGTTAGAAATGTTCCCAAAAGGTGGGAAAGATGACACAGTTATCTCAAAAGGGGAACAGAAACAGGGGACAGGTCCAGGCTTTGGCATGTTATTGCCCATGCAGCTGGCACAGTCTCTGGAATGGTTTTGGTAGAGACTCCAGTAAAGTCACAAACAGTGGCCAAGGCCAAGCCCAGGGGATAGTATGGGTCAAGGGCCACTAACAGGAGATCTCTCAATGTCTACCTGCCTTTCTCTTTCAGAGACTTGAGTTGTTTTACCCTCTGTTGGCCTCAGAACCTAAAAACCCACAGAGCAATTTGTTTGTCAGTGCAGGTGTTGATGATGCTTCTGCAGAGGAAAAGTTCATTCCTTTGTGCTCCCCCTACCCTCATTCTTGACTGTCTGGTTCTATGAGTGGAAAAGTTTTAGTATGATTTTCAGAATGTCTGGTGGTGAAGAGCTTGTTTGCCAAACCTTTGGAATATTTCATTCCCTAGAGCAGTGGGCTGCCTTTTTCCAAGTCCTGCTGTGGCTGGAGTTGGGCCAGATACATAAATCCAAACATAGATTTGGTTAAGGCTAGAACTCAGTGATTAAGCCAGGGGATAAAACAAAGTTTTTGTCTTAGATTTGAGGAAAATTCTCTTCATGAGAACTTTTCTTGCAAAATTTAATCTTGTATTTTTTTCTGATCTGTTCTGACAGTGAAATACCAAAGATCAGTGAGTATTACTGAGCGTGTTTTATGAATATTGAGTTTCATATTTAGTTCATCCAGTGGTGTCCCTCCGTCTTCTATTTCCTGGAAACTTTTGCCAAATAGTCTTGGAGAAAGAAAATTTTTATTCCCTTTTTATTACTAAATGGGGATGTGTCATATCCACATTTTTTAGTGCTTTCTTTCCAGCCACAGAATTGGTGGCCATAAACAACATTCAGCCTCATTAATATAGTCAGTTGTAATGGATCTCAGGATCTGGTTACATCTGGTTCACTTTACCACTTAAATCAGCCTGGCTAAACTTGCCAAAAAATGAGTGAGTGAAGATAGCCAATAAAAACTCTTAGAAAAGGAATGAAAAGTGAAACCATATCATTAGTAGCCATGGACCAGTAATAGAATCACAGTATGGTTTGGGTTGGAAGAGATCTTTAAAGGTCATCTAATCCAATCCCTTTGCAATGAGTGGGGAGATGAACTAGATCAGATTGCTCAGAAACCCATCCAACCTGACCTTGAACGATTCCAGGGATGGGACAACTACCACCTCTCTGGGAAAACTGTGCCAGGGTTTTACCACACTTAATCCACAGATTTACTTCATGTGCTGTCATATGGAGCTGTAGAGGTACTGGCCAAAAAGAGTTTTGATGAACTCGTGGTGAGAGGTCCATAGATGGATACTAAAATGGCTGGAGATGATGTTGCAGGCCTGAATGTGGCAGCTGACCAGGAAGCTGACCATGCTCATATGCTCTCCTTAAATAGCATCTCCTGCTGCTGTCCTCAGACCCTGGCTACTGCCTGTGTGGGTCACTGGTCTGACACTTCAGGTCCTTTTTAACATTAGTTTCTGCTTGGTGTGCACATGGGAAGGAGACACAAGGCAAAGCAGAGCCCAGGCTAACTGTTCCTGAGAGACCTCTGCAGTGCCCAACGCACACAAAGGCAGATGGCAAAATATGATACCTGGTCAAGAACGAGGGTCCCATTCAGCTGAGCACAGTACTCATGCCCGGCTACTGCAGGAGGGTCAGCTTCAGGAAGGTCAGTATTCTTACCCGTGCCATCCACAGACATCAACAAATTCATTTTCAAGTACCTGTTTCTAAAATGGCTTAACTTATATATTTTCTCTAAAGCCTGAAAAAGTTCTGTATGCATTCAATTCAGCAGAGTTTTGATTTTAGCAGGACTTGCAAGAGGTGTCTGCTAATGTTTTTTCTTCTTTTTCTTCTGCATAAAATACATAGAAAAAGAAATAAGCCAAATGATTACTGCCAAATACCACAACTAAGCATACTTTGTCCATCATACATGTCATTATCTTTATTATGGCAGCATTTCATGTGGATTATAAAATGTCATAGAAACGTCATTGCTTCCTCTGTTCAAAGATATATAACAATAATAATAATCCCTTACAAGTTTAATTTTTTTCTGTGGATGTCAGAAGCTCTTTTAAAAGGTCATAATCATTATCCTCCCTTTATGGCAGGGAAAGAAAGACAAAGGCCAAGCTGTTCCTTCTAGCTTTAGGCGTCTAGGATCCTTCTGCCATCAGTGAAGGAAGACAGCAAGATATGCATATGCAAGGAAATATGAGTCCCTTTTTGGAAGGGACAAGTCCTCTCTTGATGCCTTGCTGTCAGAAATCTAAAGTCTGAGGGATTAATTAAAGACTGATAATTTGTACCTGGTTTCTATTCATTCAACAACAGAGAATGGAACAGAGCCCAGCTCCTGATTCCCACCCTCGTTCTGGGTGCCCTCTCTTCCTTTCTGAAATAATGACGACATTGTGTTTCCAGCATTACCCAGGCAAGCACGATGTGCTGCTTTTGGCTGGGGTAGAGTTAATTTTCTTTACAGTGGCTGATATAGGACTATGTTTGGGATTTGTGCTGAACACAGGGTTGATAATATAGAGATGTTTTTGTTTTTGCTGAACAGGGCTTACACAGAGGCAAGGCTTTTTCTGCTTTTCATACTGCCACACTGGGAAGAGGAGTGGAGGTGCATGAGAAGTTTGTCAGAAAGACAGCCAGGACAGGTGACCCAAACTGACCAAAGGGATATTCCATACCAGAAGACATCATACTCAGTGTATAAAGCAGGGAGAAGAAAGATGAAAGGGGAGATCTTTGAAGGGATGGTGTTTTTCTTCCCCAGTCACTGTTATGTATTATGGGCCTCTGCTCTCCTGGAGATGGCTAAACACCTGCCTGACCTTGGGAATCATACACAGAATCACAGAATGTGTAGGTTGGAAGAGACCTTCAAGATCATCGAGTCCAACCCAGCTCTAACACCTCAACCAGACCATGGCACTGAGTGCCAAGTCCAGTGTCTTTTTAAACACGTCCAGGGATGGTGACTCCACCACCTCCCCAGACAGACCATTCCAGTACTTTATCACCCTTTCTGTAAAAATTTTTTCCTAATATCCAACCTCTATTTCCCTTGGTGCTGCTTAAGACTGTGTCCTCTCATTCTGTCAGTTGCTGCCTGAAAGAGACTAACTCCCACCTGACTACAGCCACCTTTTAGGAGGTTGTAGACTGATAAGGTCACCTATGAGTCTTCTTTTCTCCAGGCTAAACAACTCCAGCTCCCTGGGAGTGAGCTGGAGGTGGTGATTTAATTCCTTGTCGATTTGCTTGCATGCATAGCTTTTGTTTTCCCTATTTAATTGCCTTTATCTCAACCCAGGAGTTTTCCAGGTTTTACCTTCTGATTCCCTCCCTGATCCTGCTGATGGGAGTCTGAGTGAGGAGATGCTGAGTGTGGGGCTTGGCTGCTGTTGGGGGTTAAACCTCGACATGCAGGTCCTTGTGTAGACAAGATTTAATGCTGGATTTGTGGTAGAGAAAACTTTGTCTGCCCATGCCTGATGATATAGTATATAAATTACTGAAACAAACGTGCACTCAGTGTACTCTGAAGCCCTGCTTTCCTAAACATCCTAACTGTGTTAAGTAGTTTATCTGAGAAACCTGATCTCCCCACTGCTGTGTTACCTCTGGCAATGGCTCTGTGGGGGAAGTAAGGTGGAAGCAGAGGTAACAAGCATGCTCCTGTTGCAGGTCCACAGCAGCCAGAGTCATGACAAAAAATGCACCCAGCTGATAGCCTCCTCTGCTTCTACCAAGGACACAGCAAATCAGCTGCTGGTCATGAATCATCATGAAGTGTGACTGTCTTTGGCCATGGAAATGTCCTTGAATTAATGTCTTACGCTGTGAAAGTAATCCTAACATCACCAGAGTTTCCCTAATTGCCTTTTTTTCTTTCACAGTGGAGAGCATCAGCATTATTACCATTGATTTCACCCACAGCACAGGCTGATCTGGTGGTTTTTCCTGTGTGTTTCTGATATGGTTTTTCTTCCTGGCCCTTCATTATACTGTAATTCTCCTGATAAAATCTATCACAAGTATCTTTTAAATACTGCAACTTCCACACAGGAAATGTTTAAGAAACATGACATTTATAATAGAGAAAATAGTGGAGTTTTTAATATAATTCCACACACATACTAACATTAGTGTCAATGTGTTAATACAAATGTTTATGTAGGCAAATGTAAAATGGACAAAGGATACTCACAACCCACCTGCAGAGAGCTGCTGTGCATTGAAGTTGCTGTGCATTATGCACACTGAAAGGCATCCAACCTAATAAGATGCCTCCAAAGTTGGGACTTGGGTTGTGGAACCCACTTGCCTTGTAGCCAGCAATCCTGTCTGCCTGGTTTCTGGACTGGGTAACCCTACATGCAGCTAAATTCATTGGGTGTATCCATGCTTGATCTGACTGCTGTCTGGATGTCCATATCCAATTTGGAGGACTCTTACTTTTTGACAGTGCTGAGAGTTCATCTCTGCAGGAGATCTGAAGCCAAGACGGGTTCATTGGAGACTCATCAGAAGTCAGATAGGTAGTGACAGCACAGTGTTCTCCTCCTTCACACCAGCCAAGTGGAACAGAAGCTGTGAAAGAGGACTTAAATGCTGTGCCATGAGAGATCTCTGCTATTGCTATCTCACCTGGGAACACCCAGCTGCTGAGTGAGGCTGAGTCACTGTGGAACCGAACACGAGAGCAGGGAAAGCAGGAAGGAGAAAGCCTGACTGGCCTTGTGATCAGGACATTCATCTGATGCTTTGGGGACATGGAAAGCTAAACCTCTAACAAAGTAACACCATAGCTCAGCCTACTTTGAGCAGGAGGTTTGACTGGGAAAAAAAAACTTTCAAAATGCCCTCAGGTTAAAGAAAAAGTTGAAGGCAAATCCAAGGCTTTACTATACCACAGTAATCAGTTTAATTTGTTGTCACCCGTGGAAACTAACAAGAAAATAACAAGCAATTAGATAGCTGCAGTATGGTTTACCTGTACAGAACAAGCTGCTTTATACTGATCAATTCTCTTATAGTTCTTGCTTCAGTATGTTAATATTCATGGATTAAAACTCAAGGCATTTTTCCTCCTGTGTCACTCTGTGTCTGAGGCTGTATTCACAGCATTTGTTAACAACAGCATGCAGTGAAGGCCACTGCCCCAGGTCAGATGTGTAGAGCTTTGCAGGGGACTACAATTCTGATCAGAAGGACTACTAGAGAATAACCCACGTTTTATTTTTATTCTGTTTCTTGTCCACTCTATGCCCTTTTGTATGAAATAGAACATGCGTATGAAAAATTAAGCATCTGTTGAAGGATATTTAAAAGTCATTAAGAGCGAATATTTAGATTATCTTCTCATCCTGTTCATTTTACGTCACAATGCAAGATGTAACCAAAAGTTTGTATTCTATTACCATCTGTTAAAGCCAGGTAGGGCAGGGTTCTTTATCTCTTCCATGACCCATCCTCTGCCAGGGGATATCTTCTGTTAATGGGCCATTAAGGCTCACTGCATGACTGATAAAATTACATCACCCCATTGTGAGATGCTCCACCCAGTGGGAGGAGCCAAGCATTCCTACCTGGGTAAAATCTGAGAGTCAGAATGTCAAGGCAGTCAGTTTTCCACTGAATTTCCAGAGGAGGATTGGGCCCATCTACACCACCACTGAACCTTCAGAGGAAAACCATATCCTCCATGGCTTCAACAGAATCAATTATGTCACTCTAAGAGGACTGGAGCCACAATTCTAATCAGACTGCTACCAAACACCCCAACCAACAGGGGGTCAGGTTGTATTCTGACCCTGTCAGTGGGGTTTTTTTGTACTACTACATTTTTAATTGAATTTTCCTAGTCAAGAACTGTTATTCTTATTCCCATATCTTTGCCTGAGAGCCCATTAATTTCAGAATTATAATTTGCAGAGAGGGGGTACATACTTTCCATTTTCAGGGAGGCTCCTGCCTTCCTTAGCAGACACCTGTCTTTCCAAATCAAGACACTCCTGAAACCCAAAAGGTTGTCAGAAGAGCAAGCTACAGTTTGACATGGGTAAGAGCAGAGTACTCAAGGTCTTCACTATTCAGAATACAAAATACTTTGGTCTTGTAGTGAAGTGCAGTTTTGCTCTCTCTTGATAACAGCATTGTAACAAGGCTGATAACAACAAGCCATGTGCTGTATCTGTTGCAGAGCTACAAATGCAATGAAAATGAAGGCCAAGTATTACCTACCTTAGCAAGAGCAAGGTCATTTGATCACAGTAGGAGAAAACATGCCCACAATTTGGCTAAATGTGTGGGCTGATAAGAGCCAAGTCCTGGCATTGGACTATGAACTGCTGCAAAACAAATACCATTTGTCTATTATGTTTAGTCATAAATAATTCTTATCTCTGCACCTCCAGAGCTCTTTTCAATATCAATTTGCTAATCTGTGCAATCTTCCAGTGGTGAAAGGGAGGCAGAGCTGATCTGGGGTGCCTCAGGCTGACCCTGGCAGGGGGCCCGGGCTCTGCTCTGGCAGAAGACACTGGTGCTGGCTTTGCTGAGGGCTGCTTGCATGGCCCCTGAACTGTTCCAGGTCTGTTTGGGCCATGGGACCCACCTGCCTGCAAAAGCCAGATTGTGCTTTCTTTTCCACCTTTCTTCTTCCTGCTCTGATGGATTTTGTAAAGAGGATTCTTCCTCTTGTTTGTATCCAAAGGACTGTACTAGGAGCAGAGTCTGTCTCAGTCTCCATTTTGAGTAAAATCCTATTTATTAATAAAAAATGATCTCTGATGGCTTTATGTCAAAAGTTTTCAACATTACAGGTTGTACAACTACCTGCTGTACATTCCAACCACACACTCTTGAAAAATGCTCCAACAACCAGCTCATCACAGATTTTACAAAACTTTTCCAAGTTGTTGTCAGACTTTGCTTTATTTTTCTTAAGTGCAGCTTGAGAAGAGTCACCAAAACAGAGCACCTGCTGAGCCAGGCAGCTGTGCACTGGGGCCAACACGCGGGATCCAGCTGAGGGCTGCAGCATGGCGTGGGTAGAGCGAGTGACACGGAGCATCTGAGTCATTCCTGCATGCCCAGAGGTGAAGGAAAAGGTGCAGCTGGAAGCAGTACAAGGCACGGTGCTGCACTGACTGCCTCCTGCCTCCGCAGGGGTGAGGTGCTCAGTGCGGCTCCAGAGCAAGCATAGGGCACCCCAGCTGAGGAAGCATCCCTGGAGGCTGTACCACCCTACAAACACCTGAGTCATAATCCCCTGTCCTCCTCCTTCCTCCTGGGAGTGGCAGTGATTTGCTATCTGTGTAAGCCTGCCAGAGCAAACCCCAATCAGAGGCCAAGGGACAAGCCTCCACCCTATTGTCCACCTACACCTCACACTCCTGTTTTGGAAGGAAGGGAACAGGAAAGACTTTGGCTCTCTCCTCCACGCCTGGGCCCCAGGTCTAAGCAGCTCTGAGTTGTCAGAGGTGTTTTTTCCCAGGACGATTTTCTTCCTTCTGTAGGTTGTTTGGGATTTTTTTGCGTGCAGAGGAAGAATTTGTTATTGCTCTCCATCCATGTGTGGGCGTGCTGCCAGGCACTGGCTCTCAAGCTGGTTTTGGCATCTTCTCCTTAAAAGTAATATTCCATCTAAAACACCAGACCATCACTGGGTCTGCTCATCCAGCCTTTTCCAATAGGTTTTACAGAATAACTCTACAAAGGAGGTAATATGCCGCTCCTAGTGATCTCCTCTTCATAGCTGGGGATGAGTGAAGCTCCTACTAAAGGATTCTTCCACTAAAAAAAAGCAGGTCACCTCCTGAACTTGCCTAGTTCACCAGTTTCAATAATAATAATAGTAATAATAATAGTAATAGTAATAGTAATAGTAATAGTAATAATAGAGTGGATAATGAATAATCATTTATCACCTTGGAATCTCATTTCCTGCAAGTTATGGAGAAGCATCTGTCTGTCCGAAACTCTGCATTTCCCTCCCCTCTGGACTAATGGAGCATGTGCATTAGTGCATTCAGAAATGTCTTTCTGGTTTCCCCATTTAATCTACTTATCCTGAACTATCTTATCCTATCTGCTCCACAATTTCTAAAAAAGATCCTACCCCAGGACAAGATCATTCTTGTGAAATTTTTCTGTGTATTGGTTTAGTTTTGGCAAAGTTAGGAGGTAGTTAAAATGAGACTTATAATGGAAAGCTAGCTGCTAACGACTCTCCATAATACATTTCTACCTTGCAGGAGAGTTGTGAGGATTAATTATTTATGTTTGTTAAGCACTCTGAGATCCTAAGATTAAAGGTTCTATAAAAATGCAAATTGTTATTATAATGATAAACTCTTTATATGAGCTCATATATTTTGCCTTAGAGGCACAGTCTCACCCTGAGTTGCGTAGTTATACACGTAAATCTTCAAACATTATGATGAAAATGTACCTCTGAAGGCCTGATCCTTCCTACTGCTCTACCACCTCATGCATAGAGCTGCCCTCGATTTCAGGCAGGTCTCATCCATGGGACAATTGTAAGATTCAGTGTGTTTAAGAAAAGAAAAGACCGTTGTGTGCCTCCAGGCTTCACATTGAAAGATGTAACTTTCTGTTTCACTCCATAAAACCACTACTGCTGTCAGTAGTTATTCCATCTTATTAATGAAAGGGCCGGACAGATGACAAAATCTGGATCTGAATTATGACTCTTCCAAAACTCAGGTTTTCAAGGTTTATTTAACCTGTTAGAGAACAAGGAGGGTAAAAGAGCACTAAAGGACATAGGATTGAATGTCATTCCTGACACATAAGATGTGCCTGCTTGTCCCTTCCTCTGTGGGATTTGGCAAGCAAAGGTTTTCAGGCACAAATTGCCAAAGGACAACCCCTTGCAGGGAGCAAGGCCATGGTTGCACAAGCTTGGCAGACCCATGACTCCCTCCCAAAGACAGCTCTCTGCTTTTCCTTCCCCCTCGCACAGGCTAAGAGCACCATGCTGCCCATCCCCTGCCTGCAAAGGGTGTTTGACCATCCTGGTCAATGTCCTTGTCTGAAGCAGTGGTCCAACACAGGGGCTGTGCAACAGACAGGAAGCAGTGTCCTGGGAGAAGTGGCCACCCATTTTCCATCATAACATGCCTCTTTGCCTTCCTTGCCACATCTCTGACATGCAGACACCTCAACTCACACCATTAAAGGACCAAATTAGAAAAATATCATGAGGCTTGCTTGATCACCCATGGGCTTTTCTGAGTGCAGAATACAGTGCCAGAAATACCAGCTGTAAAAGAAGTCTCCTGCCCAACCTCACATCCAAAGTAGGGCAATCAGCAGAAACCAGATCAGGTCAGCCATGGCTTTCTCTTGCTTAAGCTTGAAAATCTCCAAGGATGGCCAACCCACCTCTGTCTCAGGGTTGCACTATTCTCCTGGAGAAGTTTCACTGATATCCAACCAGAACTGCCAGTGGCACAATTTACAGCCATAGCTCTTCCTTATAATGTCTGACAATACTGAGAAATTTGCACCATCTTTGTAGCTACCCTTGAGATAATCACCTCTTAAACTGTTCTTCACCAGATTAAACTAATCCCAAATTAAACCATTTTTTGTGTTGTGTCAAAAGACTACCATCAAAAGCTTTTCTAGGAGTGGAAGATATGATATAGAAATGTATTATTCCCTTCCCCTGACAGAAAAATCTTCAGAAGTTCTTGGTTTGGAGAGCTGTCTGCTACATGATATATACCTAGAATTATCACAGAAGAGAATGAATACTTGTTATGTTTAACATATGCAGAATTTATAGCCTTCTAAATTTGACACTTTTCTCATTTTTCTTCCCCAAATATTCTGAGCCCTGTCACAGGTTTGATGGACTATTCAATATATTCACTTCTGCCATTCACATCATCAATTCCTCCTAGCAAAGGTGATAACCAAAGACTAATATTATCACAAACCCCAGAAAAACATGGTGATTTCTGATGGGCCTCCTAAATTTTCCACTGCCCTAAGAGAAAAAGATATCTTGCATGTTACTGACACTCCTGAAAACAGCTAAAGTTTGACAAAGGCTGTGGGGAGATCCAAGACACTGAGCTTTCCAGCTGTCCTTACTTTTACTGTAAATCATTAGCGTATACTCAGAGCTCTGCACTGGGACATACATTATGCAGAACACAAACTTTTGTGAGCAAATGTCGCAAATGAGCAACATGCACATATGTTGAACGAAGTCCAACAGGGCTGGGCTCTGCTCACCAACACATGCCATGGGCCACTATTGTTCCCTGTCAATTCACATCATGCAGGGAATTCCCCACCAGCAACTGTGAGTTTGCTGCAGCAGTCTGTTATCTCACTGTGTTTGCACAACACCTTAAGACCTGATCCATGGGAGAGGTCTTAGGATTTAAATCTGCAATATGTTAATTTATGCAAATTATGGCATACTCAGGTCCTGCAGCTGCTCTGACTAGACAGCATTCTCCTTTGAGTGCCCATTGCAGTATGTGCCAGAGAAGACACAGACAGGGGTCAGATCCAGCACTGACACCACCAGTGGTCATCATTTGATTGTGATACTCAATGGACATGCAAACACCAAGTGCCTCTTCACTCAAAACTGCACAAACTTTCAGGCTGTTTCTGGAGTAAATCAAGGTCTTTACCAGGGTGGGCTCAGAAGCTGGCTGTGAATTATGCGTGACAGCAATGCCCCATAGCCCCAGCACTGTTTCACTAGAGCAGAAGACAGTCCTTTACATGAGAGAGAGACGCAGTGCATGGGCTGAGCACCAGTGCCATGCCAAAAGGACTGGCCATTGTCTCCCCAGTTGCTGGCTGCACACACAGAATCTGTCACTTCCATGGCTCTCTTTGCATTAATCCCACAGATAAATGGAAATCCCACAGAACAGGCTGACCTCTGCTTCTCAAGCTAATGTTCAATAGCTTTCAACAGCTCTTCTCTTTCTTTCTGACTCTCAGAGAATTTTGACATTGTCTTTGTTGAGAGCAAGATGAGGAGTCTATTAAAACACGAAGTGTTTAAACTCTGCTATACCATTGTATATTGCCTGCAGAGTCCATGAATGGTAGTCCATGAACTACAACAAGGCTAGAGTCAAATCTCATTATTTGGCTTACTTCCTGTGGGTGCTGAGCTCTTATAGAGGATGATGATACTCAAACACCTTGATGTATCAAATATATTTAGCAACATGCATATGAGAACACTGACTTTTAAAATTTATTTTTCATATAGATCTATGTCAAATCTGAAATTGTGAAGGATTAGACAAGGCTCAGATACAAGACTGGTGCTGTAATGTGAGAGTTATGTGCTTCATGTCATGGCGTGTGAGGTTTTGAACTAATTTTTAACCATACTGGGCTACTAGGCCCAAAAAAGGCAAATCAGAAAACAGATCCATAAGTTTTTGGAGTTGAGCTGCAAAGCAAAGCTCTCCAGTCACTTCTTAAGAATTTTGGTTACTCTATCTCCTTTAGTTTAGCCACTGCAAGGAGGTATTTTAGTTTGTTCCTCTGACTCAAAAAGATGCAACATTACATTTGTAGCACTGGGTTGCAAGAAACTGTACTCAAACGCCTAGAAAATGTGTAATAAAAGACCACAAAAATGTATCCTGGAAACATTGTTTTCTCTAATGGTCTGTGTTGGATGACAGGTACAATTTGTAGGTTTTCTCTTCTCTGTGTCATGAAAGGGAACGAAGAGCTGCTGCCCCAAGAGAGCTGGAGGTAGTCCAGTGAGATTCCCCCATGAAGATATCCTGCATCCCACAGCCTACATAGTACCTCCACCCCACACGGGCCCACCTCTCAGCACACCCCTATCTGGAATTTACTCTCTGCAATCCTTGGTAAGTCCCTGAATCTTCCTCTGAGTCACTTTTTCATCCGTAAAGTGGAGGTACTATTTACCAACCTCCATGAGCTGTCACAGGGCTTAATTTCTTAAGAAGCATGAAGATCGCGGACAGAGTCAGAGGGAAGGAAAGCAGTTGAGAAATGCCAGGCATTACCTTGAGGTTTCCTCCTGCTGCTGTGGTGGTGCTGACCACTTCATCTCTCTCCTACTGGGCACCTGACCACCTGGCCAAAGCTCAAGGAACCTGGGGCTTGGCTCCAGCTCCTCCCAAATTTAGGGGTCTGTAAGAGCTAGGACACCCACCATTCAGCACGGTGAGAGCCCACCAGGGTGCTGCTGCTGTACTGCAAGATGTAGGAGACACTGACAGCTACAGGGAAGTCAGACAGTCTTCCCCATCCCCTGTCCCTCCACAGCAGCAAGGGCCCTGTGTGGAGAGAAAGTGAGGAGAGGAAAATCAGGAAGATATGGCTACAGTCTCCTACCAACAAATGCTTTTCCAGTGCCCTCTTCTGGAAAACATTTTTGGCCCAAGAAACTGCTTCATACAAGGTAGTCTGAGACTGGCGGTGACTTGCCAAGAGCTGCAGGAGCATCCCCTAGTTCTTCACACCCAGGATCTGCTCTGCCCCTCTGTCTGGCAGGGCTGGGCAGCTGCTCATGCCCTTCAGAGCAGCTTGGCCAGACCCTCAGGGCACTAACCAGCAAACAGGAAGCAAAGGCCATGCCTCCTTTTTTGTACCTGATATGCCTGAAAGCTGCTTTAGACTGTCCTCTGGCACAGGGACCCAGGGATCTTGAACTGGAGCACCTCCTGCAAACACTGTGCTATTCAAAGCCAGCCCTTGTCACCACCAACTCTCAAGGATCCTCCAGAGACAAGAACTGGGAGGAAGATGAAATATTTGGTAAACCCATCCTTTTGAGGAGCTGATAAAACATTGGTATTAAGCATCTGCAAACAGCAGCTAAGGAATGCATCAGTCCCCCAGTTAATTGCATCCTGTGGTAGTTTTTGTCACCTCTTTCCCTTGGAGCAGTCCAGTCTTTGCTCCCCAGCCTCGGGTACAGCTCCATTTTGTCTCACACCAGAGCAGTGCCTATTCACTGGCCCCTGCCCCCCTGCCCCAACCAAGGTCAGTCAACCAGGACACCACTGGGGACAGCCACAGGCTCTTCTCCAGCCCTGGCCAGAGAGGAGAAGGTGAAGAGGGAACAGCTGGTAGCAGAGCTGTGTTGCAGTGCTGGGGCCAGGTGACGGCCATGGTCCTTATCCATACCACAGCCCTTGCTTTTGAGCCAGCTCAGGGAGCAGCTGGCTCCTGTGGTGATGGCACAGCTCTTCCTTTTCTGTCGGCCTTTTCAATGCTTAATTCCAACTCAGACTATTCTGTGATTCTGTGATCCCTGTTCATTCACAGTCATCAGAAGAAAAATTAAATTACTTCTGCTGGCCACAGAGCTAAATGTAGAGGCATATGGGCCCCATTATTTGCCCTGTTAACTGGCAGGGGAGGTGATATGAAATTCCTCAGGGATTTTGATGAGTTATCTCAACAAAGACAGTGCCTGTGCAGTGGCCCTGCTGCATCAGAATCGCTGTTGAGGGCAGGTAGTGTCCCAAGGACCAGCTGATGTAGGTGCTACACACTGTGATGGCTTTCCCCACTCCTTGCTGTCATTTAGAAAACCTTCTGTAATGTATGTCTGGACTTGTGGTGACATAAAAACACACCAAGTACATATATATTTAAAATATTTTAGGATATTTTGTTCCTTCTTTCATTAAATTATTTTCACCAAAACCAGGACTTCTGTCCCCTCACATTTCTTTTGGCTGTATACCTACCCACCTTTTGTTTATCATCTGCTTGATCTTGGTGTTTTCCTTTATTTCAATCCTTCAAGGGATTATTTTGCAGCCCTAGCCTGGCACCCTCCACCCCCAACCCAGCTCCAGAAGGCAGGGGCTGCAGACAAGGACATCCTACTTATCTGCTTCTGCCTGAAATACAGTGGGTTTTCCAGCTGAGCTTGGTGAAAGAGGTGGAAGGATGGAACCTCAGAGGCCAGTGAACACAACCTTTTGCTTTGGGTACCTCCATGAGAGCATCCCACACCCCACAGCAGCCAGCATTTCCCATCACATTTCCCCATGTAGGATGGAGGATTTTCTCCCGCTTGCAGTGCTCACTTGCCAGCTCTGCAGGAGGGTAGGGGCTGCCTAGATGTCTACTTTCAGAAAGCCGTAAAAACAGCCTTCTATGACTTGGATATGGGCAGCAGGAGCACCCTGAACGCTGTCCTGCAGCATGGACTGCAGAAAGGTTCCTTGCCTCTCTTACAAATGCTCCAGAGGCAGCAGGGTGTAAAAATCACTTTTTCAGCACGGCAAGGGCAGCTCCATCCTCACACAAACAGCAGAGACTCAGTCCATATGGCAGGGTCTCAGTCCATCTACCATGGGGTGAGGATTGAACTTTTTAAAGAGAGTGGGAAAGGGGCAGAAAATGCCTGTCCTGGCAAGGGCAGAAAGCACAGTCGTTGAGGGATAAACAAAAAAAAAAAATTTTTTTTATTGAAAGGATCTATTGATACCTTCTTACACCTTCCATTGACGTTCATTTTTAAAACAAGACAGCAATACAAAATAACCTTACAGTGGAAATAGCTACCAGTGTCAGAACAAGAGCAGATGAAAAAACTGTGGTCAGTGTCACGGGAAGATGGATAACGCCCTCGGTGGTCAGGGATGCAGGCAGGGGCAGCACCGCTGCGGACAGCAGCCAGTGCAGAGCGCAAGGGCTGCGAGAGCCGCGCAAACTGGATGGCTCTGTCCTCCCAGCGACACGCCGGGTGCGACACACTCCGGGTCCCCTGGCTCAGTAGTGCTTTCCTCCAGCATCAGCCCAAAGGCATCGCTTGAAGCCGCAGCCCTCCGGCTTCCTGCAGCCGCCTTTTCACACTAGGGCTGCGGTACCGACCCGGGAGTACCGACCGGGGGTATCGAACCGGCGGCGGGGGCGGCGCGGGCCATGCACCTGCTGGCAGCCGGCAGGGCTGGGGTCGCGGACATCACCCCACTCGTGGATCCCGTCCCGGGCAGCCCCACGGGGGAAGAGGCCCCGGGTGGGCACGGCCCGGGCAGAGGCTCGGCCCGCCCGGCGCACGGCAGGGGCAGGGGCCGGGCGGGGCGGCGAGGGGCGCACGGCGCCCTGCGCATGTTCGGCCGTACGTCACAATAGCGACGGTGGGAGCGCGCCCGGTCCCAGCCGATCGCGGCTGGTTTGAGCTGGTGCGTTGCCACAGCGACGCCGCGGCGCTATAAATAGGAGCGCGGCCGCCGTGGCGAAGCTTTGTCAGCCGCGGCGCCTCGCTCGTCCCGCCAGCCCCGCTCCTCCTCAGCCGGTCCGGCGCTCCCGCCCGGCTCCGCGCACCGCGCCCGGCTCGCAGGAGGAGGGGGAGGCGGCTCGGAGCGAGGGGATCGGCTGCCGCGGGGCTTGACAGCAGCTCCGCCGCCGCTGCCCGAGGCGAGGTGAGGCGGGCGGCGGGATGTGCCGGGGAGCGGAGCGGGCGGGCGGCAGGGCCGCGGCGGAAGCGGCCGGCGCGGAGCCACGTGTCTGCGGGGCCGCTGCCAAGCGGCGGGGCCCGGGCTGGACGCCGGTGCCGCCGCCGGGCACGGGGATCCCCGGCGGGGAGGCGAGAGGCTTCGGGCGGCTGTAAGCGGCTGTAAGCGGACCGGCTCCCCGGCTCGCCTGCGGAGTACTGGCGGCGTTTCCCGGCAGCGGGGGAAGGGACGGCCCCGCCGTGGCCGCCGGGCTGTTTCCGGGGTGGGGAAAGGCAGGTGCGTGGCAGGAACAGGGTTTGGGGCGCCCGGACTCGCCTTTGGCCGAGCGGCGTGGGGGCGCGGGGCGCTGCCCCCCTGCACACCCGGCGGGCACTGGCCTGGGCCGGGGCCGAATATGAGAATCACAGGGTAGTTTGGCTTGGAAGGGATCTTAAAGACCATCTAGTTCCAGCTCTGCCTACGGCAGGGACACTTTCCACTAGACTCGGCTGCTCAGAGCCCCATCCAGCCTGGCCTTGAATCCCCCGAGGGATGAGGAGCGAGCCTTTCTCCCGCGGAGCGCTGCTCGCCCGGGGCCCCGCCGCAGGGTGATGTGAGCTGTAATGAAGGTGCACCCCGGGAGCCGCAGTGTCAGGCTGGGCGAGCAGTGCCCCGCTGCCGAGCCGGGCAGCGCAGCCCCAGCCTGGCCGCGTCGGGCTCTGCTGGGGACCGTGTGGCTTTGCAGGGAGAAGGCGTCGGTGAGCGCAAGGCAGCCGGCCCCGGCCGTGCTCACCGCCGCCCGCAGCGCTCTGCAGGCTCCCGAGTCAGGGGCGCCTCGGGCACCTTTTCTAGACGCAGCTTGGCTGTTTGAATACGGAGCCTGCAGGCATGACTCAGCTCTGTCTAAATACAGCTGCTGGATAGGGGAATGTTCTGGAGAACAAATTCTAAATGAGCGTAAATTGCCTTTCTTCTGGAGAGCTGCAGACACTTTGCACACAGTCCAAATAGAAACATACTTTGGGAGGCTACAGTTCGCATCTACATGATTGTGTTCTGTCTATATGCTGTGTAATTACACTGTAGTTAAAATTGCACCATAAGGTGGAGATGGAAAGCTTGCAAGATCTTTTTAACAAAATCTGTTGTGGCCAGTAAAAGTAATTTCCCTTTAACATGCTAGAAGAAAAAATGCTTTTCATGCAGTGCTCTGCAGAGGGGAGGTAAAACTAAATTCTTCCTGATGGTGTTCACTTCTCTTAAACACAGCTGAAGTCCCTGAACTGCTTTCTGCAAAGCTGCAAGTCTGTGATGAGATGCAACTTCTCCTTAGTAACAAGCATCTTCCTGAGAAGTGTTTATTTTGCTGTTTCTTATGGTCCTTTCAAAGAGGCTTTTAAGAGAAGACTTTAATCCAGCTTGTGGTGGAATTATCACTGCACGTGAATGAGAGCAGAGGGAGAATGAGGTTCAAAGGATTGATGGGGTCTATTAGCATCAAAGCTTAATCTAGTTTGAATCTCACATTTGATTTGTCTCTGATAAGTGAGAAGTGATCAAAAGATGTGAAGTAGTTCTTGTTGCCATATATTTCTGAAGGTTGAAAAGAAGTATAATTGCTGATGTTTCAAAGTTATTCAATCAAATTAAATTAATTTTGTTACAGACATATATGGAATGAATGATTTTGTTGGTTTTAGAATCTTGTTAATCTGTAACAGCTATAAAACATCCTTTTTCAATTGGTTTATAGCCAGACTTTTTGAAAATAGAGGAAACAGTAGCATAACTTAAAATTAGCGAATAATTCAGAGTTTGCATAGTTTTCAATCCTAGTCTGCATGACTAGTTTGAGTGTAAAAATTGCTAAGAAAAGGAAGAGGGCTGGACCCCCGTACATGAAACTCTGTCTTCCCTATGAGTGATTTGCAGTGCTGAGGTCTTTGAAAAGTAGCACACACTCTGCTTAACAGCTTGATGGAGCATGCTGTCATTTCATATTTGGACTTCCCAGTAAAACGGTGGCCCATGGATTTCATTGATCATGGATGGCAGGGGAGTGTGCTTTTGCTCTTTAATTGTAGTACTCAAGGGACTTTCTACTTGACAGGTAGATTTCTGTTAGCCATGAAGATCTGGAAGATTTTACTGCTGTAAAACCCTGTTCTAAAGCGCTAATTGGGATCACTGTTAAGACTTTGTCTGCAGGTCAGAGTTATGAACCAGGCTCAAAGTGTATATCTGCCACTCATGACAGCTGAGGTTTTCATGTAGCTTGGAGGTCATGAGTAGAACAAGGAAGCTCTAACTACCAGCAGAGCAGCTTTAAGGAAAGCCTTCTTTTCATGTCTGCTTTATGCATAGTCTGAGCTGTATTGAGAATCCGGGTGTTTACCTGGCTTGGACCTAATGAGAGTTGTTACTCTCAGGAGTCGGTAACAGTCTTGGATTCTGTTGGTAAACCCTTTCTTCTGAAACTGGTGAGCTAAAATAATGCTTATGAGTTGTTTAAAAAAAAGTAAAAAAAAGTAGACACTAACCATAATATGGGTAGCTCTGATGTGGAGGTGAAGGAAAAGGCAGCAGAAACTTCTAGAGAGCCAGACTAATAATGTCTGTCAGTATTTATTTGATTAGTTTTTTCCTTTGAGTAGATTCAGAACATCATAGAGTTGTTGAACAGAGAACTTGCCTTCCAGCTAGCAAGATTATTTTGGCCTGCCTCCTTGGTTCTGATTACATCTGTCATTGTGCAAGTGTCTAATCTATGTAGCTATCAGTGATCACTGTAGGAGCTGTATAATTGTGAATGCACAAGCACAAATTAGTGGTCACATAATGACTATATGAATCTAAGTGAAGTATTGAATGTAAACTATATGAATTCAAATCAAGTAATTAATGGTTTGGGTTTTTTTTTTTTTTTCAGCAGTTCATACCCAAGTCTTTTCACACAAACCTGAAACCTTGGAAGTCATGAGTAACTTCAGCAAAGAAGAATTTGAGTTGACCTTCCTTGATGAAGGCTTTACTGCCAAGGATATCCTTGACCAGAAAATAAATGAAGTGTCATCTTCTGTAAGTAAGATGGGAAAACCACTATATTTCATGATGCTACTAACTTATAAACTAATAGAACAAGTTGTCCTTGCAAATAATCTGCAAGACAGCCCCCTCAAATGCTGACCTCTAGGCTAATCCTGTTATCTGTTGTTTGTAATGTTAAGATGTGTGTTTGCTCTAGGATGACAAAGATGCCTTCTACGTTGCTGACCTCGGGGACATTGTGAAGAAGCACATGCGGTGGCATAAGGCCCTTCCTCGGGTCACCCCCTTCTATGCTGTAAAATGTAATGACAGTAGAGCTGTTGTGAAGACACTCGCTGTTCTTGGGGCAGGATTTGATTGTGCCAGTAAGGTGAGATCTCGACTATCTCCTGATCTGTGACGTTGGTATCTGTTCAGCCGTGCAAGACGTGTTTGTATAAAATTAAGCATGACCCAGTAGTGTTGCTTTTGTTGTTCTGATTACATTAATAATCCATCTAGAAATATCTTCTACAAGTGTAATCTGTTCTTTCTTCAGACGGAAATACAACTGGTACAGAGCATTGGTGTGCCTCCTGAGCGAATAATATATGCAAATCCCTGCAAACAAGTATCTCAAATCAAACATGCTGCCAGCAGTGGTGTGCAGATGATGACATTTGATAGTGAAGTAGAACTAATGAAAGTTGCAAGAGCCCATCCAAAAGCCAAGTAAGTAATGCTAATTGTCCTGTAATTCTTCCTTGGGTTCCCATGCTACAGAAATATCTGCTTTATCTGAAACTTGTTCTTTGTTAGTTTGAGGTAGCCCGCAAAACTGTGCAACAATAAATGTACTTTTTACCAGTGAAATCTAATCTCATAGATTTCTCATTCCTGTTTCTAGGTTAGTCTTGCGCATTACCACTGATGACTCCAAAGCAGTCTGTCGTCTGAGTGTTAAATTTGGAGCTACACTTAAGACTAGCAGGCTTCTTCTGGAGCGTGCAAAAGAACTTGACCTTGCCATTGTTGGAGTTAGGTGAGCTGACAGTATCAAAACACAGTTGTATTAAGTAGGTTTTCTTTAAGTGCTCTACCTGACAATAGAAATGCCTTTGCTTGTGATGACATGAATTTATATAAAACTTCTTGATTAATTTGCCAAATATCAAGTGATATTTTGAATCTTTTTGTAGTTTCCATGTTGGAAGTGGATGTACAGACCCAGAGACCTTTGTTCAAGCCATTTCTGATGCCCGCTGTGTGTTTGATATGGGAGTAAGTCAAGTTCTACTTTATCTGGAACTACTGCTCAGCTGTTGTGGCAAAACTGAATGAAGTGTACAACTGTTATTGGGTTAAAAGCTAGCTAAGTCGTTGACTTCATGTTGTTGGAATTTTTTAGGTTCTGGTAGCTTATTTTGACCATCTTGGCAAAACTCATCTACAGATGCACTAAAATTGGCAGCTCAAACTCAAATGACTGTTACTTGAACATGTGTTACCTCTGTTTCAAGTGTTAATGAAATTACTTTACGTTACTTTTTAAGCTAAAATGATAAAT